>NC_092044.1:372170-726756 GCF_003086295.3 Arachis hypogaea
TCAATGTTCTGCTTTAGTTGGAGCATGAAATGCATAAGACTCCAATCTAGTTGATGGTTGTCTGTAGTACTTCATAAGCATGTTTAAAATATGATGAAATAAATTAAAAATTCATAGTCTAACTCAAGATTCTTTCCCTTATCAATGATTTCTCCTTTGCATAAGCTAAATAGAATGTTTCATTTCTTAAGTTTGTCTTGTGGTGATCTTTGCCATATCTTGTAGGTATATATCAGAATGAATATTTGGACTATTATGGTTTACTTGTTTGTTCATAATGTTTATCTATATAACGTGCTTTATATTCTGGTTTTGCAGACCCAATATTTTCTTTTCACCTCTTGCAATTCACACAAGGAATTTGTTAGCTGACCCAAGATGCACGCTTGTAGTTCAGGTTTGCAATTTAATATTTCCCAAAATTTTATATTTCTGATTCCTGTTTTTCTCCATCTGAGTTTTATTGACACTTAATTTTATAGATACCTGGATGGAGTGCTTGTCCAATGCAAAGGGTGACCATCTTTGGGATATTTATCCACTTCCAGAAGATCAACAGGTTATTTACTGATTAATTTGATTTTGTGGAGAAGAAATTGTTGAGCTTATTGCAGATTTTTTCATTTTTTACATAACTGGGTCCAAGCCCGGAGAAAAGAGGAGGAATGTGTTAGGCCCAACAGCCAAATGTAAAATTCTGTTGAATCAGAATGACATAGAGAAGAAAATGTGAACATTTTAATGAAAAGGCAAAAGAAAAAATTGTACTAGTAAATATGGTTATAGCTAACTTCAATTTGAGGATTATTTGCTCATGGTCTTTCTTTGCACCAATAGGAATGGGCTCATAAGCAGTACATTGCGAAACATCAACAGGGGCCTTCTCAACAATGGGGCAACTTCTACTATTTTAGGATGCAGAGTATAAGGTTTGCTGCTATCTGATTATACTTCTTTATCAAATTGATACAGTTGCAGCCATTGCTGAGTGTATAGAACAAAATCTCTGCGCATATATTTTTCAAGGCATTCTACGTGACTTTGCTTTTATATATTTTGACAAGATTTTTTTGTTTTGTTTGTGTTTTTGGGTTGAATTATAAATCATTCTTATTTTGGATGTCTGGTGAAAGATGTCTTTTTGTTGTTACCTTTGAAAGCTTCCAATATATATATATAGCACTTGCATACAATAACATAAATGTGGAATTGGGAATTGATTTAATTGGTTCCTCGTCAACGGCAGTGACATATATTTCATTGGAGGCTTTGGTACTGTTGCTTGGGTGGATGTAAAGGAATATGAGACCCTTCAACCCGATAAGATTGCAGTTGATGGTGGTGAACAGAATCTAAAGGTAAACTTTTCTGAGACCTTACTTATGGAATAAAGGGATATATAAAATCTCATTTTGAAAACATTTTTGATGTTCTTCGAAATAGTTTGTCTATTTTGCCCCACTATAACAACTTTACGGACATCGATATCTTGTCGTGAATCATCATTTCCAAAAAATTTAAGTGTTAGACAAATATACACATATAGTTTAACCGTTACATCTTCTCATTGGTTGAATTGGTTTGGTTTTTTGAAACAATAGGAACTCAATGCCATCTTCTCAAAGCCCTAAAGAAGCTTCTATCCAATGATGAGACCGAGGTAGATGAATGCCGCACTCATATCTATAGACAGCAAAGGACTGATATAAGGGTCCGTCAAGGTGCCCAGGTAAGCTTCTCGACACAACGGTTAGATTAGTTTTCTAAGGCCCTATTTGGTTTCCATATTCATTTTGTGTTTTCTGTTCTTAGAACTTTACGAAGAAATTAGTGAAAACAAGAAACCGAATTTGATTGTTTTTCGCTTTTTCTTTACAATTCTTTACCATTAGTATTGTAGCTGCTGCTCTCTAATCTTTCAATCTCCTTCTATCAGTTCAACATTCAAAGGATATCATTTGAGAGGACAGAGTGTAGAACCTTAGAAGAAGCAAAGAAGCTCTCCGGAAATGATACAAGAGGAAAAGTGTACAATTGCAGAATGAAAAGAAGAAAGAAACATGGATGCCTAACATATCCTCTCCTCTTTCCAGACAAGATTGGAACTCTTAAAGTTTTCTATCTTTGACTTTTTGGACTGTTAATTTCATGCCCGGAAATTGGTATTATATATTATCTGCAAAAAGAAAAAACTGCATGGTTGTGGGTTATAATGCCATTGTCAAACTAGAAATAACAAACATCTCAAACTTTAGAAATAATAATAATATATGCTATTTATTTCTTTTTTATTATTACTAAGATGTTCATATCCTTTGGTTTGTTATTTTATGAGAATATTGTGTTTTATTTTCTTCTAGAAGTTGATCATCTCATGTTATCTGAGTTACAGATTCTGCCAAATTTCGTTTTAAGGTTTCTTAAATTAAAAGATTTGAAAAAGTAATATGAAATTATTGGTCGAGACATGAGCGTAATTGTCAAAATAGAATCTTATCTCAAAATAGACATATCAAAGCCCTTTTATTTAGTTAAAATTTAATTCAAAGACGCTACATATTATTTTTGTAGTTTAATGTCCAAATTTCCAATTATCAATGTTGTGTTCTCTGCATACCATGTCACCATGTCATCATCTAATGACTTGAAACTTCCAACCAAAATTTTCTTGAATGTTTTTATGACCGAAACAACTTAATTTGTAATAGTAGTTGGCATCATTGGAAAACGTTAATATTTATTTTATAATTATTTTCCCTTTTAGATTCTAACAAGATTCAAATAGATATAATAGAATAGAGAGTATAAAACTATAAATAGAAGAAATGTGCATTAAATCCTATTGATGGATAGCTTCTAACTAAGTTCTACTCTCAGGTTGCAACAATACTAGAGACTACATAGTAAGTTGACATGACCAATCCTATTCATAAATTGACAATTACACTATGATCTCTTAAGTGTGTTCTATATCTTTTTTTTTCTTTCTTTCTATCTAAAGTAATTCTGTTTGGGTGTTAAAGATGAATTGTATTATATATGTTGTCTTAGTCCAAATAACGTGACATGGCAAATAGGCAGAAATGGTAGAAAACACAAAGCTAAAGCTTGTTGAAACAAGGGGCTCTAGTCTCATCATTTCACAAAAGCAGACAAAGAAAATGGGCACCACACTTATCTGTCCACAATATCAATCTCTTTCCTTTCCCATCCTTTTTTACCATTTCTCTTCTCTTCCCCTCAACACATAATAACTCATGTCACATTATTACTATTATTATTCTTATCCAATACAAACAAACAAAAAACACATATTTTCACAACTTATCATATGAAAAAGCTGTTACTTGTATACATTGTGTGTGTGGATTTAGATTTACTGTGAAATCATCAATTTTACCATTTTGTGTGTTTTGTACATCTTTTTTTTTCTTTCTGAACTCACTTGTAACTTTAATTAATTAGCTTCAGTCAAATTAGCTGAATTCTTGGTAATATAAGCATGGGAAATGGAATTTTAAGCAAGTACTTCAAACTAACCCTGCTTAATTTTTGTCTCTCTGGCTTCTTCCCACACAAGCCAAACTAACATGCTTGTTGTTGCAAAGAGTCATAACCATAGATCCATACAACAAAGTAAGAGAGCTTCTATTACCATGGAAGAAGCCAGTGCTAGTGGAAACCATAGTTATAGTGGATCACCAATAACCAACATAGCACAGGACCACCTCTTAACTATTCTTCTCCTCCTCCCATAGATGCAATTTTCTCACTTTCCATGACCTGTAAGAGGCTCAGAGCTATAACTTCCTCTGATACCCTTTGGAAATATCTTTGCAAAAGGGACTTAGGTTCTTCATGTGTTGATGCACTCATCAATTCTAATTCTTCTTCTTCTTCTTCCTCTTCCATTCACAACAATAACCATCATAACAACCACCATCAGTTTTCATGGATGAGGCTCTACAAGCAAGTCTACAAGATGATTCTGTTACTTGCCATAGATTTTCTGAGCCACAACATGGTCAATTGGATTTTCCAAGTGCTAGAGCCTCTCACTCTCTCAACTTTGTATCCAATTGTTTAGTTTTGTTTGGTGTGGATGTGAAGGAGGTTAGTATTTCTGTAATTCTATTCTTATTCATATGGTCCAAATCAATGTTCTTTTTCTTGTTCTTATACATATTATATGCATGTTGATAAAAAACATTGACATGGCTTCTTGTTTCCCACAAATGATTATTAGTAATAAGACTAAGTATCATATCATATTTGTGTTTTTTGGTTGTTCCCTTATATTCTGAGACAGAGAGACAAGTCCTTTCCCACAAGAAAGGGAAAGTGAGTAGAATAGGAAAATATTGAAAGGAATTTGGAATCACATGGCCTTACTATTATGCCATATGTAGAAGGGACATGATAGCTGCTTAGGTCATTGAGTAATCAAGATTATATGAAAGAATGAAGTGAATTCCTACTTGTTTTAATGCCATGCTTGACTTGATTATCAGAAACTCATAGTATATATTCCACTATTATATTAGATTGTGATTAGCAAGCATGTCAAGTCAACTAATCTAGGAGACTTTCAACTTGAACTTAACAAAGAGCTCATGAAGCTTAAACTGCCCCACTTAACTCATTTGCTATGTCTGACTTCTCTTGAGGATAATCAGATATATAGGACAAATGAGAAATCACTTCTCACTATGTCATGATCGGTTTAGGATATGGTTTTTGCATACTCACAATCATGCTGAGTTTCTGTATAACAGAAAGTTTCTATATCTGCAGAAATTTAACTAACTTCTAACTTTTTGGTATCTGTGTTGTCTGCTTGCTATATGGTTTTAGGACGACATCTTGATGACACATGGGTGGCATATATTGGTAACGATTTCCGGAGTATGCTGAGATGGCAAGCAGTGAATTCAACAAGTCCAAGTGGGAGATTTGGTCATACATGTGTGGAAATGGGTGATTTCCTTGTTCTCTTTGGAGGAATCAACGACCGTGGCAACCGGCAAAATGATACATGGATGGGGCAAGTTACATACAATGAGAACCATAGTGTTGCATTCTCATGGAAGATGCTTGATGTTGGAGCAGTTGCTCCACCACCAAGAGGGGCTCATGCTGCTTGTAGCATAGATGACAAGAGAATGCTAATCCATGGTGGAATCGGCCTTCATGGCCTCCGGTTGGGTGACACATGGGTCTTGGAGTTCTCAGATAGCCGCTGCTTTGGCACATGGCATCAGATTGTAGCTCAACCATCGCCTGCACCTCGATCTGGCCACACACTGACTTGCATTGGACAAAGTAGGACAATTCTGTTTGGTGGCAGAGGCCTAGGCTATGAGGTTCTTGGTGATGTATGGATGTTGGATACATGCCAAGGATATCTAAAGTGGGTTCCAATACTATATGATCTGCAGGGCATACCACATAGTGTTTCGCTTCCACGAGTCGGACACACAGCTACCATGGTTTTGGGGGGTAGGTTGCTAATCTATGGAGGAGAAGACTCATACAGACACAGAAAAAATGATTTCTGGGTTTTGGATGTAAGTGCTATTCCTTGCACAAGTATGCAGCATTCTACAATGAGCTCATCTAAGAGAGTTAAAGACAAAAATATGTGGAAAAGGTGGAAGTCAAGCGGGTATGAACCCTTGTGTAGATCATTTCACCGTGCTTGCGTCGATCATTCAGGGCGTTTTCTGTATGTGTTCGGTGGAATGGTGGATGGTTTTCTTCAGCCTGCTGAACCCTCTGGACTCAGGTTTGATAGAGAACTCTTTCTTGTGGAGCTTGTGCTTCAACTTAGAGACTAGGGATGCAATGTGTATATGGTGTAATCTTATGTGCAGTAGTATCTACCAGTTACATGCCATAAGCTTATGACACTGCTGGTGTTATTGTATCAGAGATTGTAAATAACAGCTCCGTTGCTCAGCCAGTGTCAAAAGTATTCTGTGAATTGTAACTACTAATTAAGGAAGTAATGGTGTGAATAAAGATTAGAAGAACTTAAAAAGATGTATGATGATTAACTTTATTTCAATTGTAAATTACATTGATTTATAAGAGCATGCACTAATCTGAGATTTTAGTTAGGTAATACTCCATAACTTCCCTTATAAGTAAAGGTTTCAAATAGGTGTCTCGGTAATATTTACTTGAATGTTCGGTGTCTTTAAACTCAAAACTATACTATATAAGTGAAAGGTATACAAAAGCCGAAAAGGTAAAAATTCTGAATAAAAAAAATAATAGGACTCTTAAAAACTATATTGTTGAATGAATTACAGTTACTTTCCTAGGTGAATTACAACAATGAATATTCCAGTGACAAAGAATGTGTGTAATCTTTGGGCTCTCAGCTTCTGCTGCAATTTGTGATCAGTAAGAGGATACTAAAGGTTTCCCCAGCAAGTGATCACACATTTAATTTTAATTTTGTTCTATACATCTCTCCAATGACTTTCTTCGGTGATGGATCATCAGGTCCCTTATCTCTTTGTCCTGAGGTGAAGTACAAATAACCATTCCAAAATCCAACTAGAGTAGTTTTCACTCGGAATGGCAATTTCCCAATCACTGACCACTTCTGCAAAATCAACAACAATGGAAATAAACAATCAGTTACAACTAAATATGGTGCTCCTACTTGTAATTGAATTGTATTGTATTGTTATTTGCCTTCATTGTAGAATGCATATTCCATCCATTCACAAATAATTTTGATATTGGGTAAAACAACAATGGGTATTTGTTGACATATGAATGAGAAGTTTGATATGAAAATGTAAAAGGATACACACAAGTTATTGAATATGAACAAGTATGCATCAATATAGAAAAAAATTCCCTAAGTTTCTGTAAAAGAGAAGTCCGTACCAAAGTATTCAAATTAAACTGGAATACTTCTCCATTTAAAACCATCTTCTTGGTTACAGGATGCTTCTCTGTTGTGCTCCAGAAATGACAATGGAGTTGTTTACAACCACCCAAGCAAATTCAATATGCGAGTTTGGTTTTGGCATTGATGGTAACGTTTTCCATTTCATCTCATCATCCAACATGTAAACATCACCATAGACTACCTGACATGAAATGGCAATAAACAGTGAGTGGTAGAGAGTGCCAAGGTATTTAAAAGAACAAAAATTTAGGAAATAAAAACCAGAATCGAAATACATAAATTCAATATCTGCCTCATAGAATTCATGTCACGGAGAACGATGTGTAGTGGTTATGACAATATGATCAGATCCACTAATAAAAACAACTTTACCTCTAGCCTGCGTGAGCACTTAAAAATAGGTGACCCTGGTTTGGCCATAAAATCACCTTCTTGACCACCAATAACATAAAGACGGTCATCAACCACAACACAAGACCTAAAAAGAATATATAGTAACAATTAATAAACTGCACACAGTTGCATTCACACAAGAAAAATTCATATCCGTAAACCCTGATGTTATATGTGCATTGGATTCAAATGACATTTCTGTCATTTTAACATCTAAAGTTTGCATGTTGGACAGTCCACAAACCTGTGAGGACCTCCACGAGGAATGGGTATCTCACTTCTCCATTCTTTTTCTAACGGTTTTCCATCCTTCACAGCAAGACTCCAATGTTCTAATCCAGGTGTATGTCGATTTTCCTTACTGCCACCCATCACATGCAGTCTACCCCTCCAAAGTTGAGTTGCTGGCGCATATCTGTATATAATAATGTCAATGAACATGAGTACTGAATGTCACTTACGACACTTTAAGATTCAGGGACTTAGCATCAGCATTTTCTTTCTCGATGGAAAACCTATAAAGTGCAAAATATAATGGCTCTACCTTTCTCAGAGGATGCATAAAGGACTACAGTATCAGAGAAATTATCTACAATATTAAATTTTGCGCAACAATGCGAAACATGCTAATTTCAAAGAAAGACTAGCAAGAAATGATAAAAGTGTAACAGTTCCACATGGTAGATACCTAGGGACAGGCAAGGGAGGCATATCCCTCCATTTCCTTGTTTTAGTGTCCAGCACAAATGTATGAGCCGTAGGACCTCTACACTGCGGTCCATACTGTCCAGTAACAATATATATGTATCTTCCATCTGTCACCATCCCCAAATGTGAGTGTGCCATTTCTTTTGGCATGGCAAAACTTTCTCCCCAAGTATTCGTGGTAAAATTATACACATCAACATGTGAATGTACCTGAAAAGTATGAACAATCAAAACATTTAGGCATACAAATCAGTAATGCCAACTATAGCCTGAGCATAAAAATGCTAAAGCAACTTTGTGCATCAATGCTTGAACTTTGAACGATGTAATCAGGACCCTAAAAAAGCCTCGTTTTTCCCTATCTAATATGAAGCTCCATCCAACTAACTAACAAACTCCCAACAATTGCAAGTAACTAACTAAAGTGCCAGCTCATCAAATTCTGTTAAGTGAATCTAACTGTAAATACTACAACTGAAAAAGAAAGTAACTAAACAAAGCAAGGCCACATTCGTCAAATTCAATTAAAAAAACAAAAAGAAAGAAAGAATGTTTACAAGATCAATGGTGCCGTAGCCAGCGAAGACGAAGAGAAGATCGTTGATCTGAATAGCGGCGCCGTCGAGACGAGGAACAGGAGCGGAAGCCATCTTCTGCCACTTCAATTGAGGAGCTGGCAAATCGGCGTAAGCCGCAGCCAGCACTCTTCCTTCTCCTCCAAAAGAAGAAGCAGCATCATTGTTGTGCTTTGCTATAGTAATGTTGGTGGTGGTGGGAACAATGAAAGAGGAGGAGGAGGAAGAAGAAGAGAGCCAAAGGAAGTTGGCGACGAGGGCGAAACCTAAGAGGCCGACGCAGATAACAACGAGCTTGGCCGACCCAACCTTCACCGACGAAGCCCGAACCATAACTAACTAACTAACTAACTAACCATTCGCATCGAGATTTCAGATCTGTTATCATTGTTTTGGGGATTCAGACTGTGTTGCATAAACCATCTTACCAGCACGCGGTTTTCATCTCCAACAGAGATTCCAATCTGTCAATCTCAGTGCTTTATTCATTCGACCGGCAGAAATAAATTTATGAAGATTTATATTTTGGACAAATTATTTTAAAAAAATAAAAATATTAATAAATTTTTTAAAATAATAGATATAAATATGATACACTATTTTTAAATTAGTCTCTATAATTAAAATTAAAGGTTTTGTAAATTTTTTATTATTTTACTCATATATTTAAATCTTTTTGTGCCAACATAAATGCATAGTTAAAACTTAAAAATAGATGAAAGTAAAATATTAAAAATAAAAGTATTATATCAAATATCTTTTATAGTTAATTTTTAGGACAAATGATCATAATAAATCAATTAAAAATAAAATTTACTGGATTATAATTTTTGGAAATTGTATACGCAAATACATCTTTTATATAATTATAGAAATTGCGACAAAAGTCTCACGGATTAGTTATGCACGTAAATCGCTACACTTCTCCAATGGTTTTTTTATTAGAGAGGAATAGCGATTTACGTGCATGACTAATCTGCGGACCTTTATGGCGATTTTATAGTTATATAAAAGATACATTTACGTATGCAATCTCTTAAAGTTGTCATCTGATAAAATTGAATTCCAATTGATTTATTTTGATAACTTGTCCTAAATTTTAGATGCTTAAATTTTAATTTTTTTCATAGTTTCTTCTGGAATTATATATTAAAAACTAAATAAAACCATTTAAATTTTGTATATTTAAATTTTACAGATTTTAAATTTTTTTTATGATTTTAGATGTTTTATTCTGTTAAATTTTGAATTTTTTAATTATTTTAAATTTTTTTGTTTTAATATTTGTTATAAAATTGAGTAATTTATTAAAATGTTGGCTTAAAAAAGGCATTGGTTTCATAGACTATTTCATTTGGTAACTCTAATCCACCACACACTGCAACCACTCAATGCATAAAGAAAAGATCTGAAACACTTGAAAGCTTGTATTATATTTAGCAAGTTAGCATAATCACAATATGCTCATACATACATGTAAGAAACTAAATTTTCACATGCATCATCAAACATAACCAAAGTTTACAACCCCTAGAACAAAAAGCCTTAAAGCTATACAACAACTATAAAATGGAATCATAAAAGCACACAAATTTGTCATCTTAATCAATAATAATCTATAAAAGAGTGTATATATATTTATCCCACCACCACTAATAATAGAGGGTAAAAGAATACTTTTCTTCTAAGAACACCAATTAGATGATTCTGCAGTAACTTCCTTCTCAATTCACAAACTGTTAAACTGGTATGACATCGGTTTTCGACGTGTCTTCACATCTTAGAACGATGCCCTCGAGGCTAGCCGGGAAGATGCACCTGGCCCATTGGCAACCGGTAGTTATCGGCTCCGGCGGAGGAACAATCATAAGCACATTCTCATTCCTCTGCACAACCCCCATCACGCTTACCGTGCTACCTTCTTTGATGTATCTGAATACAAATATTTGAGTTTAGATTCAATAGGTACAACCAACCATGTCTTAACACAAAAGAAAAGTTTTTTACCCTTCTTCCAGGCGCATGATCCGGTCATCGCTTGAAAGATTTCGCTCTCCCAACCAACGGAGGAACTCCGGAGACAGTTCTTCTTTGGTTGGATTTACATTGATGAGAACCGAGTCATCGACGTAAGGGGTCACCCTTGCTCCGTGCCCCGTCTTAACCAGTGCTCTTAAACCAGATTGGAAATCCGAGATGTAAAAGTCAACCACACGCCTCTATCACATGTCACATGACATACACAGATATTCCAGTTAAAAAGGTGAAAACAAAGTAATGTGTGACTCTTTTAGATTCAACACATGATATTAATGATACAAAAGTGGCTTGAATAACCATTCAAGAGAATCCAAATATTAAGTTAGCCCTGTATTATAACATAAACTTCTCAATTAACAATGTCTTGGTTAGGCTTAAACCAAGTAAACATAGTCAAAACAGAATACCATAAACAGATCAGTAAATATGATCTTACCAATATCAGTTTCAACTTTCAAAGCTATTAGAATCACTCAATAAGGGAGAGAAAAATACCACAACTGAAAAACCAATGCCTTACTCATCCTGAAGCATGATAATCTCAATAATTTAAAAACAATAATTAAAAAATATATTTTATATCACAAGGAGAAGAGAAATATGGATTTGATGCCATGCCGATTAAGGCCTGAAAAGGACAAAAATTGTGTAAGCCAACAAAGTATTTAAATCCCATCATAACTAACCCAAATGATATTTTTTTAGTTACTCACTTCAAGCAATCTAAGGCCCCAGGTAAACCGGCGGTGTGTAGGATTGGCAGCTTTTGAATCCCATCCTCGATATTCATACAAACTTGTCGAGGTATATACACATCTAGGGACTTTCTGGAAGGATGACTCAAGAGGCACATTGCCGCAGGTAACAACCTTCATGTTTCATAGCCAAATGTATTTGATTACTATCGCTTCAAGCATATTATAATAGAAAATATATGAACAAGAAAAATTAATCAATGCACATTCACATAAATGGATGAAGCGAACAAGGAAAACATATACTACTTTGGGAAAAATGAGACATGGGTGAAGTAGAATAGTTATGTTGTCATATTGACACAAGAAATTCATCAAAGCACCCTAACATGGAACATAAAACAAAATGCTCTCATCTAAATATCATCCAAAACTCATTCAATGAAAAGAATTGGATTGTTTCGAACAGGTGAAAAGACTGAATGAAAGGCTTTCCATACATAATACATTCCTCTAGTTTTCAACTATTAGTTACTAACATCTTGAAAACAAATAATAAAGATAAAGTTTCACTATTAATATACATATTTACTGACATCTTACAACTTAGTAAATTACATAACTAGTTCAAGTAATGCTATTTCCTAGGAGTATAATGATCGCCACAGCCCGTCATGCAATTTCTAATGATTGAGAAATTAATTGGGTTCACAATCAAATATCCTTGTTATTAAGCATTCACATCTTTAAGAACCACTGTTTGAATAGGAGAAAAGCTAAAAATACTTGAAAATCAGGTTAAGCATAATTTATTTAAAGCAAAATCAGAAAGGAATATATACACATAACACAAGAAGACACAATTTCCAGGACTAGCTAGGAAAAGAAGCAAAGCATACCCCGGAAACTTTCACAAATTGTCCATTTTTAGCAGTTCTGAGCTCGGAGTCCGGATAGTGAGCGATGAAACCCATAATAGCTCTTCTTCCCCAAAAAGTATTCCAAGTGAAAGATGCAATAACTAAGCAAAAGAGAACCACAACCACAATAAGGAGGGTTGCATTGCTTACAGCTCCAAGAATAAAACCGCCAGCAATGAAACCCATCACAAAAAGCAGAATTAATAACCATAACATCGCCTTTGGAAAGTTCCTCCTGAAGGAATACTCATCACCTTGACTGAGAACCGTCACAGCTTGATTGTTAACTACAGCAGAACCTTGCATCTTCATTGAACCCGTCGCATCCAAAGGACCAGAGACTTTCCGAGGGGCCCCGGAAGAGTTTAGAGGGCCAGACGATATAGGCCCAGATGTAATAAGACCTGTCGTTGGAAGAACAGGAGTCAGAGGTCCAGAATTTTGACGCCCAATAGGTGTTACTCCACCTGACTGAGGACCTGAAGATTTTTTAACAGGTTCCCCATGCTTATTCAATGGTCCGGAATTAGA
Source organism: Arachis hypogaea (assembly GCF_003086295.3). Classification (NCBI taxonomy): domain Eukaryota; kingdom Viridiplantae; phylum Streptophyta; class Magnoliopsida; order Fabales; family Fabaceae; genus Arachis; species Arachis hypogaea. Next base: position 384,961 of record NC_092044.1, read on the forward strand.
TTTCTTTAGCGAAGTTGAACCAGGCATGCCCCCAGAAGTCATTGGACCTGAAGTATAGGCTGCCCGAGCAGCAGAATTGGGCTGGATTGGTCCAGAATGTGAACTGGCTCCTCCAAATGACCCCGTCCGAGTAGGAGCACCAGTTATTGGTCCAGATTTCCGAGATTTGGAGCCATCAACTGGGATGTCAAACATTTTCCCCAATTCTCCTGACTTTTTTATGTCTCCACCAGTATATGGCATAGCCGTTGAGGTCATAGTTGGAGTCCTTTCTTTAGGCTGCTCTGGCCGGCCTGATACATAGAGGCCATTGCTGAGCTGATGAGATGGAATTCTGGAGCCCATCTGGAAGACGGTCTCTCAAGAACTCACACACAACAGTGTTACTGGAAGTTGGTGCCGAACAAGACAAGTCAATATGTCAACGAAATCCTGAAAGTTCAACCAATAAAATAATGTTAATAGCAAGAAGGATTAAGTATAATTCAACCAAAACCATTAGCTTGCAACAAGTTTTAATGCTTCATAATGGAAAGGTTACGAAACACGGCAATGTAAACTGATAAAAAAAAAAAGCCAACAAACAAATGAAGTTCATAAACATCATGATAGGAGCACAGCATAATGCACGAGGGATGATTACATCACTCAAGGGAATGCATAGCATTCTACGTGTCATAGGCAACAAAAAAACATGAATGAACAATTCTCTCACATAAAAGCAAGCAAATTAAACAAGTGCTTGCATCGGAGAAACAGCGTATAATTAAGTAAGAGCAACTAAAGTATATGATATTCAACTTCCTAGCACCTTCAAAACATGTACTCACATACCAAGCTCCCCCATGGCATTAGCATAAGATCAATGCATCAACAGAATGAATAAGAAGCACCCAAGAATATACATAATACATTTTCTTTATGAGAATATACACAATGGATTCATAAATCAGTACACACCTACAAAATAGAGCACTTATGCACATCTATAAGCACACCACTCCATCAGTGTTTATTTATCAGAAGCCACCCCAAAACTTACATGCATCGTCAATCGAAAACTACACCAGATTTAGATTATTTAAAAAAATGAAGGTGGGAATACTAAGACAAGTTTTTTATATACAGACAAGATCCCACTAGTAGAACAATTTTTTGAGGCACCAACAAATAAATTAAAATAAGCACCAAGGAACCTAAAGTCCGGAGCTATGTCTATGACATTGTTGTGGTACATCTTTTTCCCACAAAATCCTACAATATGTGAAAAGACCAACATCACACAACATCAGCATCCAAGAGAGTTGAAATGTTGAATATGACAACCCTATGTAAAGACAAAAGTCAAGCTTCTATTTTTCCAAGCTTGTGCCAATCTGTAAACCCGGAAACAAGACACCATGGATCCAATTATTCCAAATTTATATGGAATAAGTAAACCCTTTAGCCCTAAAATATTTTTTAATTCTAACTTGGCATTTAATTTTGGTAGAATAATGGATACCCCCAGAATTGAAAAATAAAAAACAAATATATTATAAAGGGGAAAAATAGAGAAAAGAAGCTTCCACTGCCATTTTCGCCATGAATCAAGCAGAAAAACCAGCACATAATATTATAAAATTGAATAAAACGAAAATTTTGAAGAAAAAATTAACTACTAATAATAACTCATAAAGAGCACTGGAATCAAGCACATTGAACCCTATAAGACAAATTCGAAGCACACATCATTATTTTGAGCAAGAAGAAAGCAAAAGAAGACGATCTAGAAGAAGATTGAGTTAGTGATCCCAAAGGCTTCTATGAGTTCAGTATTACATAAGCAATGTGTCCATAAAAATTCAGACTTTAACAAGAGTTTTGCTGCTCTGAGGCACTTTCTCAACCCAAAAAACAAAATTTTCCAAGAAATAGGAAAAGGGCATGTTCCACATGTAGAAATATTGCAGTAAAGAAGGAAAAATCAAGGGTACCGAAAAGGGAAAAAAGGGGGAATGTGAAGGATCTAACTAAGTGTAAGGAAAATGGAAGAGAATGAGAAGGTTAAAAGAATTGATACCTGAAAGTGAAAGAGTAATTGGAGGTGAAATCTAGAGATTTGTTTGGAGTCAGAGGAGATTGTCCAACCAAATCAACAAGGATTCAAAAAGGGGAAGCAAAAAATCTGAGTGAGTGTGAGTGAGAGTGAGAGTGTGGTGAGTGAGAGAGAGAGAGAGAGAGAGTGATGTGTGTGTGGTGTTATATATATGTTGGTGAGTCAGAATCACTCAACTCACTCGGAAAATCTAAGGTTGAATATTGTAGTTTGTAGTGTGTTGTGTTTTGTGTGTGTTTTTCTACCAACGAGTCTGAGAGAGAGAGATTGAAGAGAGAGCCGCAACAAAATTGTGGCTTGTCTGGTTTCCCAAACTCAAGAAACAATCTTCATTGCAAACAAGAAACGTTTTTTTTGTTACAATATGGGAAATTTCTCGAGGGTAACTTTGTACTTTTACAAAAATAAAACTCAACCTTCTTTGTTTCTTGATCAAAGGAAGGAGTGAGTATAGCTTTTCAGGTTTTTTTCTGAATAAATTATCATTTATAAAGATATAAACGTTAACAAATGTATCCATATAAGAATAAAACGACAATTGTACCCAGTGTGCCAAGAATACAGACCAATTGTGTAACCAATGTTTGGATATTCTTAGTACACAGAAGTCATCTTCTATGATTATAATTGTTGTTTTATTCTTATATGGATACATTTGTCAGCATCTATATTTTTTTATGGGTATAAATAATAATTTATTTTTTTTATAATTAAAGAATATTATGAATTTTAAACGGTTCTATATAAAATAATATATTCAGTATGTTTGTTATATAATGACGATGATAAATTGATAATATTAAAAAATTTATGATTATAAAATATTATTTTATTAATCATATTAAATTTAAATATAAGTTCGTGTATCGCACGAATTTAATACTAGTATATAAAAAAAGTGAGTAGTTTAAACTTTAAAAGAATAATACTTTAAATTAGTCTATAATAAAAATCTAATCTTTAAAATTATAAAATTTTTAAGAATTGATATTTTTTATTAAATAAACGATAAGAATTTATTTATCTGATTTTTTTATCAAAATTTTGACGTAAAGATTAATATATTTAATAAAATAAAAAATTAAGAATTAATTTGATAATTAAAATTTACTAAAAACTACATTTTTTGAATAATTTTTTTACGAACCGATTTGCTATGTTATTCTAAAATAGTGACATAGTTTTATTATATATTGGAGAAAATTTATTGAGATACTATACGTGAATATTTTGGTTATTATTCTTATAGTAGATTTACGGAAAATAATTATAGCTAAAAAGCTTTTATTAGAAAATAGTTATACTTAGATACAAATAAAAAAGTTGGATTTGGATACGTAACTTCAAATTGGAAACTCCCTCTTATCTTTTGCACCAACGTGCATGCCCGTTATCATCATTATCATTATTATTGCGTTCTTTAAATTTATACAAGATAGTTAAATCATTAATTATTATTATTATTATTATTATTTTATATTTTTAATATATTGAATGCATCCAAAATTTAAAATTTTCCTATTGTTATGTTTTTAAAATATATTCTTAAAATGCAAGATAATTAAATTATTATTATTATTATTATTGTTATTATTATTATTATTATTATTATTATTATTATTGCCTGCCTTTCTCTTTAGCATCCACCACATTTCAAAGAATTAAGACCAACTAACCGAACATACTCATATGGCTGCAATCATTGTCTATTTTATATTCTAGATTTTTAGTATTTCAAACTAAACATAAAAATACAAAAAAAAAATTTGAATAATGACAAACAAAAAAAACAAAAAGAAGGGAAACTTACTTTAGTAATTAATAAACTAATAATACTAATTTCTGTAATCTTCTATTCATGTTAATGAAGTTTATATATCTTTGGGTAAAAAGAACAATGATACTGATTTATATGGCTCAATCATTCATTTGATCAACAAGAATTGAACACAGGAATTCAAGCCTTCAAGCTTCTATTTTGTTTAATTTCATTAATAAATAAATGAAGGCCATGCCTAATACAATTACAATATATCAATTCTAATAATACAAGAGCCTAAGCCTATGATATGAATTCAAGCTTCTTTTATACAACTTTTAACTCTTTTAGCCATTGAGTATGCAGAGGGCATGGATCTGGCTTGCTTTGTGCCTTGGCCTTCTCAGAAAGAGAGTAAAACCAACCATTTCTCCATTTGAACTGCAGCCATAGAAAACATTGTTGTGAGTTAGTTAGTAACCTTAGTGTGTAAATAATAGTTAGTGACACTCAAATGTGTTGTAATCATTTGAATAAAGCTTAGTTTTTTGCTGAGTTTTCACTTCATGACTGACTCAAAGGAAGGATAGTTGTGTTGTATCACACATTCTAGCAAAGTGGTACTAGGGTTCTATATAGGGTGAATTGCAGTTTATCCTCCTAAACTTTACATACTCTGCATTTTAGCTCCTAAACGTTAAAAATGTGCCTTCACCCAAATTAAATGCAGGATAGCCCTAAAACTTGGTATTTGTGGAAATCAATGCCCTAAACTTTTCTAAGCATGCAACTTTGACACATTGAACTTTGTTTATGATGGATGGAGACATTGTCAACAGGGTAAAGCTGTGCGTGAAAAAATTCAGGGGATGATTTACATATTTTTTAAGTTTTTTTTTTTTTTTATAAGTATGTTTTTAAAGTTTATGAGATAAAGGATACATGGCAGAAAGTTTAGGGAGGTGACAAGTCACAAGTGTATTACCCTTACATTATCCAAAAAACAAATGTAACACGCCTTTGGTATTCGAACTGAATATTAATTCAATTAGTTATATTATACCTCCTTAACTGCCGTGGGAAAGTGGGCAACAGCCCGAGAATATGCACATAAGCGGTCTTCCATGGCTTCTTCAAATGTTAATCCTTTTTCATTTGCTGCAGCTGATGCTAATTCTGCTACAAGGCTAGAAAACTGGAAGTGTAGATATCAAAGTCAGTGCTGATTGTATACTTTTTCAGTTCAATACATCATACATATTAGCTCAAAATATTCACTATTTTTTTTTACTACTCTTGTTTTATTTGTGTGGAAACGTGGCCTGCCTTTTATGCCACAATTTTTAGGTAAATCTAAAAACACAGTTCTTATGCATATTTATTTGTAGCTCTAGAATTTCATATGATGGTGCAAAGTAGCATGCTGTTCGGCATCAGCAAATCCATTATGGACACAAACTCTTAGACTCCAAGACAAACCCTGAATCATTAATCTATTTCTCTTTCTTTCTTTTTTAGAATTTACACTGATCACCAACTAGCTGATTCTGATGAACAACTACGCAATTTTATTCTACACATGACATGTGCTAAGACTCTCAAAATTCATAATCAAGACAGTTTTTAATGATTAAATTAATTAGAAAAAGTTTGAGAAAATATCAATTGCAAAACTTACTTCAGAGCCTAAGATCCTGTGTTCCATTCTCATCCCCTGCCCTTTATTATCTTTGGTTAAAAAATATCATAAATAAATAAATAACTTACTTCAGAGCGGAATTCCTTCTCCACGACACCTACAGAAATGCCACCATGACGTGCTCCAACAAGCATGACCGAGCAAATCCATATTAGCTTCTCTAACATCTGTTTCTCAAACGCTTCCTTGCCAAGAACCTGGCTTTTGAGACAAAGATCAGCATCTGATATTTCATCACACTATCAAATGTGCAAATATTTCGTTTCGGCATTCTAAAAGGAAGATAACATAATTTCAATCTTTAAGAAAACCAACCAAAGTTAGCGGGAGAAAAAAAATCTTAACCCAACCAAAATTATAATATAATACATGATAATTGAACAAGAGACGCCTCAAACTTAAACTCATGATGAATACCATGCAAGAGAGGCCTCCAGCATGTAACCTTTCAGCTACGGCAGGAGCCCACTTGCCATATGCAGCTGTCAATCCTTCGGGGTTGGTATCAGTCTTGCCATCAATCGGCGTCTCTCCAAGCTTTGAAATAGCAAAATAAGCCAACACCTGGTTAGCATCACTCAACCCTTTGCTCTCAAGCCATGGCTCAATCATCCCATTCTGGAAAAACACCAAATCTGCTCCACCATCATCAACCCATCAATCCACATGATGAAAACCATCATCAAAGCACAAGCAAGCAAAAAAAAACCAACATTGCGAAAGAAAATAAAACAGGAAAAGTAACATCCTTAATACATAACAAAAAGTTAGACTTCAAGGGTGCGTTTAGTAGCTGGAACATAATACAAATAGTTGGTGTGCATCTACAAAAACAGGGACACAAAGCTTCTGCATTGCTACAATCATCAAACACTTGGTGTGCATATCAATGTCCAATTTCAATGTACTACAAATAACCAAATGGTGAAGCGTGAAAGACTGAAAGGATAAAACTTTACCATTCCATCTAGAAGGAGGAGTGGATTGAAGAACAGCTTCAAGGTCATCGTTCCTAGTGCAGACCAAAATGGGTCCTTGGAAGTCGAAAGGGACAGATTCCCCTCTCCGTACGAGGATGTCTTGGCCGGTGCCCATGTCCAGCAAGGCCCTGCCGACCCTTCCTCCGCCCACTATGACGGCGGGAGCCACCTTTGTGATGGTGGTGGTGGCGGGAATCCGAGATGCCATGGTGGCGCAGATTCTGAATCTGAAGGGTGTTGATGGTTTTGAAGTGAAGGAAGAAAGTGGATGGGTGAGAGCGGAGAAAGAGCGTGAAGTGGCCATAGCTAAAAGCTAAAAGCTATTAACTACTTAACTCTCTAGTAAACAATTAAGATTCTTATATATATATATATATATATATATTTTTTTTATTTTGATTAATTATTATTATTATTCTTATTGTTGTGTGATTTATATAATCTAGTCATAGCAGAAAAGAGTAGTAGTCACTGTAAAAGTGTTGTGTTTTGTTTGGTTTTGAGAGGAATAGAGAGTTCCATTTGTCACTATTATGATTTAGGAGCCAGACACTTACAAATATTTATATATATTACTTATTTTTTATTATATTAATATATATTTTATTTATTTAGTTGTTGAAACTATATTATTTCATGAAAATAAAAAATAGTCTGTTATTTGTAAACGGATGAGAGAATAATTTATTTTTATTTTTAGGAAATTTAGTAATTAATAAAAGGGCTTAGTTAGTAATTAGTAAGAATTTGGATCCTCTAAATTTTTATTTTAGAAGGTAAAGTGTGATCTTCTACTCTTAAATAATTTTTCTTTTATATTTATTTTTAGTCTTATCTATGAAATAAATAATGAGAAATCACACTTTATTTTTTAAAATAAAATTCAAACTTTTGAGAATTTAAATTCAATTAATAAAGGTAAAAGATTTTTTAAGCATTGTTAAATGTATGTTATGCATTTATTAATATTTTATATTAGATATCAAAGATTACCAACTCAAGTTAACATAAATGGATGATGGTTTGTGTCTTTTAACTATTTCTCTAGGATTCAATATTCATTAAAAAATGAAAATAGAATTCAAGTAAAAAAAATATATTAAATATAAAAAAATAAATGAATGAATTGACTACTTAATTAATGCAATATTACAATATGAGTAAAGTATCGTTTTTGTACCAATGTAAGATTTAAAGTTGTCCCTAACGTTTGAATCGTCCTATTTAGGTCCCTAACATTTTAAAATTGACTCAATGTTGTCCTGCCGTTAAAAATCTGTTAACGGAATTGACGACAGGACAAAATTGAGACAATTTTGAAACGTTGGGAATTTAAATAGGACGACAAAAATAATACATATAAATAAATTTTAATTTTATCCTTTAATAATATCAATTTTTTACGGTACATGGTTATTCAATTATTTTTTAAACACATCTAAATAAATTATATTTGATCAAATTAATTTTATTCTAAAAAAAATTATTTTTTTATAATTTTACTCTTAAAAACTTTTACTCATCATAAAATGTTTGTAAAATGACTAGTACATAAACTTATGGAAAAAAAATAATACATATACAATAAAGTAATGTGATTCTAATAATTTTATAAACATTCCATGATGAGTAAAAATCTTTAAAAGTAAAATTATATAAAAAAATTAATTTATTTAGAATCAAAGTAATGTAATTAAGTGTAATTTATTTAAATGTGATTAAAAAATAATTGAATAACTATGTACCATAAAAGATTGATATTAGTGAATGATAAAATTAAAATTTATTTCTATGTATCGTTTTTGTTCCCAACATTTTCATCTTATTTAAGTCCCTAACGTTTCAAAATCGTCTCAATTTTGTCCCACTATCAATTACGTTAACAGATTTCTAACGGCAGGACAACATTGAGTCAATTTTAAAATGTTAGAGACTTAAATAGGACGATTCAAATGTTAGAGACAATTTTGAGACTTACCCCAAACATTAGGGACAAAAACAATACTTTACTCTTACAATATTATACCGAACATATTATTCTCAATCTTCCATCCCACTCTTCCAAAACATATATAAGTTTTGCGAATTTTCATGGACATTTTTGTCTTTAGAAATCTATACGTATTACAAAATATTTTCATGGATATTTACGTCGTATTTTATTTATCTTAAAGATCTATATTATATAAGTCTTTTACAAAATTTTTAAGAAACCTAATTATCTTATTGTTACTATTAATAAAATGAATAAATTGTATATATAGTAGAGAGTTTCATAAAGAGTATGTCACATGACCAAATTTTGTAGCCAATATAAGAAAAAATAACATAAAATAGAATAATCGTTACTTGCATGTTTGCTTACAGAGTATTAGTCATCTAAGTTTTAATTTTTTCACAAAATATACATTGTACTAAAAAGAAATTAATTTGTTTAAAAATTTTAATTTTGACAAATATCCTAAGAAGCTTACTTTTCAAATACCTACCTTGTCAATTCTCATACACATATAATTAACTCATATTTTATTATTACCACAAAATTATAATGTGGCCCATATTTTAACATCCTAATAATAACTCTGGTTTAATAATAAACAATTAAACACTATTCTTCAAATACTTACAAAGAATGAGAGATAGAACTTGTCTTTCACAGTAGTGGAGGTTCCATCATCCAGAAATCACTATGCTCCGATCTTTTACGGGGGAGGTTCCATCTTCACAAACCTTTTTTTTTGCACCATTATTGGTTGTCATTAATAGTGATAGTGATTCTCTATTTTTTTTTTCATTTTCACTACTCATCAATCCAATGAAGCTGGAACACACTAATAAAGAGCTAGTGAAGAAGTTTAGTCCACTACGTAATATATAAGGATGAAAAATTCGAATTTGCATGGTTATCACATATTGTACGGCACAAAAACTAACCCTATATATTTCTATCTAAGGATGAAATTATAGGTAATGCCTATCACATATTCTTTTTCTTACTCTTTCATTTGACAGTGATGATTTTCTTTTTAATAAAGGATCCCCGTACGAAACAATGGACTATTTATACAATGTGTACAATAGACTATTGAGTTATACAAAATGAACATATTTTATACTATTTAGAATAATCATCCGAGTACAGGGATAATAAACATCTTCTCAAAAGATTAAACTGATTTTGGGGTTCACCAAGAATCAAACTCTTGACCTTTCGGATCTAGCATTCTAATACCATGTCATGATACCACTCATCCCAAAAGTTTCAGCTGATAGGAAAAGGTAACACTAATGGTTATATTTCTAATACTCCATAAACTTCAATTGTACATATTGTACAAGTATTTCATTAGCTTCTCATACTTTTCCTTTAATAAATCACTCAATTCAGTTCAAATATATGACTGCATTTGTTTACACGAGACATGGAGATAGGAATATAAAAATATAAAATAATATTTGACATGAGATATAAATAAAAATATTATATACAGATATACTAAATTAGTGTATTTTATATTTATTCTAACAAAAAAATTTAGAAATATTAACAAAAGATATAATTTATTTTTTATTTTTTATTATTTTTATTAATTTTTTATAATTATACTTTTTTTTTCAAAATTTTAAAAAAAAATGAAAATAAATTAGATTTTGATAATTTATTCGGCTAAAAAAGATTGGTCTTATTATATATAATGTATCAATGTTATAAAAACTGAACTGATCATTATTGATAAAATTAAAAATTCAAAAGTTTAATTGAAGTTTAACTAAAATTAAATTGAATATAATAAAATAATATATTAATATATAAAATATATTTTTTGTATTATATTAGTTAAACTGATTAATAGCTAAACAATTACACTAATTAATCAATATTTCTATTTTTTTAATTAATTTGTTGTCAATTAAACATTTTACCTAAACCAAATTAATTGATCAATTTGATGATCCATTTTCGATTAATCTGATTCACCTAGTAAATTCAATTCGATTCACAAATTTATAATATGTACACATTATTGTTTATATATTATATTTTTCTATATGTAAAAGAAGATATTATATATATTAAATTATGTCATGTAAATTAATTAAAAATTAACCATTAAATAATTAATTATTTATATAAAATATACATTAAAATACGAAATATATATTAAAAATTATAAAGTAACACACATATATATAAGTATAAAAAGGTTGATTTTCGATATGTACGTATATTTTTGTTATATATTATAGATTATTGAATAAAATATGGTAAAGTTCAATAATAAAAATAAAATATATCAAAGTAAATAAGAAAATAAGCAGCTAGAATTTGATTAATAGTAGACGATTCGTCTCCATTCTCAAATTGCATTTGCATTGGATGCATGTTTCTTTTTCTATTGCCTCAATTTACAGACAAAATAAATGTATTTTATATTTAAACGACAAACTTGTTACCATCAAAGGGTTGTAAAATAACATTATATACCATGCATGTAAAGTCAATTTAAATCACAATCATCAAAATATATGAAGATTTAATTTTGATGGGTATGCTGTTTACATAAATATTTTACACATATTTAAACAACTTAAAAGTATTAAGAGCCAACACTATTTAGACAATGATTGAATATTATATTAAAATATTATTTAAAACTAGAAACAACAAAAACATCTAAAACTCAAATAAAATTTATTAACTATAATGTACGGATACATACACAAAGATGGGACACAACACGACTCGACTTGGGACCTATTGACACGCGAATTTTAAAATTTTATAAGATATGGGGACACACATACATATAAAATATAAAGTATTGTTTTAGATAAATCGTAATGATATTTTGATATTTTATTGATATTAAAATATAAATTAATTTTTTTTAATTTTTTAATATCTTATTTTAATTATATCAAATATTTAAAATATCTTTATGTTTTAATAAATAATAATATATACTATATCTAAATTTATTTCAAAAATATATGTTAAAAATAAAACTGGATACGCTGGCACGTGATGGTATTTAGGTGTGTCAAAGACTCCAAGTGTGTCCATAGATGAATTTTTTATTTTTTATTAAGACATTGTTAGAGACAGCAGACATGCGTGCTGGACGAGTATTGGTAAGTGTCGTATCCGAAACGTGTCCAACACGCAAACACAATAATTCAACTAGTGTCAGTGCTTCATATAATAAAAACAATATTTGAAATAAACAAAGTAAAACTAATTTCAAATATAAAATTTATAATTTTAAAATTTTAAATTTTAAATTATTGACTGTCGATAGTAAGACAACATAAAATCCAAACAAATTAAATTCACTCAAGTAAAAAAAGAACATTTGAGAATGAAACAAAATAAAACTAATTTATAATATAAAATTTAGAATTTATAATTGTTCACTGGAATTAACAACGGGACAACATAAAATCCAAACTAATTAAATTCATATAACATATTATATTTAAATTAATCTCTTCTTTACAATCAATAATGGTAATGATAATCTAAACAAAAACCAGTTTGCTTTTTTTTTTTTACTCAAAGAAAAAAATAAAAAATGGGTCAAAAATACGTGGTGGTGGTTTAATTCTAGTTTTGTTGGTGTGTTGTCAACATAATGGCAGCGAAGCAGCAAAGGCTATAAATATCATAAGCCACTCCTTTTTGGGAACCCATATCCTCCAGCCACTTTTATTTTATACTTTTATGCTCTACAAGAAAAAAAAAAGTGCTCTTTTTCTGTTTTTCACGTGTTTTAAATTTTTATTATTTAAATTATATTACATTACTAAATATTTTGACATCAATAAACTATATTAAATTAAGTTAAATTAGTTTAGTGATTAATTTATTAGTTTGTTTAAATAAATATTGATAATTTAAATTTTATTTTATGCATATAATAATTTATTAACAAACAATAAATTTTTAAATAAAATTCAGATTCATCACAGATTAGTTATTAATCTACTTAATTAAAGATATCCTAAAAACAAAAAAACTGTCATTTACATTATACTAAAGAAAAATATGAGTTAAATTGACTTTATAATCTAAACTCAAATCATTAACTAGATTTTATTAACTTCATCAATAAACTAGTTATTTCACTTATTTTTTAGTCAACTTTGACTTCGAAGAGTAGTGTCAAAATTAATTTATAATTTTGTATCAAAATCTCAAATATCAAAAAATAAATATAATTTTTCTAAAAAAGAGTAAATTCAACTCAAAAATTACTTAATTACAATGTCAAACAGTTTTATATCAAAATTATTAGTGATAAAATAATAAGAGAACAAATAATTAAATAAAAAAAAGATAATAAAAATGTAAAATATTGATTAAAGCAAAATAATAACAAAATATAAAGAAAATAAATGATAATGAATTAAATAAGTAAAAGAAAACAAGTTAAAAATTGACTTCTAATACTCACATGCACTTACACTTCATGTTCTTTTGATCCGTTGTGTAGCAGAGACTGAAAGTTTTATGAATTTATGTGATTATCTAATGTTTTAATTGATTGAAGTCTTTAAACTCTTCCAAATATTTTACTATTTATAGGTCATAAACATAGACTTGCCATAAAGTATCTTATTCACTATCTTACTTTATCATTTTTTTAATTTTGACATTGCTTTAACCATAAAGAATCTTTACTCCAAATTTTGACATTTACGTCATTTTTTATCTTCAAATCCACGTCTCTTCAATTTACTCCTCAAATTTCATAAGCATGCCCTCCACTCAATTTGAAAATTGAGTAGCAAGTCTTAATATTCAAAAGAAGATAATAACTATCTTTCGATTTCAACGTTTTTTATATCATCTTTCTTCAACTTTAACTCACCCATTTTTTATTCTTGTAATCAAAATTATTGAGAGTCGAAATATTCTCTACTCAAAAAAAAATTTTATTTTTTATACCAACACTAGTTAATGATTTAAAACTCCTTCTAACTTTCTCTTTTTTATCTCAAGAACTCTTCACCGCTATAACAACAATAACCACAATCATAATTATCAGAATTAATTTAGAAATCAATTTGATTAAGGTATCGGATTATTAAGTTGGGAGTTTAACTAGTAAATTACTCATCGAACTATTTAAATAAAAATTAATTAGTTTACGATATTAAAAATCTAATTGAATTTCATTCATGTACAGAATGTATATCAAGGGAAAAGATGGCATAATGATGTGGTGGCTCATCCTTAATAACATGTCTTTTTTTAACGAGCGTTACACTCTCGTACATTACTCAAAACATATTTTCGTCTATAATATAGTATATGAAAAAAGATGTACTAAAAATAATTGATTTTATAAAATATATTTGGCAATCAATATATAAGTGTCAAATTGTTAAAGTATCTTCCCTCAATAGTTAATAATCATGAAAAAAAAAATTAACGTAAAAAATATCTTTAGACATTCTTTTAAAAATTATTGACCTAATCTTTTAAATCAATTATTTTAAAAAAATGACCGTCAAAAATTCTTTTAAACCAATTTTTTATTTTTCAAATAAGTGACCTATTTTTTTCATCAATTACTCTTTTTTTCTGTATTAGGCCAGAGTTTTTGAAAGTTATATTCTCTAGCTTCTTTGAATTCTCAAATTTAAGTAATGAACCCTTTTTTTTTTTAAAGTAGTCTTTTAAATTCATAATTTTTATTATTTTAATTTTTTTAAATATAAAATTTATTATATTAGTCTTTAAAATTTAGATTTAGATATTATATGATCTTTTTAAGCACTGGATCAGCAAACAAAATATTAAACTATAGTTCTTACTTATCATTTTAGATATAAGACTAAACAGGATCGTTTCATTTTAAAACTTAAATAAGACAAAATGTGAAAACGAAAAAGAGTTTATATGATATGAAAACTGATTTATTTTTTTTCATTCTCTAAAATGATATCAATTTTTGTCTTGTTTAAATACCAAAACAGACAAATATCGTTTAACCTTATGTCTAGTGTGACAAATTAAAATTAGTTTAACATTTTGTTCGTTGATTCAAAACTAAAAAGAGTCTAAAAATAAATATAGTATCTAGAACTTTAAAAAAAATTCAAATACCAATATAGTAAATCTTAAATTTAAAGAAATAAAATAATAAAAACCGTAAATATGTAAAAGCCTACAAATAATTTTTTTTTTCCATAGCATATCACCTCCCTTCCAACTCCCAACAACTAACCTCCCCCATAGTGAGTAGTTGGGGGTAATAATGGTGTTTTTATGATGGAAATTGGGATTAATATGTTCATTTTAATATCTTGTTTCTTTTTTCATAAGAATGACGGAGCCTCTCATATTTAATTTGTAACCCCACAAATAATATTCTGCATCAAAAAATGCCAACATGCTTTTTGGGCCGATCAAGATATATAACTATATGCATGAAATTGATTGTATACATAGATGACCTTTTTTGTTTTGGGTATAGCTCCCATTCTTTTTCTTTTTTGTTAACATAAATCACATCATTTGTTAGGGGATAATGACCAGTTTATATTTTGAATAATAATAATAATAATAATAATAATAATAATAATAATAATAATAATAATACAAAAAAGCAGTAATAGAGAATGGAGAAAATAAACAAATTAAAAAAGGAAAAATATATAGAACCAACTAATAATCAGCCAAGAATGAAACAACATAATTAATTATAATTAATTTTATTAATTTATAATTTAATTTATTTTTTAAATTATTGTTGACCACGTTCAAAACATGAGGGAAGATACGTAGTGATAGGAGAGAATCACAGAACAGATGCTTTGATCATTCATTAGTTGGTTCCATATAATTAATTATGTTTTATTAATGCGTAACACATGAAACATAGAAATTATATCCAAAATCATCCAATTTACAAGAAAAAGAAACATCCGTGTGCCTATCAGTAGCAACATCCTATTAAAGTCACTTGTGCCTCTGGTTTACCAGTTGGCTGATTCTTGATTTATATAGAGTTGGTTCCTAACATTGTTGATTAAAAAAACATGTTAAAATTAGTCAAGCACTTACGTGCCTTCTTGCATTGTTAGATCACAACAATTGTAAGAAATAATTTCCATATTTCACCAAATACAATCTGCAAACTCTCCTATTTGTCATATGTTTGTTTGGAAAAAAAAAAAGAAAAAGAAAAAGTAAAGTAATTCAATTTAAAGAATCTATGACGATCATATAATTAAACTGTTGATCTAGGCCCCTTCAATTTCTTGAGTTCCTTAGCATCATCCTCTTTGCTTCGATGAACAAAGAATCATGCTAATTAAGTATATTTTTTTCCCTTCAAATCAAGCATCAAGCTCATAATGAAAAAATGGTGCTGAAATTGAGCCCAATTCGCCAAATATAATGTCATCATTTTCAGTGTAGATATTGGAATCATGGCTCTCAAAGAACGTTTGAATGTCTTCCGGAAATGTGCGCCGAGGAGTAGGGTTCGATTCCGAAGATGTTTGAGAGTGAAGATTATCTTCGTCGACCGAATTTCTTACTAACATTTCTTTTAATTTCGACGATTTTAAGAGAATCTCAAGTGCCGAAGTTGGCACGGTTTCACCACCAGTTTTAAACTGGGTCGAGTCTTCAGACCCAGTTTCGCTAGTGGTTAAACCGACTTGATCATAACCAAATACTAATTGATTATTATCGAGTTCGGAACCACTAGATGATTGTTCTTGATTATTATGGCTAGGGTTTTTCTGAATTTCTTGGAGTTTAGGACGTAGCCAATTGATGTAATGGCTAAGATCAAAGTTTGTAACAGCATTAAGCCCACGATATTCTATGGCAGCCATGTCATATGCCATAGCAGCTTCTTCTTGCGTAGCTGTTTCAAAACATAACATTTGGAAACACATTAATTGCTTTATAAAATATTTTATATTATAAATCTGTAAAATTAAATTCATAAAAAGTTATATTATACATATTGGTCCCTATATTTTTAGTAAAATTGTAAATTAGTCTCTATACTTTAAAAGTTTGTAATTGAATCCTTAAAGATAATTAAAATTTACAATTTAGTTCCCATCGTTTAAAAAGCGTTTAATTTAATAGAATATTCTTAATATATTCTTTATTTTAAAGGAATATTCTCAGTATATTATGAAAATATTCTGTTAAATTAACACTTTTTGACCGACAGAGATTAAATTATAAATTTTAATTTTTTTAGGGATCTAATTACAAACTTTTTAAATATAAGAATCAATTTGTAATTTCACTAAAAGTGTATGGATCAACAATGTAATTTAACCTTCATAAAAATAACATAGATGGCCAACCATGTATTGATAAGAAACTAGTTTATGTTTGTCATATATTACCTAATAATTATACCAAAGAATGACTTTAATTAGATAAAAATATCAATGTTTAAAGTAATGTTTAGTGTACTAAAATCAATATCCAAACCACATATATCACTAAGAGAGAATGATGTCATCATGTATATAAAATTAAATGGCTTTACTAAGCAGTTGAAGTTTGGTGATCTACATCCCAACCAACAAGATTTGATGATTCATGTTTTTGAATTTTCTAATTGTACTATTTGCTTTGATATGTGGGACCCTATATAGTTAAATGAAGTGAGTAGGTACTTTCAGGTAGGGATTGGAATTTGGAAGGAATAGTCAAATGGATTTCCAAAATTTCAGGCATAGAGTACATAGCCTATTAAGTGACCTAATTAGTATTAAATCTCTTAAGTAGTTTGTTCCATTTGTTTATCCTAATTAAAAACAAGTACTGTGGATTTAATTGTTCATGCATCCTTTGTTTTTAGGGTGACATATACTTTTTGTTGCATGCTTTAATAGATATGGAAATATATTATTAAATATATCCCATCATTTTTGAGTTAATTATCAATTTCATATCCAAAAAAATTCAAGCTTTGACAAAAAATTTTTTTAAAAGATATTATCAACAAAAAAATCCTTAAATAATTTAAAAATGTGATAAAAATAATCAATAAATATAATATTTTTTATAAGTAACAAAAAAAAACTTTTATATTTATCAAACTACTTATTAATTTAATCAAAATTTTTATGACGATATTTGAATAAATATTTAAAAAGTATACAAAAAATTCAGAAACAAAGTTATTCTCTAGATTATTTTTTATTTTTCAAAATAATTTGGTCATTCACAATAAAAAAATTCATTTAGCATACAATTATTAAATTTTAAAAGATGAAAAATTTTTATTTTTTCAATAATACTTACAAAAAATTGTATCAAAATCTGATCTTTAAAGTATTTTTTAAACTATATATTTAATATTTGGTTTTTTTTGTCGTATTTTTAAATTTTTCAAAGACTTATTTGTCATTAACAATTTTTAGGATTATTTTTGTCAGCAGTCTGAAGTTTCAAGTATCATTTTAGCAAATTACTTCATAATTTTTTTACTAAAATAGAATAGCAAAATATTAGTAATATAAGTTGTATTTTCACCCTTTATTTCATATAAGGGCCAAATTTAATCAAAACACCAATCTCCAAAAGTACACCTGTTAGTTTTCTTTTCTAATGAAAAAAATTAAAAATAAACCATAATTCATTCTGTCCCAAAAAGAAAACCCATATTCATATTATCTACTCCATGTTATTGCCATTAATAATTTTGAATTTTGATATAGTCTACTAGTTTTAGTTTACAATATTAATTTGTCACTTTATATAGATTGTTTGGTTCTGCTTTTTTTCCCGGTTAGTTCAACTTATTTGTCTGTCATATTTCAATGAAAAATTTATTATTATGTTTATAATAATAGAATATTTCAATAATGAAAAGAGAATAGCATTAATTTCCATGTGCATGCACCTTAAAATACAATTAGATCACATTAAATAATAAAATAAAATTACCATAAGTTCCAAGATATAGATATTTGTTGCCGAAGACCCTGCCAATTCTAGCTTCCCATCTTCCATTATGGTGGTGTCTATAATCAAAATCCAAAGTATTTTAGTTACCACCATTTTTATACATAATATTAATTTAATTTTCACAAAATATATACTATATGTTTTGTATAAAGTGCTCAATTAATAATGTGACATTATTACAATTGGATCATGATGCAACTTCAATTATTGTCCTATTATGAATTAATATTGATTGTTAAATAACCGAATTTGTGGATATCAAGGGTTGAAAGAACCTATTCAGACAACACACATTGACAAAAGTTCTATCCTATGAATATTTCTTTGCTGAAAATTGGAACCCAAAATAGTTTAGCTTAGTGTGTGTCAATATCACATAAAAAAAATAACAAAAAAAAAAATTTAGCATTTGATGTGTTCCTATACATATGTGCCACTTTCCAAATTCAAACAAAGTCATGATTTAAATTACCCAATTGGTTATAAAAAGTTTCAGTCACTTTTTTAGTTCCATTTTGAAATAATTTTATATTTTTCAGTTAGTAATAAAGTTTATTTTGAGCTATATTATTTTAAAATTATAGAAATTTCTTTAGAATAAAATTTAAATAACCTTAGAAAAAAGTATATTGAAATAAGGTAAAAAGTCAAACAATTATTTAGTTGACTATAAAATTATTATATTAATGTTGGACGAATGAATCTTTTCAATTTTTTTTTCAATTGAAGAAATAAAATGCGATATTTAACTCTTTAATATTTTTTTAAATTTCACTTATAAAATTAATGATAAAAGATCACATTTTACTTTTTCAAGTAAAAAAAATTGAGAAAATCTATTTCTTATATCTTTATTACTAATAAAGTGGTTAAAGATAAAAAAAATGTGACTTTATAGTTTACGCAATATAAATGTCTAACACTAAATTTATTTACAATTTTAAAATTTCACCGAAAAAAGCATATCAATTGCAACTACAAAACATAATGCCTTTGAATATAATACCTAACTCTTTACACTAAATACAAATTAAAGTATTTATCAATTTATAGTATTTTTGAAGAGTATCCCTTCAGTGTTGTTTGCTCTCTTCTCTTTATGGGCCGTAGGCCCACTCACATTTATAAATTTAATTAATTAATTCCTTAACAAAAAAAAGTATCCCTTAATTTTGTTGGTGTCTTGAAAAGGTTAATTTTTGAATAAATCTATCATTAGTTATTTAATTATGTTATGTGTACACTAAAACCAACTACTAAAACCAGCTACTAATATAAAATACACATTAAAAATAAGTTAAATAATATATGTAATAGCTGATTTTAATAATTAATTTTAGTGTATAAATAACATTTTTGTTAATTATATTATTAATCAAAGATTAAAATCCCACTGAAACATGGAAGCCATTTTGCAACAAATAGAAAGAAATAATGAGTCTTGAGAAATACCTTGCTACCCCTCTGTATTTTGAGACTCCTCTTGAGAATCCACTGCTTTTTCTGCATATCACCAATGAAATTATCATAAGAAATGGCTTCAAAATAATAATAATAATAATAAAAAGAGTAATTAACTAAACCTTCTTAAGGATCCAATGTATTCTTCTTTAGACTGTCCCTCCATGTCCTTGAGCTCCTCTTGATAATTTGATGCCTAAGATCAAATGAATTTCACATTAATCAAACAAACTTTAGAAATGAAATTAGAATAACAAAAATAAAAAAAGAGTAAGTAATTAGTAATTAGTAATTAGTAATTAATTACTGGGAAATTGAGTATGGTTTCTTGGCCCCAATACTTCAATGCTGCCAAGTCATAAGCACGTGCAGCCGCTTCTTCATCATCATATGCTCCTAACCAACCATAACAAACCCCTCAATAAAATCATCCACCACTTTATACCACTTTTCAACTTCCCACCCCAATTTAGATATAACCAAATTATATTAATTAACATTCACTATATTCTCCTATTAATAACTCTCACTTTGACCAAATTATTACATTCAAAAAATAATAATATATGCTAAGTCTCAAAATCATACCTAGATATACTGCAATTCATCCAGTTGTGTGTTTAGCATTGCCATCAACCAACCAACACATTCCAAAAAATAACATCATAATTAGTGAAAAAAAATTAAAAAAAAAAATCATCACAAATACATACATACATACCTTGTCTTCCTTTCTTAGTCTGTGATTCATTCCAACAATTCTTGTCCCACAAATGAGCTTCGTAACGACCCGTCCATCGATGTCTATTACATAAGCATCGAGACAGAAACACAGAGACATATTGTTTGATTGTTATTAAGATATATATATATAGAGAGAGAATTGAAAGTTTTCATTAAAAAAAACATAAATTATAAACATATATAAGAAAATATATATATATACCTAGTGACACCACGGTAGACAGAGCTTCGTTGAGGAGGTGAATCTCTTGGAATGGTTTTGCGAGTTCTTTTTTTCACAACTTTCTTTGATGGTGTGGGAGCAGAAGAAGAAGAACTACTATTACTATCATTATTCTTGATGATGAGGGTTTTCTTCTTCGCCATCATCAATGAATGAATGATGAGAGAAGAGAGAGAGAGAGAGAGAGAATTAAGCACAGTAATGTGGCTCTGTTCCTACTTAATATGCACAAGCATATAGAATTGAGGAAGAGAGTTATTATATTTATATATGAATATATGACCAAGTCTCATCCAATAAGAATGGCATTAATTAGTAACAATATATATAGTGGTCGAGAGTGAAAAAAGTAGGTCTAATAAATCGTCCTATCATATCTTCACTCTTATTACTATTTCCATTTCCATTAGGGTTACTCTACTTTTATAAAACGTGCAAAATGTTTGCTTTTTAATTAATTATCACAAAATTAATCAAGTATATATCCATACATAATAATAATACTCTTTAATTAAATGAAGAACAAGATTAATGTTGTTTACAAATAATGGTTAATTAAGAGACTATCATTAACAAGTGATTAATCTTTTATAAATTCGATTTTAATGTATATTTTATTTTAATAATTAATTTTAGTAACTAAATTTAGTATATATATATATATATATTAATTGATCTCTAATTATATGTTTAAAGAAATTCACTAACTTTTAATTGTATTATTATATTATGTGAAGAGTCAATTCTTAATTAGTTTAATTTTTATAACATTTAATAGAGGGGCGAAATTATATAGATAGAAAGAGGAATAATAGTCCTTCTAATTTTAATTTTTTATATGTAAATTATATATAAATTTTAGTTTATTTTTTTTAAATTTTATTTTAGTATTATTTTATTATATAAATATTTTTTGTTTTTTTTAATATTTTATTTAATTTTGTCTCTAAATTTTAATATATATTATTACATACATAAAAGTACATTCTCAGAGATAGTACTAATGACGGTGGAAATAATTAAATTATTTTTATCTATTATATAATAGGATTTGAATATTTACGTAAATAAATGATTAAATTCCCTTATGAAGTACATAGTGATGAGTAAATATTTCTACGTTGAAAGCAATGGTAAGAATTGTTTGATGGGTAGAAATTGATAAAAAAAAGTGTGAATTAATGAATAGTGGGACTTAAATAAGAAATTTGGATGAGCTGTTAATGCAGTTGGTAGTTGAGTGAATGAAAGGATTTGATAAGAAGGATGATGGGGGAAATGGTGGACGGTACTACCAAAATCCATTAAAATGGAAATGGACGGTACTACCAAAATGGTTATTTTCGCCATTTGGACGGCAACTATTTCTGCGTTTTTATTGTGGCCGTCTTTAAGCCCTCTCTCCATAATAATAATTCATACTATTATATTATGTATATATTAAAATTAGTTGTTAAAATTAATTATTAATATAAATATAAATATATATTATAAATAAATTAAATTATATATATATTTATATATAAACATATTTAATAATTAATTTTAGTAACTAGTTTTAATATAAAAATGATATTTTTATAATTCTTATTAATTATCTTTCTTTTTTTCTCTCCTTTATTAATTGACTAATGTTTTCCTCTTAACTTTGCTTATGTCATTTATTTTGTGTTAGTTTTATACCTTTACTCATTTGTTCTTTTCTTATTTGTATTAAATTTATTTGAATTATGGTATATTTGCATATTTTTAAAATTAAAATTTGATTTTAATATATTATCAATATAAAATAATTTTATACGTATAAATATTAATGAAAATAATTATTTTTTATATTGACTACTTAAATGATTATTTAAAAAATTAAAGGAGGATACTTTCATAAAAACGCATAAAACATTTTTTTTGTAAAGATACTTATATGTTGTATTATTATTGGACGTATCAATGAACCAGTTTATTTCTTAACAAATTATAATAAAATCGATTTTTTTATAACAATAACAATAAATTTAATTGTTATCAAAGTCGATCGAACCGACCAATTTACATAACCCACTAGATTATGTTTTTTTTTAAAACAAAATCAGGGATATATTTGTCTTTTTATCAAAAAATTTAAACATGATTCGGTTTAAATTGTGTAAGTCGATCGAATAAAATTGGATCTAATAATTATAATGCGGACAATTAGATTTATTATTGTTGCTATAATAAACCAATTTTATTCTAGTTTATTAAAAAATAAATTATTAACTGATTTAATAAAGATGTCCAATAATATCATGACACATGTAAACGTCTTAAAAAAAAGATATTTTTAGTGCCTTTATCGAAGTACCCTCCAAGAATAAATATGATTAAATGATTACGTAAAATATTTTATATTTTTAGTGTATTAAAATCATGGTTTTGAATAATCCGGTCAGACATATAAAACTGCTGATCAGAAAATCGATAAAAAAAAACTATTAAACCGGCATAGAACCGGACGGTCGGATCGAACCGAAACACGGCCGGTTTACACAAAAACGGACGCTCCTTCGTTTCTTTCTCCCTTCCTCCCTTTCTTTCGTTCGTTCAGAAAGAAATCACACAAACCCAGCCAAAAAACCCTAGCACTGTAAGCCTACACCACCGCCGCAAGGAGTGGCATACTGCCGCCGTCCGTCGTACTCGAAGTTCGCCATCCGTCCGTCTGTCTAGCTTCCTTCTTGCTCCAAGTCATCAACCCCTGTTCGCTGTCACCGATCGCGGCTGCTTCCTCGAGCTCAGCGTCCGTCGTCTTTGTCTGCTCAGCCGCGCTTCCGTCGCCTTTTGTTTGCCGTTCACGTTCGCTTCTTGGTTCAGCTGTCGTCTTCGTTCGCTTCTTCGGCGTTCACCGTTCGAGTTCGCATTTGCGTAAGTCTGGAAGCCACGTTTCTCTGCTTCAAACTCTGCGACCAACCCGCACGCTCCACCTAGCCGTCGAACTGCTCTCTTTTGTCGCCGCCGTGAGTTCCCTAAGCCCGCCACCAGACAATACACTCACACAGCACCAATACTCTGCTTCAAACTCTGCAACTTCTTATTTCTGTTACAATAAGTAACTATTTGATTTGGTAGTGGTTTAGATTTTTTCATAGACTGAATTAAAGTTAAAATAGTTATGTTCTCTTCCCTATCACATTGATCTTAAACTTTGAATTC
The DNA here is from genome assembly GCF_003086295.3 of Arachis hypogaea. Lineage (NCBI taxonomy): Eukaryota > Viridiplantae > Streptophyta > Magnoliopsida > Fabales > Fabaceae > Arachis > Arachis hypogaea. Next base: position 409,073 of record NC_092044.1, read on the forward strand.
TCTTATTTCATTTTAATTTTACCGCACTCAACATGTTTGATGAAATGCTTTAACCATATTTCTGGTTGGTTTTATAATTTCTAGCTTTTAGAAACTTAGTAAGTTGATTGCATGTGAAATTACAATAATTGGATCTCATTAATGAGGAAATTTTAGCTGGACAAATAGCATCTTTGCAGAAAACATATTACCATGATGTTTCCACTGCATTAGTGTTTTTCTGTTAATTTGCTAATTGTTCTTGTGTTGTTGTTCTGTTGTTCTTCCGTTACTTTTAATTTTTTTTGTTTTTGCTGTGATTTTCTGTTCTTGAACTTGTTAAGTTGATAATTTGCTAAATTGTTGGGCTTGCTAAATTGTTAGGTTGCTGCCATTTAATTTGTTGGATTTTCTATTTAGGTCTTGTTCTTGTTTATTTGCTAAATTGTTGTTGTGTATTTATGGTTGTCTTTGAGATTATTGCTGGATATTGGTGATCATTGATTTATTCTATGCTTCATGTTTTCATTGTTTTCTTCTTCCGAAGGAAAAAAAATTCTGTTTTCATTGTTTTGTTAATTGTTTGTTTTGTTTCAGAAATAAATTTTGTGATCAATGTTCAAACTCGGAATGTTGTTATGCTATTTTTGTTTCAGAACTCTATCTTTTGTGATTAATGTTCAAACTCTGAATGTTGTTCTGTTTTGTTTTAAGGCTGTGTTTGGAAGAGGTGATGATTTTTGAGTGTTGTTTTTTGTTTTTGTTTTAACGCTGTGTGTTGCACTGTTGTGTTCAATTTTCATTTTGTAGAAAATTCTTTATTATTTCATCATTGAAGAGAGAAACCCTTTATTATTTCATCATTGGTCTATTTTTGGCACTAGATATCATTGTAGTTTGTTTATTCATAGAACTAGTTTATGATCCTCTTTTGAAGTAAAAAATGCAGTAGAAGAGTGTTTAGAACCAGTTGCTCTATTCGTTGAATTTTTATAGAATCTGGTGTTTATTATTAAACGGTTTTTTCGGTTGAATTACGGTTGAATTGGTTGAACCAATAAATTAATAAACCAATAATTAGAGTAATTCAATGATCGGTCTGATTTTTAGAACCTTGATTATAATTTATAAAAATGTGAATACATTACATTTACTATCTTATTTTACATATGTTTTCTTTTTTTTCTTCCCTAAAAGCTGGTAAGATAATTAAAATGATTAATCAGAAGAATAATTATTTCTCTGTATTGTTACAAACTTTTTTTTCTTTTACTCTAATCTTATATTTAAACCTTATTGCTACAAAGAAAAAAAAATGTAGATCTAAGCTTTTGTGCCGCAAGAATAAAGAGTCCATAGGCCAATGCGTGCATCTTTTGTTGGTTTTCCATATGATTTTTGGTATGTTATTAGCTTCTAAATAAAAGCTAATAATATATTCTTTACAAATCAAAGCAAGTTATTTGGCAAAGTTAAGCATGTTTAAGCGTGGCTATGAGCCTATGAGTCTATGACAAAGGGTGAGGCTAGTGATATTCCTATTTATATATTCATATTTTCTTTTAATTTTATTAAGATTCGATTTGAGTAAATAGCATAATTATGTTTTTTTTTAAAAAAAAAGAACTTAAATAATAAATTTTTATATTAAAAATAGTTTATAATTAAGTTATTTTGTGTTTGATTTTTAATTCTAAAAGTATTTATTTAAAAAAAATAATAAAAAAATTATTATAAGAGATGATTTTTTTAAACTTCTTCATAAGCACTTAAATAACCTTTTAAAAAGTTATAATTTGATTTTAAAAATTGCACTAAATATTAATACTATAACTTTTCATAAGTTAAAAAAAAAAATTTACTTATGGATCTATCCAAACTTACCCTAACCCTATCATCAAATAGATACCTTTCTATAATTCAAACTATATGTTAAGTTTGTTAAACAAACTTTGATATATAATATAGTTTTATTAATTGAAACTCCTCAAATAATTTGTCATGTCCCTACTTAAGATTATTAGTTGAACAAGGTTAAGTATATCTAGCTAGCTACCACATGCATGTAATTCTAGGTCAATAATCTATAAGCATACTCAATTGTTTTTGGCCGCACCTCATTGGTCATAATGTCAATTGCTTTTAGCTTCTCAAACTGGAGCACATGTTTTTTGGTCAGGGACCCGGGCCACCAACCTAGCCCAGACCCAAAACAGAAGCCCAATATCCAACCCAATCCGAATTTGAAACCTACTATGCCCAACCCGATCCATGGCTCTCTTCTCTGGCCGTCGCGATGATAGCTGAGATTTCCGTGCTTCGATTCCTGTACTGAGATTGAGGTCCATCTCGCTGCTGAACAGTTCCCAGGTTAGTCAAGAACAAGAAGCTTGAAATGGGTAAGCCCAAACTGAAATGGACTCAAAGGCCCAAACCAGAAGTCCAAATTAGAGACCCAATCAATTAATTTAATTTGCGTAGAAAGTGGTTCAGAATTTTGAAAATTAAAAAGGGGGCGCGGCACTCAGAGAGTCAGATCTACCCATCAGTCATCAGCACCAAGTAGCCGTTGTTCTTCTTTCGCTCTCCCAAGTAGGTTCTAACCGCCTATGGATCTATCTGAATACGAATAGTAGATACTGTGTTTCCTATTGTGCTTCATTTTCATTCTCATTCTCATTCTTATTCATATTCATATCATCATATTTGTGGAGTTCTATTATCGTGTTTCGTTATTAGGTAATTATCATATGCACAATTCCTCAAAATCTTTCTACTGCAGTGGTGGTTGATGTTCTTGTTCTTGTTCTTGCTTTATACACATATCTTGTTCTTGTTCAAAACTATTTAATTTGAAATTGGAATTATTTTTTATGTGTGATGTTTCGTGTAGGAGAAGGGAATTGATTAATTGAGATTCTGAATGGACAAGTACGAGAAGTTGGAGAAGGTTGGGGAAGGAACATATGGCAAAGTCTACAAGGCGAAAGAGAAGGCCACTGGACAAATTGTTGCATTGAAGAAGACACGGTTGGAGATGGATGAGGAAGGTGTCCCTCCGACCGCCCTTAGGGAGGTCTCCCTCCTTCAAATGCTGTCTCAGTCTATCTACATTGTCCGCCTTTTATCCGTGGAGCATGTCGACAAGGTCCCTAAATCGGCCCCGGCCTCGGCCACCACCAAGCCCCTACTCTACCTTGTCTTTGAGTACCTTGACACTGACCTCAAGAAGTTTATTGATTCGCACCGCAAGGGCTCGAATCCAAGGCCACTCCCTGCTGCCCTAATCCAGAGTTTCCTTTTCCAGCTATGTAAGGGTGTTGCACATTGCCATAGTCATGGTGTCCTTCACCGTGACCTCAAGCCTCAGAACCTCCTCCTCGACCAGAAAAAAGGGATTCTCAAGATTGCTGATCTTGGACTTGGACGAGCCTTCACTGTCCCTCTCAAGAGTTACACTCATGAGATTGTTACCCTTTGGTATAGAGCTCCTGAGGTCTTGCTTGGAACCACCCATTACTCCACTGGGGTTGATATGTGGTCTGTTGGGTGCATCTTTGGTTAGTATATAGTTGTATAATGCACTTATTTTTTGCTTTTGCAATTGATTTTGCAACTCTCAAACATCATGTTTAATCTTGCAGTTATTATAAACTTAATTAATTTTTCATACTACTTGATTTGGCCCAACTGAATTTGGTTTTGCAGCTGAAATGGTGAGAAGGCAAGCTCTGTTTCCAGGGGATTCTGAGTTCCAACAGCTTCTTAACATATTCAAGTATGACTATCACTTTGCAATAATCATTCTACTGATTCATAACTTTCATTCCTAGTAAAAGCATGTGGCCAATTTCATCCATATCTTGCTTGCTATGTGGAAAGAATGATAGCTTTTTGGAAAAAGGAAAATTTTTCTGCTGCCTTTTCACTCTCATACTAACTACTTTTTTTGAATTTGATCTTTCCAGGATTTTGGGAACTCCAACTGAGGAGCAATGGCCAGGAGTTACTTCGCTTCGTGATTGGCATACCTACCCAAAGTGGGAACCTCAGAACTTGGCGAGGACTGTGCCAACTTTGGGACCTGATGGAGTGGACCTTCTCACGGTTAGTGTTCCTCTATAAAAGCATTATTCTAATGAGTTCCTAAGAGTAGGATCCTCTAAAGTGAGGACAGATAACTGTAAAGCAACAATGTTAGGGCCTAAACACAATGAAGTTATTGATGCAAGGGTGCAAGATGATTAGTTTCGCACTTTCTCACTTTACATTCTAATAGCGGTAGAAACTCGCAGTTCTAATATTAGTTCAAAGGTTGAACTGGTCTGGACTGGACTTGAATAGCATTTGTTAAACAGTGCTCTGCATAGTAATATATCTAAAGTTTTTTAAGTTATCTGAAGTAGCTCACAAGGTGTTGCTTGGGAAGTATTATCTATTGTAGCATTTGAAATAACTAGAATTCATGTTACCTTCAATTTGGCTATAATAATACGTTTACTTATCTTCTGTACAAACTTAGGACTGACTATACTAGATATTTCGTCGTGCAGAAAATGCTCAAGTATAATCCCGCTGAGAGAATCTCTGCCAAGGCAGCACTTGATCATCCTTACTTTGACAGTCTTGACAAGTCTCAGTTTTAACAGCAGATACTGTCCAATGCTTTTGTGCAGATGTTGTATGTCAATGATAGTGATATATGGAAGTAAATGAAAGTTAACTCCTGGCATGGAATTTAAGCACATGTGAGATTGATGTTGTTTGGTGTTAAGTAAAAGTTTGTCATCATCATCTTGGTGATATGACCAGCTAAGTAGAAACTCTACTGAACCTTTATCACTCTGTATTACTCATGTAGGCTGTGCATGATCACCATTTTCCTTGTGTACTTGAAAAAATGTTTTTATCATTGTTGAATTAAACGAAGTCTGTTATAAAAGCCATTCAAAATGTTAAGCATAAACTTCATGTTCTTGTTTAAGTTTCAGTGTACTTTTAGATGGGTTTATGGGACATTCTTCTAGAACGAGTTCTCACAACTAACAAGAAGCAATCTTAAATTGCTTGGCCCTGTTGCTACCATCACACATTTTGAATTGACAGAAAAAAAATCTTGAAATAGAGACATTTTGCCTTTACTTCTATATCTACAATCTATTTTATATATCTAAAATTCTCTGTAGTTATTATATTGGGACAATCTTATAACATAACCAAAAATATGTAATAGCCAAACGATCCATACTTTAATTTGTCAAAGCCACTTAATAATATAGAACTTTGTTTTTTGTTTTTTGTTTTTTAGTGCTCATTAATTAAGTCACTTGATCCAGGAAGGTGCAGGCCTTGGCTTCTTATTATTAGCTCTTCTTATTATCTGCAATAACAATAAGGTTAAGAGAAACACTTAACACAAGGAACAATATTATGGGGAAAGAAAGGACAACACAATAAGCTACCACAATAAAATCTAAACAAAATAGGTAAAGGACAACAATAAGATAGGGCTGAATTGCAACGAAGTACCTTGCGTTTTCGATGAATGAACTAAATATTATTCAATATCTACTAGTATATAATTTTTACTATTACTCTAAAATTATTTTAAATATTCCAAAAAACGGTTCTGTTTAATGTCAAGACTACGAAATAATCAAGCTTTCATTGCTTTATTCCTAAACAATACATGACACAAAAGCAAAAATTAGAGATCAAAGCACGAATGAAAGGCACAAGATTTGCCAGCACAGTTCTCCTTTGAAGATCAATCATGATAATTTTAGTAAAATAATATTATTTATACTCATTTTGGTTTTTGTAAATTAACTTGACATATATTATTTCTTTCACATCTTAAAAATATCTGAAATATAATCCAATAATATCAAATTAATGCACAAAATAAAATTAACACACTTAATATTGTCACATCTTTTCCTTATAACATAAAATTAAGGTGGATACACAAGTGCATATAACTTTATACGAAGTTGATAGCTAAGAATCGTTAAATTAATTGACAGATTTAACTAAATTATCATCTAACAACTGTCAGTTATCAACTTCAGATGAAGTTAACTGCACCTGAATTTTTATGAGTAAGCTAAGATACGAGGCCAGAGAAAGTGCATTCTTCTTTTGCAAAACCCACCCTAGATAGTTTGGAATCATATATGACCCTATTATTCCTCTGCTGAAGATTTCCAATTATGGGAACTTCATGTTCATAAGAAAGGCTTGCAAATGGGAGACAAACTTTTGATTTTGAAGCACCATCACCCTCATCAATCATGATCAATGTTCCAGATGGATCCACGTTAAGCTTAGCATGATTATCACCCTCAAAGTACATTTTTATGATAGGCACTTTCACTTGTTGAATCCCGGTTAGATCAAAACATGTGTCAAGAATTGCAACCCCAGGAACTTGAGGGTAACCTTGAAATTGTCTCAAGAATCCTCCCTTCAATGCGTTGTAAATTGATGGAGGCAACCTTGTAATCACTGTTCCTGAATCAATTATAACTTGGCGTCCATCAACAATGCGAAAACCTACTTCACCAACCTATATAAATATATATATATATATATATATATATATATATATATATATATATATATATATATTATATCATTGCACCAATGCAATAATATGGGTACAAGTATTAGATATGATCATATGCATATACAACCATTTTATAAAACTTAGATCAATTAAGGATATGCATTATTCTTATATTGATTCAATATATATTATAGATCTCCTAAGTTTTTTTTTTTATAACTTTGATGCTGATATAGTAAATGATATTATAATTTATTAATAAAAGATAAATTTTAAGAAAATATTTGTAATAGAATCTAACCAAATATTAACTAATTAATATCAGCTAATTTTTTAAAAATTTTATTTTCAATTCATAATAACATTCAAATGAATATCTTAAATCACATATCAAAATAACATTTAAAATTAAAAAATCAAAATAAAATAGAATAATATCCAACTTCTGATAATTTTGTAAAAAAGTCATGAGAAAAACTTAGAATATGCATATGATGAAATTAAAGTCAAATTTTAATAAGGGTAGATGAAACAAAAAAGTTATGAAAAAAAAGTTGGCTCTTTATATATATATATTTATAGACGGTGTAACTAGATATCTTTTAAAAATTATTTTTTATTCAATTTTTAAGAAAGAGAAAAATAAAAAACAAATAATTTTTTAATTTTTTAAACAACTAGTACTTAAAAGTGACTTATTAAAAACTGAAAGTTAAAGGACACTAACATTTCTGATTTATTGAAGTATTGATGCATAAAAGAGGTGCCAACTAACCTCCATGGAAATGAGATTGAGCATGTAATGATTTGGTAAGAGAGGGTTTTGAAGCATATTGGTGTAAGCAATGGGAGTGAGATTCTTGAAAGCTGAAGACTCATCCCCAAAAACCAAAGATCCAGAAGTTTCTCCAGCCATTGGTGATGGCAAACAATAAGAGAACACTCCTCCAAAATTATCACTACCTTGAGACACCAATGATAAAGCACCTCTTCCTAACCCTAAAACACCAGATGTATAACCAAACATGCCCTTATTTTCCCTACCACAACCAAACACAATATTGTTCAATGACATGTCTCCTAGGGTAAGATTTTCACTACCTAGTTCACCAATGCTAATGGAACCATCACCATAGTTAACAACATAGTCACATGTTGTGGCACTTTTACACATTCTTTGGTTTGCAAATTGTAGAGATTGACATGGTTTTGAATTGCAAGGAACTGATTGGTATGAAGGAGAGGTAGATGGTTTGAACAAAGATTCCTTTTGATTGTAACATGATTTGCATGGTTCACATTGGACCCATGATAGGTCACTTCCGGTGTCAACTATCATTGTTCTTTTTTGGTTACCTAATTCTAAAGTCACTACATAGTTTAATATGTCAAAGTTTTGACCAAGATTCAATGGAATTTGGGATTTTATTGATGCTTCTAATAACCAGTTTTGGTTACTACTAGACAATGACGTCATTCTTTGAAACATGTTTTGCATGGAACGAACACGAAGATCATCAAGCATCATCCTTTTTTTCCAATAATCAATTTTCATTTCTTCTAGTGATGGTGGACACTCTTCTTGCTCCTTCATTTCTAATATGATCGCCCCGTTTTTCCGTCCTGATCAAAAGAATTTAGATTAAAATTACTGTAAATACAATCATATTCGATATACATTAAAATTAATTAATCGAATAAAATAGATATTAAAATATAAAATATATATTAAAAATAAATTAAATTACGTATATACTTTGTTTATACAAATATATAATAACTAATTTTAATAAATAAATAATATTTTTTATTATAAATTATACATATTATTTTTGAGTTAATATTCAATTTGGTTTCTGAACTTATATGTGAGTCTTAATTTAGTTCTTGAGATTTTAATTATCTCTATTTAGTCTCCAAAATTTATAAACGTGTCTTATATTAGTCTTTGAGACAATTTTTAGTATAAAAAGTTAACGGAGCGCAGTTATAGACTATCAAATATCACTTTAAAACTTGTAAAATGATGCAGTTTTGGTTTTGGCATTTAAATAGTTAAAAAACGGCATCGTATCACTTATTTGAGTAAAGCTAGGGAACCAAAAGCATATCAGCTAAAACCCAGCCAAATACCTTTGGATGAATTCAAAATTTTTACGAGTTAATATATATGGATATTTCTTCTACTAAATATTAGAATGTTTCTTTTTCATATTAAATGGATGTTCTTTTATATATTTTTCGAATTTGTGATTGTTAGAAGTGGATAGATTAATGTGAGAAAAAAGATGAAGGTTTTTATAGGTTTTAATTAGGTTTACTTAATCAATTTAAATTTTTTTAAATTTTGAATTTAAAAAATTTAAAATTAATTAATTATTAATATAAATTAATATAGTTTTTGGCTGATAAGCTTTTGGTTCCTTATACTTTTCCCACTTATTTTGTTAGGTAAAATTTTAATAAACATCATTTATGATGTTGTTTTTGGGTTATTTGAGTACCAAAACTAAAACGACATCATTTTACAAGGTTTAGTGTGAGATCCGGCTATTCACGACAGTGTTCTATTAACGTTTGTATGTTAAAAATTATTTCAAAGACTAACATGAATTATGTTTACAAAATTTTGGGCTAAATAAAGACAACTAAAATTTTAAAAACTAAATTGAAGTTTGCATACAAGTTCAAGAACCAAATTGAATATTATCTCTGTTATCCACTGTTTAAAAGAATTAAATATAGAACAATACTCACATACAGAAGTATACATTGGCTTTCATAATATCTAAATTATTTGACATTTTTATATTTTATAGATCATAATAGTATGCATCATTAAATTGTTTATTCCAAAACTTTAAATAAATAAATAAAAATACTTAAATAGTTATATCTAATATGTTTTTTATATACAAAACTTTCTTTTATTTTGAAGCATAGATTTTATATTTTTTTATGTATTGTACTGTGTTTTAAAAAATAAAATTAAAATCTACATTATTCAATCATAAAAATTTTAATAGCGTAAAATTGTTTAATATATTCTAAAAATTTAAACTCATCGATGAAATTACATAAATATTGATGACTAAATGACATGAACCTTTTAGGAAGTTAATTAGAATACGCATAATAAATTGGTTGAGTATGTGTAATATTAGGTAATAATAATTAAGTTAAGGAAACACACTACTATAGTTTACATAGCCTCTAATCTTCTCAAAGGAAAAAAAAAAGTGACATTTTAAGATTCTAAAAGCAAAATGACATGCATGTAGGTTTGATTGAACATTGTTAGGAGACTCCAAGCTGATGAGACAATTATATGACACATAAAAAAAATTTTAGAAAAATTTAAAGATGGATAATGCAAATTTTTTTATTAGGAATCTATTTATCTTTTTTCTCTTATATTAATGAACTCACTTGAGTCGGGAAGGATGCATGCCTGAATACTACCCTGTTGCTGCGAGTGCGGCTGCCGCCGGAACCTTTGAACGTGGTGGAGCATCATCCTCTCTTCCAAAGAGTGAACCCCATTGTTATGTTCAATGATGAGGTTAAGAGAAACACACAACATAAGCAACAATAATGGCAACATGGCCATGATTAATTAATTTTTTTAAGTAAGGAAATATTCAACTTGGAAATGGCTGGAGAGGCTGAAAGAGAAATCATTATATAGAGATTGAAGAAGGATTCTGAGTGGCTTTTGGCATCACCATAAGAACACAACAATTATTTTTTCGTCCCTAGGACTTGTGCATGAGCTAGGTCCAAATTACTTGGATTTTTCAATAAGTATTCATGATACGAGCTTAATTTTGATGTAATGATTTTATAATAAATTTTAAAAATATTATTTATATATTAAAATTAATTATTAATATAAAATATATATTAAAAATAAATGAAATAATACATGTGCTAATACATAAATAATATATCATAAATGATTTTAATATATAGTTAGTATAGCAAAAAATAAAGTTTTATATAATTATTTAACTAGATTTGTGCGATTATATAATTTTAAAATAGTAAATTTAAATTAAAAATTAATAAGGTAACAACATATACATAAAGTAGAATCAAAGATTATTAGTAAGTAAATGTTGTATAATTGTTTAGATAGAAACATATATATAATTTAATGTTTTAGTGTTAATTTTTTTTATAAAATTTGCATGATTATTTGAGAGGGCATAAACTTATGTTAAAAAGCAAGGTGTAAATAATATGAATTGATAATCTTGTAGCCGACCTCTTACGTAGTCTAAGAGTTGCTTTTTATATATTAATATTTTGTGAGAAATAGTAAAATATATAAATAAATCTCTAGATGGCATATCTACGAACTTCAATTCCATATGAAGATTATATTATATAATAATTGGATATTCTTTCACGAAAGCTTAGTGACGGTTGTTAGATACCCTATAAAATTAGTAATTTACGTACCTCTAGTTATTGTTAATAAATCTTTTGATTTAATTTAAAATTTTTAATTTTTAATCATAAAATCAGATAAAATCAAAATATATTTACTTTTATTATGTGATTAAAATTGGAAATTTAAATTTTATAAAATTTATTAATAGTCGTATTCTTTTTATCAAATAATAAACTAACTGTCAATATTGTTAATTAATAATTATATCACTATCTAAATTAATTTCTATATTAACAAATTGGACCACAATTAAAATAAAAATTCTAACATTCTTTCACTTAATCTAACATTTATTACGTATAGTCTGTAATTATATACTATGCTTAAATAATTAAGACAAATTAAATTATACAAATCATAGTAGTAAGTTCTTATTAATCGAGTATTACCTTCTATGTATTACAATATAACATCTCCTAATTGAATAAACTCTTTATATGGTATTTATGTAGGAATAAGTCCAATGCTTATTCTAGGTCTTTTACTGAATTTTATTTGTCATTCTCAATTATGTATGCACATATATACTAACTAAATGAGAAACAAACAATAATAAGAATTTCATATCTAAATATGTCATATAATATAACATAAGTCATATAAGTGACGTTACAGAACATAAACCCATACTAGTAACATGATCCTTAAACAATCCTGGTGGCATGCTTTTTGTCTAAGGATCAGCTAGCATCTGTTTATTACTAATATGCTCTATCTGTATCTCATTAGACCTAACTCGGTCTTTAATGGCTAACTACTTAATATCGATGTGCTTACTTCGACTACTACTTCTATTATTCTTAGCCATAAATACAGTAGATGAATTGTCAAAATATATTTTTAATGACTTAGAGATACAATCCATAATCTTAAACCCAGGGATAAAATTCTTGAACCAAACACCTTGTGGTGTAGCCTCAAAACAAGCAATAAACTCGGCTTCAATGGTAGAAGTAGCTCTAAGTGATTGTTTTGCACTCTTCCAAGATACTGCTTCACCAGAAAGCATAAAGATGTATCCTGACGTTGACTTCTTAGAATCAACACATCCCGCCAAATCTAAATCTGAGTATCCAACAATTTTCGAATTGTCGATTCGTCTATATATAAGCATGAAGTCCTTAATCCTTTGAAGGTACTTTAAGACCTTTTTTGTAGCTCTCCAATGGACAATTTCTAGATTACTTTGATATTTTCCTAACATGTTAACAGCGAAAGTAATGTCAGGTCTTGTACAGACCTGAGCATACATTAGGCTTCTAACGGCTAAAGCATAAGGAATATTTTACATTTGTTCCTTTTCAAGTTCATTTTTTGGACATTGATCTAAACAGAATTTGTCACCTTTCACAATATATGCAATACTTGATGAACAATTTTGCATTTTAAACTTCTCAAGAACTTTATTAATATAGGCTTTTTGAGATAAACCTAAAATTCTTTTATGTTTATCTTTGAATCTTTATGCCAATGACATAAGATGTATCACCCATATCTTTCATATCAAAATGTCTAGAAAAAAATTGTTTCATTTCATGTAACAACCCTAAATCATTTATTGCAAACAAAATATCATCTACATATAAGATGAGAAATATGATCTTGCTCCCACTAACTTCGTGATATATATATTGATCAGAAATATTTTCAATGAATTCAAATGAAGAAATCACATTGTGAAACTTCAAATACCACTATTGAGAAGCCTGCTTAAGACCATACATTGCTCTCTTACGCTTGCAAACTAACTCCTTACCAGCACTTAAGATAAACCTATCGAGTTGTCTCATATAGACCTCTTCTTCCAAATCTCTATTAAGGAAGACTGTTTTCACATTCATTTGATGCAATTCCATGTTAAAGTGTGCTACCAATGCCATAATGATGTGAAAAGAGTATTTTTTTTAAAACAGAAAAAAGGTTTTTCTGTAGTCAACTCCTTTCCTTTGAATAAATTTTTTGGCAATAAGTTGAGCCTTGTAGCACTCAATATTGCATGATAAATTCTTCTTGGTCTTAAAGACCCATTCATAGCCAATGGCTTTTTCCTCATCAGACAATTCTATAAGATCCCATACTTGATTATCCGCCGTAGAATTCATTTCATCCTTCATAGCATCTATCCATAAATTGGAATTACGACTTTCCATTGCTTGTGAGAACGTCATTGGGTCATTTTCATCACAAACATCATAGTCAGACTCAGCAAAATACACTACATAGTCACTATAAATTACAGGCTTTCTTATTCTTGTTGATCTTCTTAATGTTGCATCATCAACCTCTTGTAAAGGTAATGGCATAACAGGTTCTCCCTCTTCTTAAAGTTGCTCTTGAGCAATATGTTCTTGAACAACATTTTCATTATAAAGAGTTTGATCCTCCATCATATGATCTACTTGAATATTATCTTCATGATGTGGAACATTAGTAATAGGTTGTTCTACATTGACCCTATATGTATGTGCATTGTATTGAATAATCACTCTTATACATGGAGAGGTTTGACAAAAAATATCATTCTCAACAATTTTAAGAGGATGATTTCTCCCATTTTTCACATCATGTTCTAAAAAACTTGCATTTCTAGATTCAACTATCTTACTTGAATGGGAGGGACAATAAAATCTGTAACCCTTAGACTTTTCTAGATAGTTGATAAAATAGGCACGTATCGTCCTTAGGTCTAACTTCCTTTCTTTTGGATTTTAAACCCGAACTTCAGCAGGATAACTCCAAATGCGTATATGATTCAAACTAGATTTCCAACCCTCCCGTAGCTCAAATGGCATTTTAGAAATTGCCTTTGTTGGAATTCTATTTAATATATACGCGGCTGTCTTAAGGCCTTCCTCCACAAGGATAAAAGAAGATTGGAGTTGCTAAGCATACTTCTCACCATATCCAGCAAAGTTCTATTTCTTCTTTCGACTACACTATTTTGATCTAGTGTGTTAGACATGGTGTATTGTGCCACAATACCATGCTCTTGAATGTACTTTGCAAATAGACCAGGTGCTTGTCCACTTTTAGTATATCTCCCGTAGAATTCTCCACCTCTATCTGATCTCACGATCTTAATTTGCTTTCCACATTGTTTCTCTACTTTAGCTTTATAAATTTTAAAAGCGTCTAATGCTTCATATTTATTATAAAGCATATAGAGATATATATATCGTGAATAATTATCAATAAAGGAGATGAAGTATTTCTGACCATTTAAAGCCATATCAAGACAACATATGTCAGTGTGAATTATTTCTAATATGTCAGAACTCCTCTTAGCATCTTTTTGAGACTTTTTGGTTTGCTTCCCCCTAATGCAATCTACACAGGTATCAAAATTAGTAAAATCTAGAAATTCAAAAATCCTATCACTTACTAATTTTTTTATTCTCTCAATGGAGATGTGTCCCAACCTTCGGTGCCACAACATGGAGAATTTTTCATTCATATCATTATCATGCATAACCATAAAATCAGATGAAAAATTATTAACTAAATAGACTTTAAATAAATCACCAATTAAAGTACCATGTCCAATAATATTAGAATTTTTAATAATATCAACAGAATCATCATAAAAATTTATCATAATCCTTGTTTTACAAATTTAGATAAAGAAATCAAATTTTTAGATAAATCTGAAATATAAAATTTTTCTTCTAAATCTAAAATACAACCAGTACTTAATACAAACCTAAATGTTCCAACAGTTTCCACATGTGAACGCATCCGATTGCCTACATAGATGCTTAGTTCACTTCTTATCAGTTTTCTTTTTCTTATGAAACCATGCATGGTATTTAAAATATGAATTTCAGCACCAAAATCAATCCACCAACTGTCATGACATATTTCAACAAAATTATATTCAAAGTATATTGAAGGAATAATATCACAAAGGTTAGTATCTTTCTTTTCAAGCCAAACTTTAAATTTTGGGCACTCCTTCTTCATGTATCCTTTCTTTTTACAAAAGAAACACCGTGCACCTTTTTTCTTCATAGAATGGGATGCAATACCCTTTTCTTTCTTCTTTTGAGCTTACTTTTTACTACCCTCATTTGTCACTAATAGTGCACTTTCACCAAATTTCTGAATTAGCCTTCCTTCCTCTTGCACACACATCACCAGTAATTTATTAATGGACCATTTTTTCTTATGTGTGTTATAAGAAATCTTAAATGGTCTGTATTGGGCAGGAAAAAAATTCAGAATAAGATGCACCAGAAATGAGTCAGAGATCTCAACCTTTAAAGCTTTCAGTTGTGCTGCAATGTCTCTTAACCTCATGATGTGCTCACGCACACCTCTTGCGCCGGTAAGCTTCATGGATGACAATTGTGCCATTAGGATACTTGCAAGTGCCTTACTAGAAGACTCAAACTGTTCATCAATAGCCTTCATGTAATCCTTGACATTTCCGTAATCAGGAATTGAACTTCGAATTCTAGCTGAGATACGAGACTTAATGAATATCATACTTAAACGGTTGGATTTCTTCCATCGTTCGTATAATGCTACCTTGACTTGAGAACTAGCATCAGTTGGTGCTCGAGGCTCTTCCCTACGAAGAGCACAATCAAAGTCTGCACACCCTAATTGAAAGAGAATCTTATCTTTCCATTTTTTATAGTTGTCACCACTTAACAAATGAACTTTAGATACAGTTTCAGATATCATTACCGCTGCAAATAATAAATCATGCTAACATTACTCAACTTTAAATAGGTACATCAAAATCCATAACATATAATAATACATACCAATGCAAATCATATCAAAATAAATATGAATCATAGTGTCATTAAAATCTACTTGTGGGCAAAGATTTTAACACACATAATATTCACTAAATTAACTAAAGTATTAAAATTAGAAAATAAAATACTACTTCTTAATACCTATAGGCCAATTAAGAAGTAAAAATATTTTCTATTTAAATCTAATTATATATAAATAACATAATAAATTTTTGTGGGTAAGTTTATTATATAATTCACAACAATTATATTAATATTTATGTGATTTCTTTAAGTATGACTATTATCAAGGATGCCGTGGCTACTCCTCAATAAATCATATATTAATCACAATATAATATGTAACGGAAGAACTTATATTTCATGCAAATATAATCATCAAATAAATAAATGCAGTGACATATATAATATTGAAAAAGAAGATGATCTAGTGAACAAATTTTTTGACAATATTTAAAAGATCCAAATTCAAATTTCACTTCTACCAAAGTTTGAACTTTTTATAACAAATTTAAATTTTGAAGTCTAACAACTTCAACTTGAAAGTAGCAAGCATTTAATATTATATAACAAACAAAATTGATCAATTAAAATAAGTTTTTTCGGTCTTCTCTCTTACAATGTCTTCCCTTTCTCTTTTCTTTTATCCTCTTTTTTATTCAAGAATAAGAAAATTTATGGGAATCACAGAAAATTATACTATTACGAAGAACAATTACGACACAAATCTAGAAAATTTATGGGAGTATTATTTATTATTCCCTCTTCTTACTTTAATTTCAATAGTTTTTTTTACTTATTTTAAAATTTATACTATGTATTTAATTTTCTTTGAAAATAATTAATCAAAATAATACACAATAATTAAATTTTAAAATGGTAAGGTAGATATAATTTTATTCTGATACCACATATTAAATATTTTATAAAATCATTAATTTACGTATCTTCAGTGTCAAAAAAAATTTTTTTAATTTAATTTAAAACTTTTAATTCTTGAATCACAAAATCAGATAGAATTTAAATGTGTTTGTTTTTGTTGTGTGATTAAAATTAAAGACCCAATTTTTATAAAATTTATAAATAGTTATGTTCTTTCCAAAAAAATAAACCAAATATCAATATAATTAATTAATAATTATAACACTATTTAAATTAATTTTTATATTAATAAATTAAAACACAATTAGAATAGAATTTCTATCAACGGTTGCATATGTCTAAGAATTTCTCATTTTAGTGGTAAATCGGTTGTTAACAACTGTACAACTTATTTTAAAAATGCACTTATCAATATATAGCTGTGTCCGGTGAGTTTGACACATTCCTTACAATTTTAACGGTGGAGATTTAATTGTATATCAATTCATCCACATGCAATGCACTAGAATAATTTTTCAGTTTTAGTTGGGCTTAAAAAAATGTGCTTTAATATAATTTAAAGTTATATATAAAAAATTTTATTTACATGATCTTAGAAATATAGATATTCTCAAAATAATTTAGTTTTGAGATAATTAGTAGAAGTAAATTTAGAAAGAATATATATATAGAGAGAGAGAGAGACACTATTATTATCTTTACCACATTGGGTTGTAATGGGAGGCATGAACCTTTACATATATGAAGATTAGACTTGTAAATCATTTCTTATTTCCCGTTATAGCTACTAGGTAGCCCTCAACATTTGTTTGTTTTTTAATGTATGCTTTTTTTTTTGTCCCTTTTGATTTTGTATGAACTATGAGACTCACCATCTTTGGTGGTAATAGGCTAATAGCATAACTCCTTAATATTTTGCGTTATATGCTATATGCTTATATTTAAGAGCTGTCCAACAATGTTAATTGAGCATAATAAAAAATAAATAAAATTCACATATCTTAAATTTTATATTATATATCTTTTTTTTTAATCGTAATTATACTTTTAGCACATTCAATTAGTTATTGAACTATTGTTGAATTGTGAAAATAGCATAATTCTTCCAATAATTTTACCTCCTTATTCTGAAAGAAAAATTTAGAATGATAATAAAAATATTAAATAATATGAACAATAAATATATTAAATATTTAATTTATTAGATATATAGATAATTATTTTAATATTAAAATTTAGAAAATAATTTAAAAATAGAATATTTTTTATTTTATTAAATTATTTTTAAAATTTATTATTTGTAAAAATCATTGTCTATCTAGTAAAATTGATCAATAATAGAATAGCTAGACACTTGTGTTTTGTCGTTTTCCCCAAATTGTAGGATATTTGCCACTTGTTAATTATATGTGTAGGATATCCTTATTATCTTTCTTGAATTAAGTTAAATATTGAAGGCATATCTTCACTTTGCTTAAAGGAAAAAAAAATAAAAGAAAGAAAAAATGGACCTAGCTAGAAGACAATTAATTAGTTTGAATTGAAGTGAAGTTTGGAGTGAGAGTAGTAGCCTCTCATTTTCATCTCATCCCATCACTTTCGAGTTAAGTAAGGAAGTATTATTCTTCGGACATTCAAAACTTTTCTCATCATCTTCTTTTAATTTGTCTCATTGAACCGCATAGTTATACCACTATCCGTCCTTCTTTTTTCTTACAATAATAATAATAATAATTATTATTATTATAATAGGTATGTTCGATAATTCTTTACAATATATTTGAATGAATACTTTATTCGGTCTTGATAATTATTTTAAAAAGAGTATAAGATTTTGAAAAAAAATATTTAATTCGACTCTTAATTTTTTTAGGAATTAATTAGTTTTGTAAAAAAAATAATATTAATTTTTTTAACACAAAATCTAATTAATTTCATAAAAATAAAATTTAAGAGTTGAATTAATTTTTTTTATTAAGAATTTCGTTATCTTTTGAGATAATTATCTTTACAATTTTTTTTATATTATTTTAAAGTTTTCTTGTTAGTCTCGAGAAGTGATAATTGTGAAAACAAAAACAAAAAACAAAAAGGAGTAATGCCGGCATAGGGGATAAATATAATATATATTAAATAATAATCCACCGTGCTAAAGTTTATAATATTAAAAATTAATTATTTATGTCTCGTATTTTATCAGTTTACATTTAAAAAAAAAATTATAATATGATATAAAAACTTCTATAATTACATGATTTAGAATTTAATTTTTATTAATTTATTTCAAAAATAAACTTATGTAAAACTTTATATAAACTTAAAAAAATTATAAAAAACTAATTATTCATGTACTTTTTTCATAAATTTATAAATTTTTAAAAGTAATTTTATGATAATAAAAAATATATAAAAAGATCGTTCTAAAGTAATTATTTCACTTTGAACAATTATTGTTAGGGGATATTTTTATAAAGACGCGTAAAACATCTTTTTATAAAGACGTTTACGTGTTGTATTATTATTGAACGTATTAATAAACGGTTATTTTTTAATTTCTTAACAAATTAGAGTAAAACTGATTTTTTTATAACAATAACAATAAATCTATTTCTTTTTTTTTAATTTAATTGTATTTTTAAATTTTTAGGGATTTAAATGTCCGTAAAACAAAAAATTAGAGATATATTTGTCTTTTTATAAAAAAATTTAATAATATTCGATTTAGATTGTGTAATTTAATCGAATCGAATTGGGTTTAATAATTATAATACAGACAATTGAATTTATTATTGTTTCTATAATAAATCGATTTTATTCTGATTTATTAAAAAATAAATTATAACCAATTTAATAAAAATGTCCAATAATAACATTACACATATAAACATTTTTAAAAAAAATATATTTTTAATGTTTTTATTAAAGTCATCTCCTTATTGTTATTGCATTATTTTAAGTTTTTCAAAGGGAAAATAATATAGCGGCCAATAGTTGTTTGAAGCTACACACCCATCATTGTTCCAAAAGTATATATTGTTCTCAAAATAAAGATTGATTGATTGATGTATGAATGTTATAAAACTCTTTTGGTTTGAATTAAATTGGAGCCACAAAATTAGATTGTATGTATGTCACTCTCTTGGTACTTAATTATTATTATCATTACATACAGAATGAGAATACAAAGATAATTTTTTCAAATTGCACTAATTATTGACCATTAAGTAAAGATGGAAGAGTGGAGAAATTAAATTGATGAGTTTGTGTGACTCAAATTAGAAGCCCAAAATGTTATAAGTATATATATATTCAATTATTTAAAGTTTTGTCTTATATATATTGTTGTGATTAATTAATTAAATAATTAAGATTGTGACATTCATTTCCTCTTATGATCCACTAGATTGGTTGCAACTTCTGTTAACTTTTTTTAATTCAATTAATTAATTAATTACAACGCAGACCTAGCATCAGCGCAAAGATAAGGATTTTAGAAGAAGAATCAATGGATAAGAATATTTAGTATACTGTCCGAATCATCATCATTATAATTATAAGTTTCAAAGTATTGATATCTCTCCACCATGCATAGATTAAGTTCTATAATAAATTAAAGTTAATTAGCTGATCTTGATATTATCTCTTTAATTTGATTTTGCTTATGTAGTGTAATAAAATCATCCTCAAAAATTTAAATTGACAAAAAGAAGTAACATGAACAATAATACTTTTAATATTTTTTTTTCAAACAAAAACTTTTTTTATATTTGTTTAATATTTTGTATGGCCTTTTTTTCTCTTTTTAGAATTTATCAAAAATTAAATTCTACATTTTTGGATATAAAATTTTAATATTATATTATAATAGTATTTATTTAAAAAACTTAAGTCGATAGAAATGACAATATAAATAATTAGATTTAATTCTAACAAATTTGATTTTGTTTATATGGTATCATAAAAATTAATTCTCTCAAAAATTTAAATTGATAAGAGTATACAATATAAATGATTATCTCTAATATTATTTTTCAAATAAAAGTATTTTTAGATTTATTTATTTTTCATATACTTTTTTCTTTTTATATTTGTCTGATACTATTTTTTTCTTTAAAAATTCACTCGAGATCGAATTCTAAAAATATTTTGCATAATTATTTAATAATAAAATTATTAAAATTATTTTTATATATAGTCATTTGTATAATTGCTTAACCTAATATATTATTAATTTAGTTTAGACTCATTTAAACTCATACATGACACTATTATATTATTGATAGGTTTCTTTTTATTGAGATTTAATTATTCTGTTAATTATTCTGTTGGTCTTTATAGTTTCATGAAATTTTTAATTAGATTTTTATACTTTTTTTTTAATTGGGTTTTTGCAGTAATTTTTTTTCAGTTAAGTCCCTACACTTTTTTTCTTTTTATTTGAGTTTCTGCACCAATTTTTTTTAGTTGGGTCCCTATATAATTAAGCCAATTAC
This sequence comes from Arachis hypogaea, assembly GCF_003086295.3. Classification (NCBI taxonomy): domain Eukaryota; kingdom Viridiplantae; phylum Streptophyta; class Magnoliopsida; order Fabales; family Fabaceae; genus Arachis; species Arachis hypogaea. The sequence continues at coordinate 430,217 of NC_092044.1, forward strand.
TATCAAGAGAGACCTAGTTGAAAAAAAATTTGGTACAGAAACCCAATTAAAAAAATATAAGGATCTAATTAAAAATTTCGCAAAACTATAGAATCCAACAGAATAATTAAACCTTCTATTAATTTAAGATTTTTGAAAAATTAATTTTATAATATCAAAATTTTATTACATAAAAGTTTTAAATTCGATTATTATTAATTAAAAAACAAAGTTTAGTTTTAGACAAATAAAAGAGAAAAAGATACAAATTTCATCCGAACCAAAGTTTTACATGAGAGGAGGTGTTAATAATATAATTATTTATATATTTTTTCATTAATTTAAATTTTTAAAACAACTAATTTCATAACCCTTACATAAGGACGCAAGAACTGAGAACCACAACATTTCATTGAATAGAAAAAAAAAAAGTTTGCAAATACGAATTCTGAAAATTTAGTTAACCTGTTTGAAGAGTAATGCATATGTTCCATTTGGATTTAATTTGTTGACTTTACTTATTAGTGGCAGCAATAAATACATCAATAAGTCCATTTTGATGTTCCAACAACTTTGACTTCTTTCTCATCTCTTTAACTTACTTTAGGACCCTCCATCTCCCACCTTTACTTTCTGCTTTGTTTTTTTTTTATTAATTAATTAATTCTATTAATTATTCAACTTGGCCTTAATTTTAGATACTGTGTGCTTCAAGTTATAACAAGTTGTTGGCGTTGCTACAAAGTTATTCATTTATTATTATTAATTTATTATGCTTCTAATCTTGATAACAACATGCCAGCATTTTTAAAGATTCCACTCTTCATTCCCCATATCACCTTATTTTATTAATGCATGTATAGAATTATAGATAACTCACCAATACTTTTGTTTCGCAAAATACAAAAATATAGAAAAAAAATTAATAGTGGTAAGAAATTATATGAATATAGAGAAATATTTCTAAAGTTTAATTAATAATTAATATTATATTTATTATCGTTTTAAAACTTCCATCCTTATTAAGGGTAAAAAAAACTTTATATTATCTAAATATTCTAAATAAAACAAATATTTTTAACCCTTAAAATTTTGAAAGATCAATGGTTTTAAAAAACGTATATATATATATATATATATATATATATATATATATATATATATATATATATATATATATATATATATATATATATATATATATAGATTAAGTTTCACTAAAGTAGACGAATTATTTTTTAGTTAAAATAATAACATTCACATATAATATAAATTATAAATTTAATAGTGATTATTCTTTTATTTTATTATTTTATTAATTTTTTATTTTAAAAATTATAAATTTAATTTCTTTTATTAAAATTTGGCTAAAAAAATTTAATATGAACCTCAAAGTAGTAAAGTTCTACAAAATAACTTAATGAGGTGGTTTCTACAAATATGTGGTTGATTAAAATTTCTAGGATTTAGATTTTCTAAAATTTAAATTTAACTTTAGAAAGTAAAGTGTAATTTTTTATTTTTAAATAGTTTTTTTTTATATTTATTTTTTGTTTTACCTATAAAATTAATAATAAAAGATCACATTTTATTCTCTAAAGTAAAATTCAAATTTTAGAGAATCCAAATCCAAATTTCTAATAGCAATTTTAGAGAAACATAAATTGACAATTGTTAATAACGGTTTTGTCGGAAAAAAACTTAAAATAGAATGATTTTAGAAGCATAAAATGATAAAATCACTTTCTCAATGGTTCATAATTCTTAAAGAAAAACTTAAAATAACGTGATAATATTTCTGTAAATCATTATTATTAGTGGTTTTAAATGGAATATATTTGCAACTCGAAATTATTATTATAAACACAATTTAGAAGTATACACCATATTTTTTACAAATTATGGTCCAATTATATTTTAGTGTATATTATAAAATCTATATGAAAAATAATTAGTGCCAAATTTATGCAAACGTTTTAATTATTTTATTTTTTCTATGTATGTGAAAAGCAGAAAGACAACTAGACATAGCATTGTCTTTGGAATTTGGAGGCTGAAGTTTATCCATTAGGATAAAGCAAACGCATAATAAAAATAAAAAATAAATAAATAAATAAAATGAACATGTTACATTATCCAAAAGATCCAAAATTGGTGGGACCCTTGCTAATAGATTTCACGAGCTTACGTGTTAAACAATCCCACCAGATGCTTACACGTGTCCATTCCACCCTGTTACGCAAACTACAAGACAACAACAAATACAAGAAGGTTCATGAACCGGGACCCACATTTTATCCATATCCTTGCACGTGATGCCACGTGCCTCTGAGCCCACACCACACGGCGGCAAACTACGCCGTTTCATTTTCGCCACCGCGTTTCCCAATTTACCCTCGCACTAACGGACAAAAGCTATTGCGGCCGTCCCTCTATAATCACGTTTAGCTTGTGTTTAAAGCTTTTCTTATTCGTGGAGTTTTGTGATTATTTATTTGATATTTTTAGAAGCAATTATTTTATATCATGAGAGATTTAGGATAGATAGATTAACTTAATGGTTGGAATTCTTGCGATTACCACCCTTTAGATTGTTAGTAACAACATTTAATACTAAAACAGAACCCCATAGCTTGAAGGGTGGTTTGGTCATTTTAAATACGTTGTGGTTGCGTCTGAGTCACGTGACTTCCGAAAACATTGAAGTCTTGAGGTTCAGCTACGCCCGCCATTTTCTTTAGTAGCCAAGAACCGAGTCTCCTTCTTCTCTTATCTTGAAATCACACGCAAAACGCCGTCGTATTACTCGTAACTTTGAAAGCAGTGATCATGGTTCAGCTAATGAGATCCGACCACCAGTGCCTGAAAAAGGTGAAGCTTGAATCCAATGAAGATCATGACCTTCCTTCTCTTCACAAGCGTCCCAAATTCGATTCTCCACCTAAGGTCAACTTCAATTTTTATTCCTATTATTATTATTATTATCATTATTGTTTGAATTTTTGAAAAACCTAATTCAAATACTTGTGTTTTCTTGGAACAGAGTGATGATTCAATTGCGGTTCCTACAGCAGGTTCTTACAATCCCTTGGATGAGCCAAGCCCCTTGGGTTTGCGTCTCAGGAAGAGTCCTTCCCTTTTGGATTTGATTCAGATGAAGCTCTCACAGCAACAAGATGATAACGCTTCCGCAATGGCACTTGCCAGTAAGAAAGATCATAAGGCTGGTGCCAAAGCTGCTGCTTCTTCTTCTGCCACTGATTCTAAGCTCAAGGCCTCTAATTTCCCTGGCACAGTATTAAAGATTGGGACTTGGGAGGTATCATATATATAATTTGCTCTATGATCATGTGCATTTTTAATGTGTTTATTTGTTAGATTTGATTTAATTCGAATTTTGGTGATTTTGGTTAACTATTGCAGTATAAGTCTAGATATGAAGGGGATTTGGTGGCAAAATGTTACTTTGCTAAGCATAAGCTTGTTTGGGAAGTGCTTGATGGTTGTCTTAAGAACAAGATTGAAATCCCTTGGTCTGATATCATGGCTATCAAAGCAAACTATCCTGATGATTCCCCTGGAACACTTGAAGTAGTGGTAAGCATAAGCTACATCTTTGTTTAGTATCACCATTGTATTGTTGCCGTTGCTAAGTAGTTGGTATTGGTTGTTGTTGTAGCTGGCTAGAAGACCCTTGTTCTTTAGGGAGATCAATCCACAACCAAGGAAGCATACCTTGTGGCAAGCAACATCAGATTTTACTGGTGGACAAGCGAGTTTGCACAGGTACCTACCTATAAGGGGTGAGTAAACTACCATTTTGAACCTCGAAAAATTAGTTTGTTGACAAAATGGTTCCTTAGTTCCTGAAAGATTGATTCTACTTGACAAATTCACCCAAAGTGTGGACTGTTTTGTCAGTGAACTAATGATTTGGGGCCAAAATGGTGGTTCACTTGAAACTAAAATGAAGCATTATAATCTTTTGGATATCACAGGAAAATTATCAATCTATAAGGGGCTATATTGTTACCGAACTAAACAGATAAAGCGGGTGGTTTACTCTGATTTAATTTGCTTTTAATATGTTATGAGGGTGAAGCAGAATTAACATTAGTATTTGATGCTGATGCAAAAGTTTTTTTTTTTTTTTTTTTTTTTACAATTTGTTTAGGCGGCATTTTCTGCAGTGCCCTCAGGGGTTACTAGGGAAGCATTTTGAGAAGCTCATTCAGTGTGATCCCCGTCTCAACTATTTGAGCCAGCAGGGCGAGATTGTGTTGGACTGTCCATGTTTCGAAACCAGTAACGGAATTGAAGACCAAGTTGAACCTAGTTGTCTCGACAGAAAGAGCGACGTGCAAGCCGGTTTTTTTGGGTTGCGGGATGTTGAATCAGGGTCTGCAGCGCAATCATCCTCCTCAAAAAGTGAACATAATCTTGGGAAAGCTTTTGAAAATGTTTCTCAAGAAATCACCTCACCTAGCTCAGGTAATTGCCGTGGATTATGTTTTATATGCCGTATTATTATTATTTTTTGAATCAAGTATGATGCTATTATGATTATAGGATTTCTCTTTAAAATTCCTAGGATATTGCTGATGGTAAAAGTAGTAGTTACCAGATATATTAATTTATACCTTCAAGTTTCACTTATAATAATTAATAAAGAATGTTGTTAAAGAGAAAATGCTTGATGGTTGTTGAAACTGCAGTTAAATCTTATCCGATATTCTTATCCATTGTGTCGATATTTAAAGTGTCAAGTGATTATGTCAACATTTTACACGTTTAAGTTACCCTACAATCCTGATCTTGGTGGATTGAGTTGTATTGTGGTCCCTCTCATTTGTCTATCAAAGAACACACGTAAAATTGTTACCACTAAACTACGGAGTAAATTCATGTAAGCAGTATTCATATAGTAGCTTATGGTGGTCCCAAAGATTTCATATAATAGTGTTATCTGTCATGTGCAGTAAACACCCATGCAGTCAGAGATTTAGGAAATAGAGGAGCTGAAACTCTGAAGATTCTTAGCAATTTGGATCAGATCAAACTCTCTGGTCTTCATCCTTCAATGTCCATGAATGATCTGGTTAACCACATTGAAACCTGCATCTCGGAACAGATGGCATCCGGGAACCCTAACTTCGCTGGTGGCGACGGCCAGCTCAGCAGATCAATCTTGGAGGAATTCACACAGTGCTTGTTCAACGATAACACTCAACTCGCAGCAGCAGTCCCAGATGAACATTATGTGATGTCAAGGGTGAACTCACTCTGCTGTCTCCTGCAGAAAGATAACATTAACAGTAACCCTTCAACAGTAACAACAGGCACAATGAGGAGAAATGGTAATAATGGTGTTGATGCAGATGCAAATGGAAAAATTGGTGGTAGTGAGAGTAACAATAACAATAACACCAATCAATGCAAGAGTAAAGGGATTGATTTGGAACTTAATCAGCAAGATGGTGATGGTTCTGGCTGCAACAAGCAGCAAGGAAGTAGTGGCTTAGCAAGAAAGGAATCAGTTGGTGATTTGCTGCTTAATCTTCCAAGGATTGCATCTTTGCCACAGTTTCTGTTTCCCATGCCTGAGGATTCTGTGAATCAAGTTAGATAGCATAGTAACAACGATGTGTTATCAAAGTTTGCAATGCAAACATCATAGTTTCCAGCTTTCCATCATCATATGTAGTCTTCAGCAGTGTGAATATATTATATATGCAGTCAGTTTTTTGTTTCAACCCAACCCAACAGGGATTCAGAGATTCACATTGATGAAGAATCCTTTGCAGATACTATGGGATATACGTTGTTGTATTTTTCAGTGGAGAGAAAAATGATTAATTACCTTTCGAAACCCTTGTAAAGAGTATATTAATTTCTTGAGAAACCTGAAAACCTGATCCAAGGATGAAAATAATCTCGTGTTCTTTTCTTGACTATTAGATTCATACATTCAAGTTCATCAAATTCATACTTGGTACAATATTTTTCCCGCTTGCAATAATCAAACATCCAATGAACCTACCTTAAAAAGATATATGCAAAGTCAAAGAAAAAGGTTATTACAACTAAAACATCATATAAATTAACTGCAAACCAACATCTATAGGATTTACATTATTTCTTTTAGAGACAAACGAATAAACATGTTCAATGCTCTTCTTTTCTTTTTTTCTTTTTTCTTCACATTTTCCCCTTATATATTACTATTATATATGCACTTATGAGCAGCAAAACCATATAAGCACTCCACTAACTTTGGTCACATAATCTACAAGCCTAAAACAAAAGAATTTAATAATAAAAGGCACAAACAAACTAATGAATATTTTGTTTATGGTTCCTCTCTGCCTTCATCTCCCATTTGTTCATCATTTCCCTCATCTCCCATCTGTTCTGCTTCTTGCAACATGTTCATGAGCATGTTCACTTGCTCTTGAAGCATTGTGTTTTCTCTTTCGACTCGAGCGCGCTTGCTCTTTTCTTCCAAAAGCTGGATTTGCAAGTGCTCCAAGACTCTTGAATCCTCCTCCAGTTGTTCATTTAGGCCATCTATTTCCCTGTCCTGCAACACAAACATCATAAAAAATGTCAGTGAAGTACCAAGTTTCAGAATGTTTCTGCAAGTTAACAAAATGACACTGATAACTTGTTATGTAACTTCTGAAATAGTTTTTGTAACATTTCATTTTAGTGCCTTTATGTTATAGTGTTGGTTGACTTGGTTCAAAGCTTTACTTCAAACTTGAATCTTATTATTCACATATAAAATTTTCATGTGTCAATCAACCACTGCTGATTCATCTACAGCTAAGTTTGAGAATTCAGTTATATAATGGAGCAATCGAATAAGAAGTGACAAATAACAATAATATCATCAATTCGTCCAATAAAAATGTGATCTATATAAAATTTAAGTACAAAATAGATCTTTAAGATTACTTTCTTTTCTTTTGGTACGTGTTATAAATACATGGTAATCCTTCATAAACATGTACCTTTCGGTTCATTTCTTGGACAGCAATCCTTCTCATGCTTTCGACGACATCCACATTGACAAGCTTGCGCTTCTTTCCGATCAGCCATCCCTTGGGATAGTCTGCAGAATCAAAGTCAGGGGGTGGAAGCAAGGACTCATTGGAGGGTCGTAGCCGTCGGCCATTACTATTTGTTATAGGTTCTAATGGTTCAAACAAGGCCTTTCTACGCTCCGAAAGCTCAGAAGCTGGTGTCAAGTCCTGGTTCTCCTCACTAGCAACTGGTGGCGCCGGCGGAGGAGTAACCTCCTTTTGTTTTGGCAATGTATCAGCCCCATTTTCTGATACCTCTGTTTTCCTCCAGCCAGCTGTGGGAACAAGTTACCATTCTTTTTGCCAGTTATTTAGCCACAGCAAAATTTGCACAACTATAACATATATATGCCATCTTTAAAGCTTACACAAATTATAGGAGAATTCAAGATTGAAAACATGTAAAAGTTGTTTATTAAGTCATTCAGTCATTAAGAAAACATATTTTACTTATGTATGTCAAAAGATCTGAATATAAATCAGTTGTGATTAGTGTAAAATGTTTTAAATAATAATGTGTTAAAACTAGTCTAATAAAAACAGAATGGAAACCCTATTGCACTAACTGATTACCATAGTAGCTAAACTAAATCATATTGGGGACAAGTATCTAACATACATATCTGTATCTATAAGATTTTTTTCAGTTTTCATAGTCTTAAAACATATATGAATTCCAATTATGCTAAATGTGCACCAAAAATCAGGTACTAAATTAAATACACAGTGACTGATAGTAACTGATTTCGTGTGTATACATAGTATTTTTGTATAAATCAAGATACACTAAAGTATAAACATACTAGGAAAGTCAAAATGAGGGTTATTATGCACTCTTAAGTCTAAACATTTTCATTATTACTTATCAAGCTCATAAGTATTTCAAGGCAAAACTTCAATTGGTACCTGGCTGGCTAGCTATAATAATGGGAGAAAATTGACATCACAAGATGAATGATCCAAAATGTACTATTATATTGTCCAAACTCCTTGTTTTTTTATTTCCCTTTAAAGTGAAGTTTCCTTGAGAGAAACCACAATAAATTTGTATTTTGTGAAATGGACAAAGGAAAACAGTTTCCATGATATTAGGGTTCAAGGGCTCCACCTCCATTTTTTGTTGGTTGAACTTAACCACCTAATTTTACAAGCAAATTAAACTACTTTTTTTTTTTCAACTACTAACACAAACACTCTCGAGATGCATTGTCAGTGTAAAAGAGTTTTTGTTAACTATCTAACAATAGTTTGATTGAATATTTATATTTGCATACGGTGCATAAAAATTAAATTCTTAAAAATGACGGATATACGAAGGTAAAATATTAACATGTTTAGATGAACGATCCATAAGAAGGAGGACATCAAAATTGAAGAGATCACTTTTTAGGTTGCCAAAATGGGAGGGATGGATGGAGGATGAGTTGTCCAATAAATTAAATAATGCAACTCAAAGACATGATTTATAAACTTTCTCACCAGCCACATGCTCCATTTTCTTCATTCTCAATCACAAAAATAGTACAAAAAATCATCAATGTGTACACCAACCACAATTAAAAGTTTTTATAAAAAGGTTCTTCAATTCAAATACTCATGTTGATTTGTTATAATTATGTAATTAAATAAAATAATATGGATAACTTATGATAAGCTACTAATCACCCAACAAATTAATTTCTTAATATTTCATTAAAAAGAAACTTGCATCATACTAAAACATTAACAAGCATTATTTATTTTTTTATTTTAAATAAAAAGACAATGGTTGGTAGGACAATATTATCAAACAAAGTAAAGTAACGTGACCTAAAAGTCATGATAATCTCAAGTAAGTAAAAACTCAGGTACAGTCGACTTCACGTAGAGTTGATAGCTGAGAGTTATTATATAAAAATTTAATCAAATCAGTCAAATCATCTAACGACTTTCAATTATCAACTTTACGTGAAATAGACTGCACCTGAGTTTTCACCTCTCAAGTCCCAACTCCCAACGGTTCTCTCTCTCTTGAAGACATGATGAACAATGAACTGAACAATCTTGAAGGATTTACAGAAATCAATCTCATCAACCAAAAACTAAAGTTTGCAAATTGTACAAATTTTCTTAAAATTATGTTAATATGCAAATTAAATTCCATGCAGCATAGCAGTAATTATATTTATATATTTAACAAATTATTACTAGGAAAAACATACATATATTTATATATAAGAAAGCATAAACAAAAATTAAATTAAATTAAAATACCTGATCTCTTTCTAGATTTCCAGTAAATGGTAGGAGTGGAAACAGGAGAGAAGCCATTCAAAGCATCATCCATCACCATATCTTCTTATCTTATTTGATTAATTAATTAATTAAAAATAAAATAAAGGGTGGTCAAAATTCAGAACTTAAGCAACAACACATGCATATATACCAAAGTTTCAAGTTTCAACACAAAGAATGAAGGATCAGAGAGAGAGAGAGAGAGAAAGAGAAAGAGGTTATTGTTTGGTGTGAAGACTGAAGAGGTGTTTTTTGGAAGTGTTGGGTTTGGAAATTTTCTAAGTTCCGACCAACTAAGAGTCTTAGCTTTGGATGTGTCTCAAACAAAACAAGGGAGTGTCAGATTCTCGTTATCATAATTGTCATGGGGACCATATCACCGTTAGATTAGATTTTTCAACGGCTTAGATTTCTTACTTTGGTGGAGATTTCTATGTCAAACGGAATTCTTTTATATATTCTATAAAATGCTAAATTTCTCCTTTTTTTTTAATAAAGTAATCGGAATTTGATTCCCATTCATAAAAATTATTCTAGTTTTGATAAAAAAAAAAAGAACAAGTTCATCTTACTTTATTCAAGAGTATCTTTTTCTTTTGTAATATGTGTTGATAATGTAAAATAAGTTTTCTTTTATTATCAATTAAACAATTATATTATTAGAAAATGAATAAATAATTAAGTCAAATATTTTTAAAGAAAAAAATACTACCAAAACATTCAAAGTAGATCTTACCAACTTATTAATCATTTTTGCTTCTATTCTATGGAAAAACAATTGATTGTCGAGAATATTTTAATAAAGACGTTTAAAATGTCTTCTTTTAAAGATATTTTTTAATAATAAAAACTTAACATATATAATTGATTAAATCGTATTATTTTTTGTTAAAATTAAGCAAATAAATTAATTTAACAAAAATATAGTTAATTAAATTTTGAATTGGTCTAAATTAATATTATTTTTCATAAAAAATAATTATAATACTCATATTATAAAAAATGACTAAAATACTCTTATTATATATATTAACTTTAAAATCCTAAATTCTATCGTTTTTTTCTTCTGTCGTCATAGGATTAGGATTTAGAGTTTTTAATATATATAAATTATATATATATATAGGGATATTTTAATTAGAGATATTGTAGTCATTTTTTATAAAAAAAAATATTAGTTTAGACTAATTTAAAATTTAATTTATTAATTTTTTGACTAAATTAATTTATTCAATCTAATTTTAATAAAAATAACATAGTTTAATTAATTATATATGTTAAATTTTAATTTTTTAAAAAATATTTAAAAAAAATATTTTTAATATTTTTATCTAAGTGGACTCCTTAAAACAAATTGTCATTAACTTTTTTTTCCTATTTTAGATATAAAGTTATGAATAATTGATGATCTTGTATGTTTAATTACATATTCAAATTAAATATATGGAAGTGACATTCTTTTTCGTTTCAGATCAATGGTTTTAACTTTTTTAGTTAAAATTTGTCTAACTTTTTAAGGACAGATTATTAGCATTATCACACTTATTTTCATAATAATTTTCTGTGAGGACCTTGGTTTCGGCCTTCTCATTTGTCTTTTATGAAAAATAAAATAAAATAAAATCTCATTTGATTACTTGGATAAGACCATTGGAGCAATGATACAATTGATTAAGACAAATATTTTATGATGAAGGTTATGGTTGAATTTTCTTTCAAATAAATAAATATATATAAAATTGTGGTGAGAACAAATTATTCATTTCTTTTTTTTTTCCTTTCTCCACGTGTGTGGTGGCATATGCCATCGGAAGATCCCAAGTTACATGTGTGGAAAAAATCGATTAATTATTTAATTGTATACTTTATTGATATTAAAAAATCCACATTTTTTGTATTTTGTCGATAGAAAAAAAAGGAAAAATCAGAAAAGAAAAACTACTGAGTAGGGACTCTTTGCACATGACGAGAGCAGAGCCTAAGCTTTACATTATCCTCGAGAAAACAAATTAAAGAAAATTGCTTTATATATATCCATATATCTTTTATAAAAAAAAATCAACATATATTTGAATTTATTACAAAATATTTTGAATTTATTTTTACCAAATATATTCATCAATAAGAAATAAAAACCATCAATACGGTGGAGCAATTATGGATTAAATTATTCGTTTTCAAAGAGATATATAAGTTTATAAAAAGGTAAAAACACAGATATAATAAATTTAATATAAAATTAATAGTTAAAAATTATTAAATAATTATTTAATTAAATTTATTAAATTATTTAATAATTCTCAACTATTAATTTCATATAAAATTAATTACATATGGGTTTCTAACTTATAAAAATATTGTCTACTAAACATCAAGTCCGTTTTGTCGTTAGTAATTTTTATTAGTTTTTTTGGGCTTATATTTTTTATTTCTTTACATTTTTATTTTGTACAGTGTTATGGACCTTTAGTGTTGGGCTTGATTATTACTTAGGCCAAGGCCCAATACATTAAAGGCCTCGTATATAGCAGTACTTTATTGATATACGATATACTTGTTATAACAATACCAAAAAAAATTTTGATATAACTTTTTTTGGGATCATATATTTGGAAATTAGAGTTATGATAAAATAATATCATTATATCAATGTCAAAACGAGTAAAATTACATATTTTATAATTTTTTATAGGATGTATGTATCTTTTATCGATTTAAATATTAAATTACAATAACATATAATGAAATTTATATATAATAAACAATTTTGAATTGATATGGTATTTTATAGAGATGATTTCTAACATAAATTTTTAAGGCATGTTTAAAAAAATAATAATAATAACTACAGAACAAAAGGTTATTCAACAAAATAAAGTTAGCTTAAATTGACACTTGTGTTATTTGATCCTAATTCTAGAAACTATTGATGCATGGAATAATTGGAATCCAAAACAAATATTTAAATTAAATTTTCTAGGGACTGTAAAAAACACATATTATTATTATTATTATTATTATTATTATTATTATTATTATTATTATTATTATTATTATTATTATTATTATTATTATTATTATTATTATTATCGTTACAGTGCTCCCGTTTTATGAGCTGAGTTGACCAGTCAAAGTCATTTATAACTAATAATATAAGCTAAGCTTCTTTGTTACTTCCTACCCAACTATAAAGTTATAAAGAAAGAATGTTAGGTTAATTGTCCCATTTTTAATAATATTCATCCTCCCATATAAGACATATTTACTGATTAGTATTCATGTTAGATAGCATATGCATGGTATTTTTTTAGCATCAATGATGTGTGAATCATGGACTATGGGATTAGAATATATACATTTAGAACACTATTTTAATAATTTAATTTGTTTTATTTGAAGTCAGATCGGTCAAGTCATCAAACACATTTGCTTTAATTTATTATGACTTTACAATAAAAGCATATAGATTAAAATTATTATGTCTAGAAGTAGTCTTTTTTATTGTCATTTTAATTTGTTATTAAGAGTAATACATGTTTTGATGTTTAGCATCCTATGCTATATATCAATTTAAAACTAACTATTATTAAATATTATTCTAACAAATTGGGATTAGGTGAAAATTCGGGTGAAGTCAACTTTACGTGAAGTTGATATCTGAGAGTTGTTAGATGAAAATTTAGTCAAATTAGTCAAATCATCTAACAGTTCACAGATATCAACTTCACGTGAAGTCGACTACACCTGAATTTTCACTTTGAGATTAACTTATAAAAATATGACAAGATCAAGTCTTATTCCTATTCAATAGGTGGTTAAAACATTTTCATAGATCAATCATGTACTACCTAACATATATTTTGAGCTATATATATTTTTTACTCTTAACAAAAAAATTATTAAAAGAATGAAATTAAGAATGCGCACTCACCACATCTCCACTACTATATGATTGGTTTAACATAACACATGCCATAGTAACTATATTTCTAGTAATAATTAAAATGTAATTATTGTGTCCATAATCCAAGAACAAGATAATATAATGTTATAAAATGTGTGAGTGGAGCAAGCATGAAAATAAAGCAAGTAGCAACTAAGCAAAATATGATTGATTGTTAAACGTGTATCATCACTTTGGCATTTTCTTTATTATTATTATAATTATTATTTTAATACATTTGCATGCATGTATCATCATTTAATTATTATGTTGTGAGCTTTATAAATAGCTAGCTTATACACCAAAATCATCAGTGTAGTGAGTGCCTGATTAGTTCCATAGAAATTAAACAACAAATATACATAGACAACATGAAAATCTGTTCTACCTTCCTTATTATTTCTCTCTGTGTTCTTCATACTACTCTTATAGCCACCCAGGCAAGACCCTTGCCACTTATTTTCGGTAAGTATCTAATTATTTATGTTTTTTTTTATGTTAAAGTTTTTGAACAAATAATTTTATGATATAATATCATAATCTTTATTATTAAATAGTCTAAATTTTATTTTTTATTATTTAAAAAAAAGAGTAATTTAAATTTTTTTTATAAAAAATAAAAAGATTCAAACTCGCAACCTCTTACATAAATACGAGAAAACTATGTTACTTGATGCTTCTTCTTTTGCTTATTTTATTTTATAATTAATCATTTCTATTTTATGGTTAATTAATACATAGCGAATAATAATTTAATTAATTACTCATGCATGATATAGATTGTGGAAGCAAATGGAAAATGAAAAATGATAATTATTATGTCGTGAATCGTCCATCAAGAGGCACACCACCGCCACCAAAAGTAAATCCGCCACCAAAACCAGGAGTTGGAGGAGGAGTTTCATCACCACCACCACCACCCAACAACAACAATAATGATGTCATTGCCTACAAATTCTCCTCTTTGGATTTCATTCCAATCCATAACACTGCCTCAGCTTGATTAATTACCTACAAATGTTTATAATATATAACTAATAATATAATGCTTCTTTCTTGGATCTGGATGATTAATTACTCAATAGATATGTATTGGTGTGATTATGTGTTATGTAACCTTTAATTTGATTAATAATATAATAATTAGAAAAGAATTATGCTTTTGGTGTGATTATTGTGTTTTGTAACCTTTAATTTGATTAGTGTGAGACATGAAATCTTTGTATAGTATACATTAATTTTCTGTTTTTAGGAGGTTGATTAGTTAAACATAAGGTATTCTGTATGTTAGATTACCAAATAATTTTAGCAATGGATTTTGTCCTCCAAAATTATTGGTAAAATTTTAGAGTTTAAAATTTAGAATAAAATTTTAGAAAAACTTTTAAATATATTAGTATATTGGTGATTCAATGATTTTTTATTATTGATCTTAATTATAAAAATATATTTTTATAATTAAGATCAATAATAAAAAATTATTGAAACACTAGTATATCAGTATACTTTAAAATTTTCTAAAATTTTATAATGACTTGACTTTGTTAGTTGAAGTTATTATTATGCTGCTACGTTCTGCTGAAAAATTATTCATATTGAGTTGTGCATGAATGTTTTATTCAAATATAGAGCGTAGCCATGCAATATTATATATTTGTAAATAATTATTTAAAATTGGAAATGATACATAATATAATTATTTATAATTAGTACGTAACACCGACCAAATACAATATAACCAACCAACTAATTAAGTACATTAATCTAATTTTAATCAAAATTAATTTTACAAAAATACATTCATACTAACATTTATTTATAAACGTTAATCTAAACACATTAAGTATCTGCATCTTAAAATCCTAGCTAGCTAAGCCAGACTTACATAATTATAATTAAAAACAACTAATAAATTATCTTCTTTTTTTATTACTGAACCCTTTGACTAGTTATAAAAGAAAAATAATACATAAGCACTTAATTATGAATATTCATGATAATATAGCTTAATAATTAATTAAGCTGAGGCAGTGTTATGACATTATGATGAAACTGCTGCTGGTCCTTTTGGTGGGTTAGGATTTGGGGCAGGAGGTGAATGAGATGGTGATGGACGCAACAATTTTCCCACCACAGGCTCTATGTTTATTTCCATTAACCAATTGCTCCATTTCTCTGCATAAACATATATAAAACATGATATATACTTAGTTTTTAATAATATACTTGTTGATTAGTTAATTAATATATGTTCCTTAATAAAAAAAATAAAGTATATTTTTTTATTCTGAAATTTGATAAAAATATCAAAAATATTCTTAAGTTTTATTTCATTTTAATAGCGCCTTAAAAATTTTCGATTTATATTGAATATACTTTTGACGGCTAATCTTTTAAAAAATTTAAAAAAAAAATCTAATAATAATGTATAAAAATTATGTTTGATATACATGTGTTGAGGGTTATTATTCTTATGATATTGTTGTTAAATTGATCTTAATTTTTTTTTAAAATTTGCGGATATATATATTTAATGTAAATCGAAAATTTTTGAAACAAAATTAAAACGAAATAAAACTTAAGAATATTTTTAAAACTTTTATCAAACTTTAAGGACAAAAAATATACTTTACTTATAAAAGAATTAATAATATTTAGGCTATATGTTGTTTTTGTTGCTTACAGTATCCTTCAACCCAGCAGATTAAACCTATATATGCGGTGATTCTGAATTTTGTTTAAGGGTTTGGTATTAACTAATGAATTACTACATGCATAAGGCAATATTCGAATCTTTAATGCTTATTTAAACAGACAAGTGAGTTAATTATTCGATCAATCCAGTTGATTATTTAAGCTATGTTTATGTTAGGAGAATATCACACCAAAATAGGAAACGGTATCTTTGATTAATTAGTAATAATATTATTACGTACCTAAGTTATTAAGTGGCAAGGGTCTTGCTTCTGAAACCATAAGAGTAGGAGAGAACAATATGTGGAAAGCACAGAGAGAAATTAGGAATACAGAAAGCACCTTCATTTTTTTTTTAATTCTCTAATTAATAAGCTATTTGGCTCATAACATTTGAAAGTACTACATTATGTATGTGTATATATAATGGATTGTTCAAGCGCTATGGCTTACTTGTTTATTTAGATTATTAGAAATAGGACAAGAGGTGCAAAAGTTGACTTAGTCAACTCAACTCTCTAAGTCAATGATAGTAACATAACTTGTTTTTTATAATCAAATTTTGGTTGTCTATATATATAATCACATGTTATGACTTTTTATTTTTTTTTATAACTTAATATTATATTTGTCTATTTAAAAATTAGTCTAATCACAAATAACTGTTGATTTAAAAAAATTAGTGTATGTTTTTGTATCTTGTACGAAATAATACATAAAATTATATAATTTTTTTATTAAAATTTAAATAAAAAATATATAGTAATTATTATTATAAATATTTTATAACTTAAAAATATTAAAAATAATTAATATTTATTTTAATCAATTTGAATTAGTTGAATGGTTATCTCATTTGTCTGCTTAAATAAATATTTAGAGTTCGAATCTTATTTTGTGTGTATAACAATTTATTAGTTAGCGACAGACCCGTCAATAGGATTTTTTGTCTACTCACTATTTTTTTCTAAAATTAAAATATTTTGTTTGTCATTTCCTTAATTACATAATTATATTTTGAAATTATTTGTAATTAGAGATATGTTATAATCACATGTAGTGTACTATTATAAATGTACATATAGAAGAAATTGTCAACCTAGGTATGAGGCATTCCTAGATAAGACAGAACTAAGGAAACTACCTCAATTAATTAACTACCACATATTATTTTTTTGTAAAGTCTTAATATATTTTTAGATAAGTATTCACACAGATACCTTAAAATACAAAACAAGTTGTGATGGAAAAGTTGAAAATAATATACAAAGCTAGCATGATTATTGTACTACACTACACCACAAATAGTAATAAAATAAAGGCAAAGTTCTCTTATTAACCTTCTCTAGTACTAAAACATATGGTTTAATTATAATTATATTTTCTCTTTTATGCATTATCTTAAAGAGCGATAACTACAATAAATAAGTAAATCAAACGTTATTGGGTTGATCTAGTGATTAGTTCACTAATTCGTTTAAGCAAGTGTTGAAAATTCAAATTCCGTCTTATATATGCAGCAACTCATTAGTCAACAGCAAACTTTTAAATAAAGCTCAGTACCACAATGGATTAATCCTTAATTTATCGGGTTGGAGAATATCGTGAAAAACAAAAAATTTTCCTATACATAATACATTACAGGCATAAGGCAAGCACCGATTGTATTGAAATTTGAATTGAGGTGATAACCTTGAAAAAACGGTTTAGCTTCTAATTATTGTTCATCATATAATAAAACAATTTAGTGGTAATATTATTTATTATAAATTATGTTATATATATACATAAAATATCAATCATTAATTAGTTATTTATATAAAATATATGTCGAAATACAAAATATATGTTAAAACATGTAAGATAATATATATAATATGACTAATTTAGCAGTTTAATATTTTAGGTTCATAAAATATTTTTTATATACTATTAATCCTAATGTCTTAGTTTGAACACATTTCATATATACGCATGGTTACTTTGAATTCAATTCAGCATGTGGGAACACTACTGAAATGGAACAAGCTAAGTCTTCCAATTTGTCTTGACTAGAAATAATTCAAATTATGTACCTACTCAACACTTGTTTGTCTTGAGCCTTGAAATAATCCAAGAGCTATGTGCAATTAGTTAACTATGATGTATAGACGCTAACACATGACATGATATGAGATATACGAACACACAAATTTTAAAATTTTATAAGACACAGGATATGTCATATATAAAATATACAAAGCAGTGGGGAAATTTGAAACAAAAATTTAGGGTGCAAAAATTTAATATAAAAATTTAATAATAATATTTATATTAAAATAAAATTTATAAAAAATTGTTAAATCAAAAATTAGATTATGTTACTCACAAAATGATTTTACATTTTTATTTTATTTGATGTGTTGTGAAAGCCAACAAAGACTCACTCAGTTCAATTTAAATCCAACATATTTTTAAATTGAACCTGAGTGCTTTAAGTCATAATAATATTTTTGAGCCAACTAAACTATTTTTTATTTTTTGAAGTACTACTAAATTTTTTATAAAAATTTTGGGAGCCCATGGCTCATTATTTTAATTAAACTCCGTCCCTGATATAAAGTATTTTAAATTACAATAAATTTTTTATATTTTATTGGTAGTAACATAAAAAATAATTTTTTAAACTGTTTTTAAAGTTTTCTTTTAACTATATAAAAGTATTTAAAATATTTTTTATTTTAATAAATAATAATATATATTATTTTTAAATTTATTTTAAAAATACATGTCCAAAAAAAAGATTATTAAGACAAACAAAATGTCAGTGCTTCATAATTAGTCAATAACAAAGCATGCGAAACCGTGTTTCTACTACCCAATTGGTAAAACTCACAAATGTCACAAGTGAGTTGATCATGATTTGCAAGGAACTGATTAATTTCACAAACATTTTCGCTATTATGAGATTATAGAATGAATTATCACTATATAGAACAACCATCTTTCATTCTTTTGAACATATTTTATTCCAAAATAAGAATATGTAAAGTAAATATACTTTCTCTTTAATTCCAGCCTTCTCTCCATCATCAAAATTTTTAGTTATTCGTATAAAAAAATGAGCTACATAATTATTAGATCCTCATTTATAACTCTCCAGGAAAGCCATATGATATGTACTAGAATCAGTTTTAGAATCTATGGAAGTACAACATGAAGAATCACACAAGAAGCTACATTTTGGCACAAATATTATAACTTTATAAGAGTACAACACCATTAACACCAGTACATAAACTTTCCTAGCAGAAGCAAAATGTGGGTGGATCAAAATCACTTAATTTCATGTAAATTGGAAGAAGAAGACAAAGATCTACTTAAAAGAAAACCACATGTTGCCAAAACAAAATGCTAATCACTTGAGGAACCATCATCGTCACAATCTTCGTGATCGACGACAACTTTCTCTATAAACTTTCTCCGAACTCCTTCAATGACAGCTTCTCTTGATTGCTCATTTCTATTTTGACCATCGTTTAGTACAGGATCCGATTGGCACAGAATCAATGCAACACCTGATTTTTCATCATCAATGAATTCAATGCCATAAGTAAAATTATAATTTATATAGAAGAATTTATATGATTTTACCAGCAAGGTAGCATAGACATTGTTCATATGGTTTTCCATTTATGCTAGGGATTTCACAAGGCATGAATGCTAATAGAATAAAAAAGAACAAAAACTTCCTCGGATGGAGTACAATACTGTATTGGATATAGGAATGATATTGAAATGGTAGAAATTAAGAAAAATAACAGTATTAGTTAGTTGAAGGTAACATAATTTGTTAGTAGATTAAAGGATATTAATATATTGAGCATCAGCAGTGATCAAAAGTATGATTAGAAAAATAATAAGAATAGCAATCTTGTAAATACCTTCAGGAGTGCATCTTCGTCCAAAACTACGCATGCCAACATAGTTTCCTTTGACTGCTCCATTGTTGTATACCAATACGGTGGGCAGATTTCGATCCGGATAGTTGGGAATGCAGTCAGTTGATATTATCTTGACAAATTTTGTTGCAGGATATCTTGTAGCCAATTCTTCAATGCATTGCATCAAAACCCCACATTCAGCAATGCTGTCAAAAATAAAGTACAACGGATTTCAGCAATCAGCACAAGAAGCATAACAATAACATTAAATAAATTTGGATCACCCAAGTAATTTATAGATACTATATGGGGACGTGTGGTGTGCAGAAACATTTCCTGTAATTTGAACTTAGAAATGTCATGTAGCATACCCATCTTTGTAAAGGATAACAACCACCCAAACATCAGAGGGAGCTTGTGAAACTTCTCGAACGAAATCAGATCCTGAAATGGGAACCACAGATCCAAACCTCAAAACTTTAGCTGCTTCCTTCATCTCAGCCAATCTCTTCTTCCTATTAAAGCACAATGATTTATATCATAAGATATAGAATAAAAACAAGACCTAATCTACTTACACCTAATTCATCATTCATTCCCATGCCAAACTCCCAATCCAAATCTTAACGAACTAACCAGATATTAATATAAATAGCCTATTCCATATCTCCATCAAGGATATTGAACTCGAGTTTATGAAGTCCCTAAATTGAGTTTGCGAGTAATAATTCACAAATTCAATTTTATCTAAGCTTCATGACTTCAAATGAACTCTAGAGTTTGATATCCTTGTTCGACATTATTTGTTATGAACCTTAAATTCATCAAACTGAAGCAAAACAAACCATAATTACCGAACAAATTTCAATCAACAAAACACAATCTACCAACAACAACAACAAAACTACATTGATCAAATGACACCAACAGTACTATTTCATATATCATATCTACATTTATTCCATGTATAATTAAATCTATTTAAATAAATTCTTATAAGTATTATCCTTTATCTAACCCATTCTTCTAACTTAAACCTTTACAGGCCTCCTCCGTGCCTATACCAGCTAAGGCAAATGACTATATCATCTTTTTCAATAATAAGCCTCTTTCTTTAATGAAATACAAATCAATGTATATAAAAATAAATGCAATAATGCAAAACACCCAACCTGTACTCCTCAAGGAAGCGATCATCATCGAGATCATCTTCAAGGTCTTCAAGTTCATCCTCATTTTTGGAATCAAGCCAAGCCTTGTCTTTGGGAAGGGAATCAGGATCAGGGGCGGCGGCGAAGGGCGGAGGCTTGAAAGCCGGCGGTTTCTCAGGGAGATTGCCAAGCTTCCTCTGAATGTCATCCCATTGGGTTGATGCTCCTTCCACATCTTTGTACACAAAGTGATAATCCGTCATTGTTTTGTGATGTTGTTGTTATTATTATTATTATTATTATCTCCCTAGAAACCTCTATGGCCTTGATGGTAGTTTGAATTACTAAAAGTTTCTTATATGGCTGAGATTCTGATTCACTCCTATGACTCTGCATCCAAAGTAACCGAAGAAGCAAAACTAATTGGTTAATATCCAAAAACAAGTTTTGAATTCAACAAGTGTATAACAACACACCCGTAAGAACAACCACACATCAAAATCTAAGGATAAGAATACCAACTAAATGTCCTTGATTTTGAAAGACAAGAAAAAGGAATCAAATGGAAATAGAGATCATCAATTATCAATTAAATAGCAACGAATAAACAATGTAAAGATGAAAATGAATCAAATCCCCAAAAAGTATGGATTTTGAAAACAAATTCAGAAACCTAACATTAAATTATCAATTAAATAGCAAAATTATTCAGAAATCAAATAGAAATTTACCAAAACAGATCCTCGACGTTAGCGGGAGCGGAAATGGAACAAGTTTGCGGTGGATCTGCGGCAGCTGAGAGAAAAAGTGGAATTGCAGAGAGAAAAAGTGAAAAACTTGATTATGTTGCAATGGGGGATTAGGGGGTTTCAGCTTTCAATAGGATATGTTTTAAGGAAAAGTATAGGTACCAACATATTATCCGTTAACTTCTGCCGACTCTTATTTATATTTGTGTTTTATGGAAATGTGTTTGTAGATGTGTTTAGTAATTAATATATTTTAAATACATATATAAAGAGACACATCCAGAAAATATATCTATAAAGACACTTCAGTTATAAAAAAGACATTTTTATTAGACACATCTACGAACACACTTTGGAAAAGTATAGGGTACCAACATATTATCTGCCAACTTCTGCCAACTCTTATTTATATTTGTATTTTATGGAAGTGTGTTCGTAGATGTGTCTAATAATTAATATATTTTAAATATATATATATAAAGAGACACATCCATAAAATATATCTATAAAGACACTTCTATTAAACACAGTTATAAAAAAGACATTTTTATTAGACACATCCACAAACACACTCCCATGAAACCCAATTATAAATAAGAGTGGGCAGAAGTTGGCAGATATGCTGTTGGTAACGTAGCGGAACCGACACACTTTTATAAAATACAATTATAAATAAGAGTTGGTAAAAGTTGGCAGATAGGTTGTTGGTAACGTAGCAGAACCGCTGTTTTAATTTTTGGGTTCATTTTCTTTTTAAAATAGATTGATGGCTAATATATTCTGAAGAAAGTAAATAATTTTTTTTATATTATTAAATTTATTCTATCTCAATAATATAAGTTAATTCAAAAATTATAAATATTTGCAAAAAAGTGTTTAAAAGATACTGTTTTTTGACTAATTAATATCTCTAATATGTAAGATCACATTTGTGAAATGAACAAAAATTAAACTTACTAAATTTTCTATGAATCTACAAACACAAATTTTAAGTTTAACGATTTTTTTGTTCTGCAAACCATAAATATTTTTCTAATTATAATATTTCTATGATCCTAATTTTTTAAAAAATTACATAAAATTTTTTTAATAATAAAATTTTGGTATCATAGTATTCTTAATCTGAACAAAAATTTATTCATTTAAAACATAACCCAACAACAATTAGTTTACCATAAAAAATAATCCAATAATTTTTTTTCGGTATTTTTTAATAATTTTGATCTCACATTTAAATATACATTTAACACTTTTTCTACAGGTATATTAGTAAATTCAAAATTTATAATGATAGAATAAATAAAAGTATGATATAACATGATCTTTATTATTGTAAATATTGATTTGGTAAAAATTATTTTAAATTATAATTTATATTATAGAAAGTATTGAAATACATCAATTTATAGTTCGAGTGTTGCGTGTTTTTAAATTGCAACAAAAAATATAAAAATAAGTCATTAAAAAACTATCATGTCTACAATTACCTAAGCTTAATTGTCACTGCTCAACATTTTCTTAAATCCAAAGTTTACTGTTATTATCCAAGTTTATTGTTGTTTGCATTTCCATTTTCAAGTAGATTTTGTATCACATAATTGTTAATTTTATATATCTCAAATTAATTTTTGATAATTAATAAAAATTATGATTTAATAAATTTATAAATTTTCATATAATATTTTTAAAATTTTTATAATAATTTTTTTAAATTATATAAACACACTATATTCGAGTCAAAGAAATCATATAGAAGAACTAATAAACTGCTACTCAAAAATATTTTAAGTGTTCATCATTTTAATTCTCATATTTCATTCTTTTATTTTGTAAAATCCCTTCTAATTTCATAAAAGAATTATTTAATTTTAATTTACATTTATACTTGTATATCTTATATCAAATTATCGAATACATGTCTAAAAAGTTGTTACATTTGATATATTTTAAAACTAAATCTCAAATTTTGGTACACTAAATGAATATATATATATATATACCAACTATTGATAATATCATATTAATAATAAAAATATTTAAATTAATAAAAAATTGAGTATTAAAAAAAAACTAAATCTCAAATTTTGGTACACTAAATGAATATATATATATATATACCAACTATTGATAATATCATATTAATAATAAAAATATTTAAATTAATAAAAAATTGAGTATTAAAAAAAACTGTCAATAAGATAATAAAATCTAATAAATCAATAATGAACTAAATATTAATACTCACTTGACGATGGAGTAATTTAAACTTGTATTATAATTTAGAGACTTGAACCAAAATACAAAGAATGACTTTTTAATACAAAGATTACAATAAAAGCTTAAAAGTGTTTCGAGTATGAGAGGATGTGTGTAAAATTGCGGATGATCTACAACTCCCTCCCCCTCCCCTTTTATAGTGGGCTATATCTTGTATTCTTTTACATTTTAACTCTGGTTTTGCTAATCCGTTTGCTCTTTCTGTGGGCTGATTCAGAAGCTCTATCTCCGAATTAATATCTTCTGTTCTAGTTTTTTAAAAACTGATATATGATTTTGTATTTTTGCTGTGATTCTGTTAGAATTCTGCTGATGACTTTTGTTCTTTTCTGCATGCGATGTTTTTGTTGCTTTATGAGATTGTCTTGACACCTTCTCTCTTGACTTTGTACAAGTGTCTGTTTTCTGATTTCAGGACTCTTTTTTTTTTTTACTCTTCAAATGAATTTTGGGTATCTAGTATGTACAGTCTTAGGATGGACTGGACTTCTTCATCTTCGTCTGTTGGTTCTGCTTTTATTACTTTTAGAGAATTATGGATCTCTTCTTCTGAGGTGACCGCTGCAAAGGCAGCCATCATTTGTTTTTTTATGGGCTAGAAAGCGAGCTTCTTTTTCGAATGATATTTTTTCGAACCCTGCACTATAGCTTAGGGGTTTTGCTCTTTTTTGAGTTATAATCATCCAATTATCAATTGCTCTTTTACTAATTAGGTTCATGTCAAATTTATTCCACCATTTCACTTTTATGTTTCTAATTAAATATTGTGCGCTTGGAGTGTCTTTATATCCTGCGGAATCATATTCCCAGGTCATTATCTAGCATATTCCCATAGTGGAAATGAAGGAAATCAACTTATATCCATCCAAAAATGATGTTTTGTTTTTGAAATATTCATAAGTCATCTGGCTTCTTTTGAAAAAAATTGCTTCTATTGGTCCAAACTCTTGAAACCATATATAGAACCATTTAAAAAACTGTAGAAAAATTCTTTTTCGGAACCATATGAACCAAGAGTGGAAATTTGGAGAAAGATACGGGACATTCTATCATGCATCTATATAATCATAATAGGATAGTGTTGTGGTTCAAATTTTTTAGTAAAATTTTTGTACTAATTTATAAGCAATTGCTGCTATAGTCATACTACACATTAGATCTAAAATGGCTTGTTCACTTAAACCATCTAAATTCCATTCTATTAATTCGGATCCGGTAAAATTATTTTATACTAGCTGTGTTCTTTCTTTAAGGCTTACGTCAGCTGGGGTTGGTCTTGGATAATAATTTCTTAGCTTTGGATAATACTGATTCTTATGTGTCATTTGGATAATGCTGATTCTTATAAACTTAAGTTTTTCTTTTAATACAATAGAAATTAACAAAATGACACATAAGAATCAATATTATCCAAAGCTAAGAAATTATTATCCAAGACCAATCCCGACTGACGTAAGCCTTGAAAAAAGAACACAACTAGTACAAAATAGTTTTATTGGATTCGAATTAGTAGAATAGAATTTAGATGGTTTAAGTGAACAAGCCATTTTAGATCTAATGTGTAGTATGACTATGGCAGCAACTGCTTATAAGGCAAAATGAACTACTGATAGAGAAGCAACAGTCATGATCACACAAGGGTTCATGGGACAATTAAAAGGACGATGGAATAACTTTTTAACTAAAACCAAAAGACCAATCATAAGACGCCCCAGCAA
Source organism: Arachis hypogaea (assembly GCF_003086295.3). NCBI lineage: Eukaryota > Viridiplantae > Streptophyta > Magnoliopsida > Fabales > Fabaceae > Arachis > Arachis hypogaea. The sequence continues at coordinate 456,010 of NC_092044.1, forward strand.
CCTTAATTTTTACAATTATAAAAAACTTTCTAGGAGACCCAAATATTTCTAAAGATAGAATAGAAACCCAACTAATGAACTTACGATGCCCTACAATGTATAACTACCAATGGTATAAAAATGTTTTTATTTCTAAAGTTATGATGAGAGATGATGCAACAGCCCCTTTTTGAAAAGAAAGATTTATAATTGTCCCACGAAAATTTTTTTTAGAAAAAAAATTTACAAAAACTACAATCTTTATTCGGTACTCAAATACCATATGAAGGTCTAACTTTTGGCCAAATACATAATATAATAGTACAAATCGGAGTAAAAATATACACTGACACTATATTACAAGAGAAAATACGAAAAGAAAATATGAGCAATAAACAAGAATTACAGGGATTATTTTGCAATAAACTAATAGATAACTTGAAATGGAGATTTGGAAAAAAGATATATATTTGTTTTAAATTGGTAAAGCTTGTTTGGATTGATGACATTCATTATGTCGTTGAGTAAAGGCCTTATGTTGGTTGTATGTTGCTGATGGAAGACTATGTGATTTGAAAAAGAACTCTGGAATTTAGTTTTTTCCAATGAGATATTAGTGTTGCTAGTGTTGGCTTCTTTGTTTGTTTTAGTTTTGTTGTATGGTTTATTTGAATTCTTGGTGTTGTCTGTTCTTTTTTGACGAAAAATTGATGGATATGGTTGTCCTGTAAAACCCTCTTTTTGAGAAGTCTTCAGTTTTAGCCAACACTGCAATGATGATGAATTTCATGCATGAAAAAACAATAAACAAAAACAAGCATATAGAAGATGGAACCTCTAAAATGCATGGTCCCTTTGGTGAGTGAAGTTTGGTTATTACTTATAAGAAAAGGCCTTTAAAAAAAGTGCAAACATGTTCATTGCAGTTCAATGCAGGTATAACATGATTTGATGATGACATAGAAGCCATTTTGGAATCAATTGGGCTTGACATAGGTATTGTCTTCTCTAAACTTGGCAATTTGACATCTTATCATTTGCTCCACATGGGGTTGAAGTTGAACAAACATGTGGCTACTATCCAAAATATGTATGATGAACTTGCAGGAAGTGAAACATTCATATTGATAATATTTCGAGCCATAGGCATGTCACTGCACAAGTCAATATTGCTAATGTTTTCAGCAGAAAACAGAACATAGACATGAAAGAAAACCAATTTAAAGCCAATAACAAAAGCACAAATTCTCCAAAGGTTAAAGGTATATGTTCCTCAACAAAATGAAGCTTCTTTTCTCCTTTACCATAAACTTGCTCTGTTTTCAATCTAAGATATCTACACTTCTCTTTAGCAATAGAAAACAACAACAATAATAAAGCATTTTATCTAGCATGACATTCTCCATGGCTTGTAGAGAGCAAAAGGCAAAGTCATAGTTCTAATCTCAAAATAAAATCCCAATTCATTGTATGTAGCAATGGAACAATTTGCATTAGCATGGGAAATTTTAGTACTAAGTACAAAAAAAACTGATTCAAGTAATATTTCCCATCAGGCACAAACACAATAATCAGATGGCAAAAAGAAAGACTAAATACTAGCAGTAATTTCAAAATTATTTTATCTCTATATAACATAAAAGGATATTTTACATCTCACAATATTATATTATTATTATTATTTTTCTTGTGCACAACATTTTCCCTTTCTAAAGCCACACAACCTATAATATAGTAACTCAAATGAAACATAAATTGCATTTCCATTTGTCTTAATCAACTTCTTCAATCTTAGGACCAGCACCATTGTTGCCACCAGATGAAGCATTTCCATAAGATGCACCATCTGCACCACCTCCCATAGGCACATCACCAGCACCAGCACCACCTTGGTACATCTTGGAAATGATTGGATTACACAAACCTTCCAACTCCTTCAACTTATCTTCAAATTCATCCACCTCAGCCAACTGATTCCCTTCAACCCATTCAATAGCATCATTAACAGCCTTCTCAATCTTCTCCTTATCAGAAGAATCCAACTTACTAGCAAACTTCTCATCCTTCACAGTGTTCCTCATGTTATAAGCAAAATTCTCCAAATTGTTCTTAGCCTCCACTTTCTTCTTCACTTCCTCATCCTCTGCCTTATACTTCTCTGCCTCTTGAACCATCTTCTCAATCTCTTCCTTGCTCAACCTCCCTTTGTCATTAGTAATCGTGATCTTGTTCTTCACACCGGCCGTCTTATCCTCCGCCGACACGTTCAAGATTCCGTTCGCATCAATATCAAAGCAAACATTGATCTGAGGAACTCCTCTCGGCGCCGGTGGGATTCCGGTTAGCTCGAATTTCCCTAAAAGATTGTTATCTTTGGTTCTCGCCCTCTCCCCTTCATAGACTTGAATTAGCACTCCTGGTTGATTATCAGAGTAAGTAGAAAAGATCTGTTCCTTTTTGGTAGGAATTGTTGTGTTTCTTGGAATCAAAACCGTCATGACGCCGCCGGCGGTTTCGAGTCCAAGGCTGAGAGGAGTGACGTCTAAGAGCAGCAGATCTTGAACCTTCTCGTTTCCTTCGCCGCTTAATATGGCGGCCTGAACCGCAGCGCCATAAGCTACAGCTTCGTCAGGGTTGATGCTCTTGCAGAGTTCCTTGCCGTTGAAGAAATCTTGTAACAGTTGCTGCACTTTTGGAATCCTTGTTGATCCTCCAACAAGAACCACATCATGAACTTGGCTCTTATCGATCTTCGAGTCCCTTAAACACTTCTCCACTGGCTCCATGCATTTCCTGAACAAATCCATGTTCAATTCCTCGAACCTCGCTCTTGTGATGGTTGAATAAAAATCGATACCTGTCAATACAAATTTTAAGTACTCAATACATTCAAATAAAGCTGATAGTTAAGAGCCAGTTTGATATTTAATAATATTTAGACTCTTATCTATCAGCTTTTTAAATAAAAATAACTGTATATAAATTTTTACAACATACAAATTCTACTTTACCTTCAAAGAGTGAATCGATTTCAATGGTGGTTTGAGCAGTTGAAGAAAGAGTCCTTTTGGCTCTCTCACAAGCAGTTCTCAACCTCCTAAGAGCTCTCGCATTCGTACTAATATCCTTCTTGTGCTTCCTCTTGAACTCCGCCGCAAAATGATTCACAAGCCTATTATCGAAGTCTTCACCGCCCAAATGGGTGTCTCCGGCGGTGGCCTTCACCTCAAAGATCCCTTCCTCGATGGTAAGAAGCGACACATCAAAGGTTCCACCACCGAGATCGAAGATCAGAACGTTCTTCTCGCCGGATCTCGAAGCCTTCTTGTCCAAACCATAAGCAATGGCTGCAGCTGTAGGTTCATTGATGATCCTCAAAACATTGAGACCAGCAATGGCGCCGGCGTCTTTGGTGGCTTGTCTCTGAGAATCATTGAAGTAAGCAGGGACAGTGACCACAGCGTTCTTGATAGTGTGACCAAGAAAAGCTTCCGCAACTTCCTTCATCTTCGTTAACACCATGGAAGAAATCTCTTCAGCTGCAAAGTGCTTCTCTTCGCCTTTGTAGTTGACGACGATCATAGGCTTGTCGGCGGGGCCAGGAACAACCTTAAAAGGCCAGTGCTTCATGTCGGCCTGTACGGAAGGATCGGAGAACTTGCGACCGATGAGACGCTTGGCGTCGAAGACGGTGTTGTGAGGGTTCATGGCGACTTGGTTCTTGGCTGCATCACCGATGAGACGTTCCGTGTCAGTGAAGGCAACGTAGGAAGGCGTTGTTCTGTTGCCTTGGTCGTTGGCAATGATCTCAACGCGGTCGTTTTGCCACACTCCGACGCAGCTGTAGGTGGTGCCGAGGTCGATGCCAATGGCTTTTCCTTCTGATGCTGCCTTTGAAGAAGCCATTGTTGTTGTGTTATACCTTGTTACAAGCTAGGTAGTGATGAATATGAATGAGAAAGAAAAGAGAGAGCTATGCGTGTGTTCAATTAGCGATTGCGTTGTGTGAATGATGGATGCATGGGAAGGAAGGAGGAGGAGAGAATAAGAAGGGAAGAAGGGAAGAGTGAAGAAAATTCCAGAGAGTTTTTCTTTGGGACTAAACCAGAGAGTTCTCGACAACGCTAGACACACACAGAAACAACGTGTAAGGATCATTTCATTTTTTATTTTAGAAAAGTATAAACAATCAACCATTTTTTTGAATAATGTGTGAATAATATCAATTAATAAAATTAAAAAAATAAATTTAATTAATAGTATTAAATTAAAATATAGTATATTTTTATTTGATTGGTAATTATTCATATTATTTAAAATAATTATTATTTATCTAACTATTTATTTTTTGTTTATTTATTCATGTTTAATAGAGTTTATATTAAAGATAAAATATTTAACATTTTTACGAATACTTTTGTAATTAATTTTAATTATTTTTGTGTATATGTTTGTATTTAAAATTTTATTATCATTATTAGCTTAATAAAAAAAAGTGGTATATTTATTTCCTTGATCAGAATTTAAAAAAAAATAATTCAAACACCTTTAAAATTTATAGAAAGTAAATTTTTTTAAAAAAGAATATAAGATGATTTTTTCCCTTCTAAATTAATAATAGAAGGATATTTCGTGAAGTCATATTTGTCCCCCAAATTAGTCTAGGCATTCTGTATAATGTTTTCATTGGGCCTAGGCCCGTTAAATTCCAAAATAAGAAATTCTTTTTTTATCACAAACTTAGTGATTAACAACATAAAATACTAAGTAAGTAGTTGATGGGGTTTTTTTATTTTCTTGAGTGAGATTTATTTTCCCCTTTAGCTTAGTTTATTTTGGTCTTAAGATCTTAGGGCTTTCCTTGTATTGGAAAAAAAAGTGTTAATCGCAATTTGAGTTAGATTAGTGATTAATTTATTCATTTAAGCATATAAGCAAGTGTCAAGTCTAAAAAAAAAAAAACATATATTAGGCAATAATAAATTTTTAAATGAATTTTAAATTCAGAGCAAATTAATAAATATTTATTTAAGTCTAATTAATTACTAAAAAAATTTAAAACAGAATTATCAATTAAGAAAAAATTGCCGGTCTAAGATCAATTTATGGAATTCGACCAATAAATTAACACTAAAATAAATTGTTTACAAGTGCTAAAATCAGTAGCATATGTATATATTTATTAGTATGAATCATTAGCATATCCATTAGCGTGTCTCTATATATATTATCACGATACTATTATAAATTATAGGATACTAATTATTTATTAATTTATTTGTTTATTATCTATAAAGATCTTGTAGATTGTATCATTTTTACATAATTCAGATGTGTCTTTTTTTTCCCCCTTAATTCCCTGTTGTTGTTTCTAAAAAAATCACATCTACAATTATATATATATATATATACTTAAATGAAAAAAAAAAGGGAGCAATTCCAAAAGCATAGTGGAGAGAAGAAAGAGACAGCAATAACTGTTTCTTCAATTTCTCATCTATCAAACCATAAGAGATATGAATGTCACGTTATTTCTTCCATTAGCCATATCAACATTCCTATTCATCATTATTTCAATCTCATCTGCTTCCACGGACACACCCTTAACCTATACCAATGGCCAACAAGCACAACAACTTGGTATACAAATTTCTTTAGCATCTTTTTTTTTTTAATTATTATTATTATTTAAATCCACTAAAATATTGTTCAAAATAAACTTGAAATTAGCATGTTGATAATTGATAATTTCATATAAATTGCTCATTGTAACTTGATAATTTGTTAGAATATAAATACAAACATGTATAAGTTTATTTTGAACATTGCAATTACAGAACAATTTCCAATAATGAATAGTTAGTTATTACATTGATATGATATGATATAATAGGAAAACTAAATGGAAGCATAGATGATGAAGGCAAAAAAAGTTTGGATGAAAAAGTGAATGAGAAAAATGTGAGTAAGCTACATAATGTTTCAAAGATAGGAGGTGGAGGAAGAGGGGGTGGCGGAAGACGAGCAGGAGGAGGTAGGGGCAGCCGAAGACGAGCAGGAGGAGGTATGTGGGGCGGAGGACGGACATGGATAGTCGAAGATTCCGGTGGAAGAGATTGTAGAAATTCAGTTTCTAGATTTTGGATCTTATTACTAATTATATTTGTAAGCTTTGGATATATCGACGTTGTTTTTTTTTTATTAATTATTTTTGTTAGTTTTATAATTTTATCAATTTTTTATAGAAAATAATTTTTAAAAAATAATATAAGATTATTTTCTCCCCTCTAAATTAATAATAAAAGGATATTTGGGTACAAAGAATAAAATAATAAATTAATGAGAAGAGTTTTTACGTTTCATAATAAATAATATACGTTAAATAATTAATTAAGAAGATATGTATCGTCTTACTCTTTTTATTTTTATTTTTTTTAATATATAATCAACTTAAAAAATTCAATGGCTAAATCCCGAAATGCACTCTTCTCTTCTATTTTTCCTTTTTTTTTTTTCCCTCTTTCGGACCAGAGAAATTCTCTCCTTAAATATTGGATCACACGGTATAAAAGGGTGTTAACTGTGAAGCATTAAATAATGGGAACTGCAAGACAAATAATCATCGTCTTGAATAATATAAACAACTACTAATTAAATAAAAATATATTACAATCTAATTTAATATTATTAATTAAATTTAATATTAATTTATTCTTTTAATTTTAATAATATATATTATTTACACATTATTCAAAAATATTGTTGATTATTTATACTTTTTCTTATATAATACCATGACAAAAAAAACCATTAAATAATATTAATTAATTCACTAATAATTTTTTTGGCTATTCATAGTATTCTATAGTACATTAATTTGTCTCAGATTTAAATTTATATTTTAAAATTTTTTTAAGTCCCATTTTAATCTTAGCTAAAAGTTTGTTTTTGGGAGTGTGGTTCAAGAACCCTAATTCTGTTTAACCTGAAAATGATCTTTTTAATTGTTAACAAAATTGAAGCAATAAAATGTGATTTTAAATTTTTTATTATTTTTTATATTTTTTTGGTCTATTTATAAAAATAATGATAAAAAATTACACTTTACTCTCTCAATTATTAAAAAAAAATTGAGAGAATTTATTATTCTCTTATAACATAACTCAGACTTAGCTAGAATTTAAACTGGTGTAGCTTGTTTAAGAGACAATCTTATATGCCACTTACTCTAGGCCTTCTCTACAATTCACTAATATTAAATACCAAAAAGGCAAAGTCATATTTGTCCCCAAAATAGTCTAGGTCTTCTGTATAACATTTTTATTGGGCCTAAGCCGTTAAATACCAATGGCCAATACGTTGGCTTCACAAAAGCCACATCCCAGGTTCGAACCCAGCTACAGCTGGATAGTGATAAAACCTTTAGTGTATGTAAATGAATGTGTTATGTCACTTAAAATTGGAAATTGTTCAATTCATCAACAAAAAAAACAACATAAAATACAATTAATTTAGATTGGTGGAATAGTCGGCTCACTCGTCCACTTAAATAAGTATCGAGGTTTAAATTTTGTCTTATGCATACAGCAACTCGTTAACCAGCGACAAACCTTTAAATGGAGTTAAATTAATTTTTGATCTGATAAATAGCTTACACCACTGCTAAAATTCAAACTTGTATGGATTTAGTTTGAGGCAAATATTTTGGTCACTAATCACATGTCTCAGCCACAGGTTTTTTTTTTGAGAGTCTTGAGTGGAGTTTATTTTTCCGTTTAGCTTAATTTATTTTTGTCTTTCTTAGTCCTAAGGCTTTCTTTGTATTGAAAAAAAAAATGCTAATCGCAATTTGAGTTAGATTGGTGATTAATTCATTAGTTTAAGCATATATGCAAATGTCAAGTCCTTTTATTTTTTGCTCAGCAATAAATTTTTAAATAAAATTTAAATTCATAGCAAATTAATAAATATTTATTTAAGTTTAATTAATTACTAAAAAAGCTTAAAACAAAATTATCAATTAAAGAAAAATTGCCAATCTAACATAAATTTATGGAATTCGACCAATAATATAATAAATTAACACTAAAATAATTTGTTTACAAATACTAGAATCAGTAACATATGTATATATTTATTAATATGAATCATTAGCGTATCAATTAGCATGTCTGTATATTTATTATCACAATACTATTATAAATTATAGGATATTAATTATTTATTATTTTTATTTGTTTATTATCTATAAAAAAATTGTAGATTGTATCATTTCTACACAATTCAGATGTATCTTTTTTTCCCCTTAATTCTCTGTTCTTGTTTCTAAAAAAATCACATCTACAAATATATATAATTTTTTCTATCCAAAATGAAAAAAAAAAAAGAGCAATACCAACAGCCTATCCAACTCCAAGGCTTTGCGAATTGCAAGCTTTGGAGTTTGGACATTATTGTCAAAGCAAATAATAGAGGAGAGGAGAAAGAGAGAGTCAGAGAGCAATAACTTTTTCTTCAATTTCTCATCTATCAAACCATAAAAGATATGAATGTCACGTTATTTCTTCCATTAGCAATATCAACATTCTTATTCATCATTGTTTCAATCTCATCTGCTTCTAGCGACACACCCCTAATCTATACCAATGGGCAACAAGCACAACAACTTGGTATACAAATTTCTTTAGCATCTTTTTTTTTTTAATTATTATTATTATTGTTATTGTTATTATTATTATTTAAATCCACTAAAATATTGTTCAAAATAAACTTAAAATAAATTGGCATGTTGATAATTTGATAATTTCATGTACATTGCTCATCGTAACTTGATAATTTGTTAGATTATAGATACAAACATGTATAAGTTTATTTTGAACATTGCAATTACAGAACAATTTTCAATAATGAATAGTTATTATTATGTTATAGATATGATACGATATGATATGATATGCTAGGAAAACTAAATGGAAGCATAGATGATGAAGGCAAAAGAAGTTTGAATGAAAAAGTGAATGAGAAAAATGTGAGTAAGTTACACATTGTTTCAAAGAAAGGAGGGAGAGGGAGAGGGAGAGGCGGCGACGGTGAACGAGGAGGAGGAGGCAGCGGAGGGAGTACATGGATAATCGTAGTTTCCCATGAAAAAGATGATGAAAATTCAGCTCCATCATCATCATTATTATCAGTTTCTAAATTTTGGATCTTACTACTAATTATATTTGTAAGCTTGGATATAACAACATTGTTTCCCTTTTATTAATTATTCTTGTTAATTCTATAATTTTATTAATTTTTTAATTATTACCTTTTTACAATTTTAAAAGTTTATAATTAAATTTTTATATAATTTATTATTTTTCAAAAAATTATAGACACATTAATTTTATAATGTTTGTGTTTATTTATAAAGCACGGATATTTTGTTGAGTTGCTATGTCCAACACGCGTGTCTGCTGTGTTCAACTGTATCTTAATAAAAAATAAAAAATTCTTCTTAGGACACACTTGGACACACCTAAATATCATCACGTGTCAGCGTATCCAATCTTATTCTTAACATATATTCTTGAAATGAATTTAGATGTAGTATATATTATTATTTATTAAAATAAAAAATATTTTAAATACTTGATATAATTAGAATAAGACATTAAAAATAATTAAAAATTTTAATTTATATTTTAATATCAATAAAATATCAAAATATCATTACAATTTATCTAAAAAATGCTTTATATTTTATATGTGTATGTCTCTGTGTCGATGTATTCCGTGTAGTGTCCAGTGTTCGAGCATGATAAGTGTTTATATTTATAATTCATCTAATATCAAATACAAAAATAAATATCTTTAAAATATTTTATATTTTTAACAAAAAAAAAATTCAAAAGTCCTAAGGTAACTAAAATGTTTATCTATTATAAGAATTCAATTATAAATTTTTAAACTAGACAAGTCTCTAAAATTTTAAATATTAAACATTTTAATTTTTTAAATTTTAAAAATATAAAACATAATTTGTAATGCTTATTTATGTTAGCCAATATAATCTTATTTAATTTGATTAAAAAAATGAAGTATAAAAGAGTCTCTCCCAAAGAGTTTTAAAAAATTTTCAAGTAATTTTAAATTGAAAAATTTGAGCTTCTCTATGGTCTATAAATATTATATATTTTGATCATTCGGCCAATATATAAATGATGCTTATTTAAATTGTAATTTTTTAATTATTTGTTCTATTTCTATTATTTGTAATTTAAGTTGAAGATGAACAAAATTGCCTAATCAATATGTCCTGTAATACATTGTCAATTATTTTTATTGCAATTGAGGATGATCATTTTGTTTGTTTTTCATGCCCTTGACAAGATTTTTGTTATACAAAATCACAATTCTATTCTATAAGTGAGGGTGGTCTTATTATAATTTTACCACAATGAAAACGCCACGTATACAACCCTAAACACGTTAATGAGGATATCCGGTGAAACAACGATGGCGATGAGTGGGGCTGGTGGTCGAAGGAACGATGGCGACAAGAGCTCGGAGGGAACGATGATGTCCGGGGAGGAAGAGATCGACGTCGGTGAGGGAGGCTGGTGGGATAAACAACGGCAGTGGCAGCGACGGTGGTGGAAGAAAATTATTCATGAAGAACTTAAGGATTGTTTTAGACGCCGTAAGGTGCTTTTAAATTCGGAAAAGTCTAGGAGGTCAGCAATTTTATTGCATTTTGGCCAGCATGTAACCAGCAGAGAAATGTGAGCCATTAGATGAAATTTCACACTAATCTCATACCATCAAATCATTATTGATGGCTAGTTGATTGCTGCCAATCACAAATATTGCTGCCCTAGCATTGCTTTTTAAATTCACCGCACACTTTATTTTTTTTTTTTTTGTGTTCTGCTTTATGCTTTTTGTTTTACTTTACGTTACTTTTACTGCATGCTCTATTGATAATGCAGTTGAAACCTTTAATGGCAGAGTATGGAAAAAAATAGATAATACCATCGATGTCAGGTCTTGTGGGATGACTACTAAACAGGTATCATCATCATTTATCCATATTTAGGTGTGTCATGACATTTTAATTTGTTTATTTTAGTTATGACATTGTTGTTGTGTGTGTGGATGCATTGTGGTTTTGCTTTGTGATTATTTTATCATAAGATTCTTAGATTGTGACTCATAATTATCTGTGATTGTTAAGTTCCCTGTATGAATAATCATAGCTGTTGCCTATCATAAATCATCCAAACTATTAATGATATTGTTTCTATTTTTTTTTATAATTGGCATAAAGTATTTTATAGTTTTGACTAAGTATTGTATTTAAATATTTTTTTCCTATATTTCATGTGGTTTATATTTTCTCATTGATTATTTACATTGGAATTAATATAACATGCTAAGATTCTATTTTAATGGATTTATCCAGAAAATTGGTACATCTCAGAAAATCAGTATATCTCAAAAAGCTGTTGCATTTGAGGCTTAAGTTGTGAATATTACATTATTACTTAGGCTCATATGTATATTTAATAAAATTATATTTATTACTATTGTTTGTTAATTTTTACACCTAATTTTGGATACTACATCATTACTTGGAAAATGTTAAATTGTGATCTAGAGATAATCAGTGTTACTTCAATAGTTAGAATTCTGTAACTAGTTGGTTATACTTATACATCAAACCCATAATGTATTATTTATATTTTGCCAATATTTAGAAATTTTAATTTATTGCTTTTGTTAATTGATAATTTCATATACATTGCTCATTTTAACTTCATAATAATATGTTAGAGTATAGATGCAAACATGTCTAAGGTCATGTTTATTTTGAACATTGCAGTTATAGAACACTTTCTAATAATAAATAGTTATTGTTTATGTTGTTGATATGAGGGGGAGGGGGACACGGAGGGAGCGGCGGAGGACGGGCGGGAGGACTAGGACGGATCATCGGAGCTTATGGTGGTGGTACAAATGTTGGTAGAAGAGGTTCTAGAAATTCAGCTCCATCATCATCATTATTATTAGACCCTAGATTTTGGATCTTAATACTAATTATATATGTAATCTTGGATTTAGCAACCTTGTTTTCCTTATACTAATTAGGTGTAATTATTCTGTTAATCTTATAATTTTACTAAATTTTTAATTATTAAGTTTCTAGAGTTTTAAATCTTTATATAATTTATTATTTTTCAGAAAAAACATACACACGATAATCCTTCAATATTTCTATTTATATTCATAATTCATCCTATATTAAACGCAAAAATAAATACTTTAAAAGTATTTTACATTTTTAATAAAAAGAAAATTGAGAGTATTTAACTAAAATTTTTATCTATTATAGGAATTCAATTATAAATTTTTAAATCAGAGTAATCATCCAAATTAGTTTTTGAGATTTTTAATAATAGACACCTTAATTTTTTATATTTTAACACAATAATTTTTAATGTTTATTTTTATTAGATAATATAGTCCTATTTAATTTAATTAGAAAAATAAAATATAAAACCATTCTCAAAGAGTTTAAAACAAATCTAAAAATAATTCTTAAAAATAAACATATCAAATTAGTGGAGAGTATATTGTTGTTAGGAATTATTTTGTATATTTTAAAGCCTAAGATCGAAAGTGTCCAATATTAAAAATCTCAAAGACTGACTTGAATAATTACTCTTTAAACTATAAAGATTAATTGATTATTTAGTGAAACTATTAATATTAATAAAATACTAAACCTACTAATTAAGTCTTAATTATCAGGTATTCTCTGGAGGAAAATAAAAATATATTTATTACTATTGTTTACTTTACCCCTAATTTTGCATATTATATTATTACTTGAAAAATGTTAAATTGTGATCATGAGATAATTAGTGTTACTTCAATGGTTAGAATCTAGTGACTAGTTGGTTATAAATCGAACCTATAATGTATTACTTATATTTTGTCCATATTTAGTGATTTTAACTTGGATAATACTATGGTAAAAAGTGAAGTTGATGAAAAGTGAGAATTATTTGTTTCACAATAGAAAAAATATTAAAAAAAATAAAAATCATCATATACAATGCACATTCCTCTTAAAAATTTAATTGCAATCTTCACTATTTACCAAATTTCACTCTTCACCAAAAAAACTCCTTTATATTGACTCTATTTATTTTCTAATTATTAAATTACAACTCTCAACAAGTGTGATACATTTACATAATTTGATATGCAGTTTAGCTTCTTTTAAGAGTCAAGTGTAGAATATAAATCAATAATAATTATATTAGAAAGAATGAAGAATATTAATCATTATTAAAATTGAATTGATAATTGCAAAACTTTCTTGAGGTAGAAAGATGTGTGGTCTCTGGTGTAAACTATTAAAAGGAAATTGCATAAACTGATCATTAATGGAAAATTGAAAAGCATGCTTACACACAGTTACATTTTATTTGTAAGTATTCCACATGGTTTGCATCACAATAATAAATCAAGCCAAGCATTTAAGATAATTTGCTTTTTCTTTATTATATTTTAATTTGAGAAAAGAAAAAAAACTAGTTCTGAAAGATTATGTCATCATAATCTAGTTCTATGTGCATACTTTCTATTGGCTTTTGCAGCAGATATTAGCTTTTATGAAGTTGATCCTGTTTTAAGTTATGATCAGAATCTTGCTTCCTGAATCAAACCAGAAAAAAATTAGAGAAAGATAAAGCAAACTTAATCAACAAGCCTGAATATGAGCATGACTTTATTCTATATTCTTCCATCCACTAAGAGTATTTCTATCACTTTTATGCTGTCTTCCAATTGTTATGAAAGAATAACATATCACATGTAAAGTACCTTCAAATTTGGAAACTAAAAAGGAGGCTTCCACCTAATAGAGCCTAAGGAGGGTAAATTTATTTAATTTGCTTCTACAATTCGAAAGGATTGTTCGTGTTTTCAATCGGTTATGTTCAAGTCATAAGTAGTATCACTAGGTCTGGTCGACTATATAGCTCAAACGACGCTATAACACTTTATTATGAACCGTATTTGTAATTGAAATAGTTACAACTTACAACATAGCTTAAAGTGAGTGAAAAAAGCTAAATAGCTTGCAACTCCTGATTTTTTTTTTTTTTGCATATTTCAATGATTGGTTTGAGGAAAATTTCTAACTCAGAAAGCACCAAGTAAAATAAAATGCATTCTCATGTGTTTACCCCACCTTAGATTTATGTACAAGCAAGGTAGAACAAGAATCTGATGCAGACAGGGACAGAGTCAGAAGCTCCATGTTGCATTGATGCCTCATTCAGCTTCTCCTCCAAGCAAAATCCAAAATCTGCACTATCCACACACATTATCCTTTTTTTAATAATGCTTATCATTCTTTTGTCCTCTGCTTTTTCATGAAACTAGAGATTATATATTTTATGGCAATGAGGATTGAGCTTGATACTAATCACATAAGGACATTAGTTCTAAACACTTATTGAACCTAAGAAATAAGAATATGCTTTATGTTTGATAGAGTCACTAATGTTAAACATACCTTCTTTTTTTCGTCAAAAAGAAAACAAAGAGTGTAGATCTTATATTATATAAACTCTCTACCCTCAAACACATTTCAAGTCTCTTAGCTCAAAGAATCTATAAACAATCAGCCAAATCTACTATATTCCATACCATCCTCCATATATAGGAAGTTAGAAACAACTAACAAGTTCCAAATCTATACAAAGATGAGGATACAATTTCTTATTACATGGTTCCTTTTTGTCTCATACAGCCAAGCCATATCAAACTCAGGTTTGCATACAAGTTCTACTGCAGAAAAGAAAGGTCTAAACTCTTCAACCACCATCGTACAAACACAGCAACCTTTTGGTAAGTTGTTCTGTTCTGTTCTGTTTTGAATATTATATCAAATAAGTGCATCATGAAGTGAAGGATTCCTGAAATTGTGGATACCCCACATTTGTTTTTGTTAATTCTGAATTGATTATTCTGTTCAAAACTGTAGAAAACTATGGGAGCATAAAAGAGACTATGTTGTTTCACAGTAAAGATGAAGAAAAGCAAGAACTATCTCATGCCTCAGTAAAGAGAGCAGCACATAGTGGTAGAGGAGCTAATGGGGGTTCATCAGATGTTGATCGCCACCATCGCAGCTCTGCAAGCTCCACAGCATCATTGTTACCTTGGAGCTCTAGATTTTGTGTAAGCATGACCTTGATATTGATGTCCTTCTTCCATGTTAAGCTGCTCTGTGTGTAACTATTCAGAACTCCAGATTATGTTTAATGCTTTGGTTGCCTTAAGAGGAGCACATTTTTGTACTTCAGTTATGATTCAAACTTTGATGAACAAATTTAGTCACATGAGTTGAGTGATGTGAGTTGAATCAATGTGTTATATACTTCATTATACTTACCAAACCTCATTTGTTTCACCTCTCTGAATTGGCCTCCCATGGATTATGGCACAGTATTAGCCAAATCAAGTGGGCATTAGTTTTTGCTGTCAATTATAAAACGAGTTTGTGCAAGAAACAAGATTGAACTAATAATTAATACACTTGTCTCTAAGAGTCCAATTTATGTTTACAGAGTATAAAACTTGAAAGGGCAATAATGAAGGCATATATAAGCCCCATAAGATTTTGCACACCTTTCATCAAATGTATCTAAGGAAAACCCAAAAAAGAAGAACTAAGAATGCAAAGCCATATTAGAAACATATGTGGCCATTCACATTCCTCAAATGTCATAGATCAATTCCTTGAACACCTTCATGTGATCAGGCTGAAGAGCAATTGCCACAGACAAGCTCCCACAATTCGTTGAACTCGGAATTATGAAAGACAATCCTTCATAGGCAATCCCTCCAGGCCCCATGAAAATAGGCCTCCCCCAACCAAAATCAGCATCATGGATTGGAAGCCTAACCCAGCTAGTGATGCCGAGATTCGGACACTTGAAAGTGTGAGCGCCGCGAACCAGCGCCTTGAGATCCGGCTGCAGCTCCAAGTAATCAAGAGCAGACCTCAAATACTCATTGTCCATCCTCAACAGAGCATTGTGGATTCTGCTTGCTGAGTACCAAATAGGCTTTGACATGAGATCTCCGGCCACAGCGATCGGTGTTGTTGTGAATATCACATTGCCAAAGTAGCCCGGAGGAAGAGGAGGCTGCAGCCTAGACCTTCCATCCGTCGCAATATACAACTTCGTTTCTTGATCCATTGGAAGTCCCCTTGCTTTGCACACACTCCTCCAAACATGACCAGCCAACATCTCATAAGAGCTGTAACTCACAGTGTTGCCATCTTCCTTAGACTTTGCTTTCAACTTGTTCAGTTGGTCACGTGTCAGCTTGAAAATAGAAACCTCTGCAGAATCTGATCCTGGTTTTTGAGGTTGTTGCTGTGATACTGCTTGTGTTTTCATGGATGGTGGGGGCTTGTATTCAACGTGATCAAAGACTGGCCGAGGTGGATCTCTTGCTCGGAGCAGTGTCCGGTCGATGAACGGTGGGATCGATACCTCAAGGCCGCGAGCTACATCGGACCATGTGTTGATGAAGTGAAGACCAGAAGCTCCATCTGCTGCATGGTGCTGCATGCCAACTCCTAATGACACCCCTCCACATTTAAAATATGTTACCTGAAAATATTATATAACAGACTCCAAAGTTAGCAGCTTAATTTATACAATGATTTTGTTACTAATATAAACGTATACTTAATCATTACCATTAAGGTAATAGGAGAGGGCAAACTAGGAATATTCAACTAATAGTTTTTACATACTTTATGACGTCTCTAACCACAAAAGAATTGAGTTACAGAAACTCACTTATTGCATAAAGTTCAAATATTAAGATATGAAGATATATTAAATCAAAAGGTTTAGTTAAATATATTATTCTATTTAATCATATTTAGTTAATATCTTAATACAAAGATTGTACCGACACTAACATAACAATAACATAGGATAGTAGGTAACCATTAACCAATGACAGGTACTTGCTGTATTTCAAGTAAATAAACAATTACTTGTCCTTAAAGAAAAGAAAAATAAAAAAAGAGAGTCGCTTGGAGTAAACCGAAAAAGAGAAGAAACTACACGTCGTCATGGTGAAGTTCAGTTCACGTCACGATAGTGGTTGTATACATAGCACATAATATTAAATTGAGTCACACTATATTGACTCTATTTTATTTGTGACAGGGATTGGAATGCTTCACCCACCACAAGAAAACAAATAATATGATATTTAAATTTTGAGCATGTCAGAGTCAACTTAGTGGGCTATGTCATGCTTCAACACCATTATAGGTATGAGTTTCGGAAGGTGGCAGCGTCAAAAGTAGGTGAATGAATATGAAGTGTAACCCCTTTTGAATATTTAAAAGTTAAAACTCATACCAAAAGGAACTGCAAATCACTAAATTAATTTTTTTTCCTTCAAATATTGGATGAGATTATATTATAGAATACTCTTGGTGGCTACAAAAAACATTAGTGGAAAAGTATGAAATATTATTTCATATATTTGCCGGCATGATGGGCAATTAATTGCGTACAAGAAAACATACAGTTCATTTATTTAGCCCTTAAGATAGTAAGGTCATTTTTTTCAAACCCTTAAGCGATACTTTGTTTGGCATGTAAGAAATCCAGTACACCTGAGTCTATAATGCTAGCTTCAAAGTGGAGATATATCAAAACTTTCTAATATTAATCATTTGCATAATATTTTATTCGCAACACTTATCATCATAGCACTTGTTTGTAATGAACAAGTTATTATACACATGTCTGCATATAGTAGATTTCATTTTGTTTGGTAATCAATATTTGTTTATGTTTGGTGTTTGTTAGGTATACCCTAATAATATGAAGTTGTCATCATTCGAAAATTCCACAGAAGAATAATCCTTAAACATTCAAATCAAACCAAAATTTGGTGGGAGCATCATTTGCATTGTTCAACCATTCTAGACCTAAAAAAACTACTCCTAGGAAAGGATAATTCTCGAAATCATACTATACGTGGTTGTAGGAAACGTGTGGCACCAAAAAAGATACCTAAAATTTTAAATTACATAAAATACTGAATTTACTTTTCAAAATGACACTAAGATTAAAAAAGAATCTATTTTAACTTATTGAAATATACTAATTAAATTGTCTGATTTTGATAAATATAAGGATAAAATAATAAAATTAACGTGTTGAAATTTCAAAACAATAAATAATACAAATTAAACAACCAAATATAATTCTTCTTGAATATACAGTAAGATTCGGATTCCACTGAAAAAATATCAAGAAATTTGATTTGACAAATTGCATATTTTCACCAAATGCACTAATTCAGATTTGTCTTGATATTGGGCTATTGGTCATTTCAACGAAAAATCTGATTAATCTAATTATTTAATCAAAGGTGCTATAATTTTTTTTTTCTATTTCTAATTAAAAAATCATCTAACCTACTCAACCAATCAATCAAAACTCAAAAGTGGATTATTCTTCATAAATTTAATTTAAAGAATTAAATCATAGCTATATTTTACCAACAAAATATAAACAGAGAAACGCACCTGGAGTACCAAGAGTGGATAGGATTCAATCCCTTGTGAGTAATCAACGGCTGGGATTAATTGCCGAAGCTCAAGCGTTGGCGCGAAATCCCCAAAATCGTCGATGACGCCGCCGGTCTCCGCCTCCACGAACAGAACCCCTTGACCGTCGCAATCGATCTCCACGCGGCCGTCCTCGTCGCGTCGGAGCCTCCCAGCCATCGGATAAAACGGCACCAGAACCTTGCTCAGCGCTTCCTTCATGATCTTAGCGTCGAAGAAATTCGACGCGCCGTTCGGACGGTAGAAGTACACGCTAGGCGTGTGGAAGTTCGGTACCACCAAATCGACGTTCGAATTCCACAGCGTCCTTCTCGGTCCTTCCTCCGCCGGACGCACCATTGTCGATTCTCTCACCTTTATGATCATGTTCAATTTTCCAAACCCTCACTCTGTCACACCACAACACAACGCAACGTTAATCACTATAATTAACAACAAATCAAGCGCATTACAATTAATAATTACTGGATAGTTACTACAATATCAATATTAATTAAATATTATTTTTGCATGGATGAGTTTTGCTCACAAAAATCTTATTATTACTTTTTTATTATATATATATATTGACATGCATGAGTGACTTTTGTAATAAACTCGCATGAAATTTCCAGAATTATTAATATTAATTGATAAATATGAAGAATAGATGAAAGAAGAGGAAGAAGCATTACCGGAGAAGATCGGAGTTGAGTGGTTGGGAGTTGGTGAATGAGTGTGTTTTGGTGGAAAAAACAAAAAAGGTGAATGAATAAGTGATGAGTGTGATAGAGTCTCTGACTCTGAGAAAATAGGGAGGATGATGGGGTGACTTATAAGGGAAAAACCTGCACTCACCAACCCCCGCCAACTACGTGGGCCCCACCACCCATTTCGCACCGCCACCTCATTCATCACTCAATTAGTCAATTCACCTCTCTCTATTTGCATCACCCTATTACGGTGGTGGATTTCATATAAAGTAGATAATTCAAAATTTTTATACTGTGTTTATTTATTGATATAAGGATATAGAGAGATAAAATATAAAATTATATTTAGCAGTGGATATATGAATAGAGACAATATATTTAGCGATATTAAATTAATGTATTTTGTATCTATTTTAATATAAAAAATACAAATATATTAACAAGAACACAATTTATTTTTTATTTTTTCTTTTATTATTTTTGTTAATTTTTTATAATTATATTTTTTATTATTATATTTTTCATCTCATTTTTTTTAATAAAAAAGAAATGAAAATAAAATAAATTTTCATAATTTGTTCTAGTTTATCACTAAACAGAATACAAAAACAAAAAATTTTGTGTCTCTGTTTATCAATATCTTGTTCCAGTGGCGGATCTACGGGGGGGCCTAAGGTGGCCATGGTCCCCCCAAAATTTAAAAAAAATAGTAAATAGTAATAATTAATAATATTAAATTTATTTTTATATATAATATTGAAAAAAATATAAGTTACAAAATTTTATAAATTAAAATAATTAAAAACTGCACTATGTATTAGATATTTGAATTATTGTTGCTCTTGTTAACAAATAGCCCATTCTAATAATTAATAAAAATGGTTCTATTATACTAGCCCAAGCCCATACTATTAATTAAAGTAACACTAGTACATTTTTCAAATATTTGTTTCAAGCCATTAGAGGCATCAGCGCCACTTTTCTCTCTCTTTTAGTGGTTTCCAAACTTTTGGTCTTCTACTCTTCTCATTTTAATTTTCTTTTCATACCAAAACAATACATATGAAGAAAAACCATTGAAGAGAAGTGAACAACAAAATATTAACCATTGAATACACAACAAAGATTCAAAGAGGTATATTTCAATTTTTTTAAGTTAATAACAATGTCAAGTATTATTTATATTATTTATTTAAAATAATTAATTTATTTTTTTTATAATGGACAGTGTTCAAAGATTGAAGTGAGGGCAAAACTCAATAGAATTATTTTTGGGTGAGAATTGGAACAAAAAAATAATCAGGTAAATCAATAACTTTATTTTTGGTTATTATATATTTGTGTTTCTAAAATTATTTGTTATTGCTCAATAGGTTTAATATTTTTTTAAAGAAAATAATATATATGCAATTATTTTTATTTTTTTTTGTTAGATAGTTCAAGTTAAGTTAAAAATGTCAAAGATGAAAACAATTCACTCATTTTTCAAGAGAAAAGAGAGAATATATGATGAACAAAATTCAGCTTCAGATTCTTTGAGTAATGTTCAAAATATTATTGAGCAACCTGTGACATAACTTGTTGAGCAAGATATTCAACCCCCTGCTTCCAAAATAACAAGGGCTGAAATAGATCAAGTTAATATTGATACATTGATGCGTGATCCCGGAAAGCGTCCGCAAATTTGGAATTATCCTATCAATCAACAAGATAAAATCCGTAGAGCATACATAAAGTTTGGACCATATCAATTTATTATGGATGAGTACCCTCTTTTTGGTCTAGAAAGTCATCCTCGTCATTTCAAAGCTCATTGGTTTAAGAGTTTTTCTTGGCTAGAATATTCGCCAGAAGTGGATGCTGCATTTTGTCTTCCATGCTATTTATTTTCTAGAAAATCAAGTCCATTCACATCAGGAGGATTTCGCAATTGGAAAAAAGTGAATAATGGAAAGGATTGTGCATTTTTATCTCATGTGGGTAAATCTCTTAATTCTCCTCATAATATTGCTGTTAAGTCTTGGAAAGATTTGCTCATCAATTACAGCTAGCTCTTGTTGCCGCGGCTAAAGAAGTTGTTGATGTTCATGCTTTTTTCCAAAGTTTGAGTAATATTATCAATGTTGTGTGCTCTTCTTGCAAACGCAATGATGAATTACGATCTCCTTATGCAACTGAAATTTCCCATTTAGTTGCAACTAATCAAATTGAAACAAGAAGGGGAGCAAATCAAATTGGCACATTAAAAACATCAGGAGATACTAGGTGGAGCTCTCACTTCAACTCAATTTGTAGCCTTTTACGTATGTTTGGAGCAATAACTTCAGTTCTGGAAGATTTGGCTACTAATGGATCTACATATTCTCAACGTGGTGATGCTACTTATGCTCTTAAATCTTTATTATCATTTGATTTTGTTTTCATTTTGCATATAATGAAAGAAATCATGGGAATCACTGATAAACTTTGTCAAGCATTGCAACAAAAATCTCAAGACATTTTGAATGATATGCATCTGGTTTCTAGTACAAAGTCATTGATTCAACAGTTAAAAGATAGTAGTTGGGGAGCACTTTTGGAGAAAGTTAGTTCTTTCTGCAATGATCATGCTATTCAGATACCTGATATGGGTGCTTCTTTTAGTGACATAATTCGGTCTCGTCGTAAAAAGGATGTTGTCACTGTTGAACACCACTATCGTGTTGACATTTTTACTAGCGTGATAGATTTTCAATTGAAAGAGCTAAATAGTAGATTTAGTGAGCAAGCAACCGAGCTCCTCATATTGAGTACATCTTTAGATCCTAAAGATGCTTTCAAGTTATTCAGTGTTTGCAACATATGCAATCTTGCAAAGAATTTCTATTCTTTAGATTTTTCTGAGCAAGAAAAGATTCAATTGGATTATGAGTTACAACATTATGAACTTGATGTGGTTAAAGCTCCAGATTTTCAGAATTTGTCTACTCTTGCTGAATTGTGTCAAAAATTGACAGAGACAGGAAAATCAAATATATATCCTTTAATTGATAGATTAATTCGTCTTGTTTTGACTCTTCCTGTGACAACAGCAACAACTGAACGGGCCTTTTCAGCTATGAAGATTATTAAAACAAGGCTTCGAAACAAGATGGAAGATGAATTTTTAGCAGATTGTATGATTGTATATATTGAAAAGGAAATTGCTTCAAAATTCACTTCAGAGATGATAATTGATGATTTTAGTTCCATGAAGCATCGTCGAGCAAGTTTAAAAATATCAAAATCTTAAAGTATGTAGTTGAACATTGACTTTTATATAATATAATAACTTTTTTTATATATATGCTACAAATCATATTTTGTTAATTTTTTGTTATATTTTATATTTAATTGGCCCCCCTCTTATGAAATTTCTGGTTCCGCCACTGTCTTGTCCTATCCTGTTCTCGAAAACAAACGCATCCTTAGATAATTTGACTAATTTTACAAAATTTTTATCTAACAACTCTCAACTATCAACTTCACATCAAATTGACTACACCTAAATTTTCACCCCTTATTACTTATTAGTTATTACTACTACTACCACTCTCTTATTTATTTTTTTATTAGTTACCTTTTTATCTGTAAAATTTCTAAATACAAAAAGAAGGTTATATTATTATTATAATTTATTATTTTTAATAATTAATTAATTATTAATATTTAAAAATATAAGATAAAATATATTATTAAATTAATAAATTATAAAGTAAAATAAAAAATTAAATTAATAATTGAATAATGACAAC
Organism: Arachis hypogaea; assembly: GCF_003086295.3. Classification (NCBI taxonomy): domain Eukaryota; kingdom Viridiplantae; phylum Streptophyta; class Magnoliopsida; order Fabales; family Fabaceae; genus Arachis; species Arachis hypogaea. The sequence continues at coordinate 479,130 of NC_092044.1, forward strand.
AAATAATAAATTATGATGGTATTTTAATATTTTTATAAAATAGTAGTTTTTGTATTACAAATATTCAAGTGTTAATTTTATTTTTAGGATAAATTTTTTAATATTTTAAACTTTTATAAATATGTTTTTTAACAGTTTAAACTTTTATAAATTTTAATACTAGTTTATACTTTCGATAAACACTCTTTATTTTTGTATTATTAAGATTTAGAATTTGGAATTTATGATGTAGAATTGAGTATAAAAATATTTGTGCCAGTTAAAAATACTATATTTTATTAATCGTATATTGTTATATTTTTTTAACTCCGCCTATGTTACACTTGAGGTACATAGCCGGTCCCAAATCCGGATAAAGGAGGAGGGTTGTGTTAGGTCTTCGGCAACCAACGTAAAAATATAGCCGAACCCCCCATGACATGAATCAAAGACATTATTGCGCTAAAGTTAAGTCGTTACCCGGAAGTAACGCGCCGTATGGCTCGAGTACGGTGTCAAAGCAAGAGCCGCTGCATCGGTGCCCGGATGTAGTGTTAAATGAGCAAGGGTTCTCGCGTTTTCGTGAACAGACGAGGGTAAATAAGCTAGTTCACAAAGGAAAAGGTAAAGGTCGAAGCGACAAAAGGTTGAGATTTGGGACATGGAACATAGGCACTCTAATAGGAAAGTCCATGGAGGTGGTGGACACCATGACAAGGAGGAAGATTAACATTATGTGCCTACAAGAAACGAAATGGGTTGGTGCAAAGGCTAGGGAGTTGGATTCTTCTGGTTTCAAACTTTGGTATACAGGAAAGGTGAAGAATAGGAATGGAGTTGGAATAATTGTGGATAAGCAGTGGAAGAAGGACGTAGTTGATGTCAAGAGGGTGGGAGATCGGATCATCTCTATCAAACTTGTGGTGGAGGGAGGTGCTTTCCATGTGATTAGCGCCTATGCACCGCAAGTGGGTTCGGACGAACAACACAAGATAAGATTTTGGGAGGATCTAGAGAGTTTGGTTCAAGGCATACCTTTGGGAGATAAGATTTTCTTAGGAGGAGATTTAAATGGCCATGTTGGGAGAGAAGTGACTGGATATGGGAGTATTCACGGAGGCCATGGTTTCGGGGTGATCAATGCCGAGGGTAAAACTATTTTGGACTTTTCCTCAACTTTTGATCTTCTCATCGCAAATACATGTTTTAAAAAGAGAGACGAACATCTTATAACCTATAAGAGTGGCATGACAAGCTCTCAAATCGACTTCTTCTTGTTGAGGAGAGTCGACCGGAAATTTTGCATTAACTGTAAAATTATCCCGGGAGAGAGTTTGACAACACAACATAGGGTGCTCGTCATGGATTTTCGCGTTGAGCAAAAGTTGAGGAAAAGACATCATACGAAGAACCCAAGGACGAGGTGGTGGCGGATGAAAGGTGAGGAACAAAGAAGCTTCCTAAGACGGGTAGGAGAAGAGGCAAAGTGGGATGGGAATGGAAGCGCAGAAGAGATGTGGAGGGAGATGGCAGAAGTTATTAGAAGAACAGCAAAAGAAAGTTTTGGTGAATCTAAAGGAATAGGACCAAGAGACAAGGAGTCCTGGTGGTGGAATGCGAGTATACAAGAAAAGATAAAGATAAAAAGAAAATGCTTTAAAGAGTGGTCTTTATGCCGTAATGCAGATAACTGGGAAAAATATAAGGCGGCTAAGAAAGAGACAAAAGTGGCTGTAAGTGAAGCAAGAACAAGAGCATATGAGGGTCTCTACCAGTCTTTGGGCACGAAAGAAGGAGAAAAAGGTATATATAGAATTGCAAAGAGCCGGGAAAGAAGAACGAGAGATTTGGATCAGGTTAAGTGCATAAAGGATAAAGATGGAGAAGTGTTGGCTCAAAAGGAGAAGATTAATGAAAGGTGGAAGAGCTACTTCTACGAGTTATTTAATGAGGGACAGAAGACTCTTCCGAGCCTTGGTCTATTATGCACAAGGGAAGAAGATCAAAACTTTGACTACTATCGAAGGATTCGAGACTTCGAGGTAAAAGAGGCTCTAAAGCAGATGAAAAATGGCAGGGCAGTAGGACCTGATAATATCCCGATTGAGGTTTGGAAGGGTCTTGGAGGAAAATGCATCAACTGGTTAACCAAGCTTTTTAATGAGATTTTAAGGTCAAAGAAGATGCCTGATGAGTGGAGAAAGAGCACCTTGGTACCTATCTACAAGAATAAGGGGGATATACAAAGTTGCGGAAATTATAGTGGGATTAAGCTTATGAGTCATACTATGAAGTTATGGGAAAGGGTGATAGAACGGAGGTTGAGAAAAGAGACACAAGTAACAGAGAACCAATTTGGATTTATGCCAGGCAGATCTACCACTGAAGCGATATACCTATTAAGAAGGATGATGGAGAGGTATCGTAGTAATAAAAGGGATCTACACATGGTGTTTATTGATTTGGAAAAAGCGTATGATAGGGTACCAAGGGAGGTCTTATGGAAGGTTTTAGAAAAGAGGAGAGTAAGGATCGCATATATTCGGGCAATTAAAGACATGTATGATGGGGCCACAACTAGTGTGAAGACTCAAGGTGGTGTGACAGAGGAATTCTCTATTGGTATAGGATTACACCAGGGATCATCCTTAAGTCCATACCTTTTCACATTAGTCTTAGAAGTACTCACAGAGCACATCCAAGAGCCTGTGCCATGGTGCATGCTTTTTGCCGATGATATCGTCCTTATGGGAGAGTCAAGGGAAGACCTAAATAAGAAGTTGGAGTTATGGAGAGAAGCTCTAGAAGTGTATGGTCTGCGCATAAGCCGTAGCAAGACGGAATATATGGAATGTAAGTTCAGTCTGAGAAGGGAAAACTCCAATATAGAGGTGAAAATTGGAGAGAACACCCTACGAAAAGTTAAAAGTTTTAAGTATCTTGGGTGCATCATACAGGATAATGGAGAGATTGAACATGATGTAAATCATAGGATCCAAGCAGGTTGGTCAAAATGGCGGAGTGCATCTGGTTTTATATGCGACAAAAAAGTGCCTTTAAAACTTAAAGGTAAATTCTATCGCACCGCTATAAGACCGGCTATGCTGTATGGTACGGAGTGTTGGGCGGCTAAAGGGGAACACGAACATAAGCTGAGTGTGGCAGAGATGAAGATGTTGAGATGGATGAGTGGTCATACGCGATTGGATAAAATAAGGAATGAAGATATAAGGGAGAGAGTTGGAGTAGCACCTATTGTGGAAAAGATGGTTGAATCGCGTCTCAGGTGGTTTGGACATGTGAGAAGAAGACCGATAGAACATCCAGTCAGGAGGGTGGATGAGATGGAAGATGGACAAAGGGCGAAAGGCAGAGGAAGACCTAAGAAGACCATCCATGAGGTGGTCAAACGAGATCTACATGTAAACGGTCTCTCTGTAGACATGATACATGACAGAGCACAATGGCGTCGTTTGATTCATGTAGCCGACCCCACTTAGTGGGACAAGGCTTTGTTGTTGTTGTTGTTGTTGTATATTGTTATTTTTTATTTTTTCATAAATTAATTTATCAAAATTTTAATTTTTATGAATAAAATTGATCATTTAAGTTTTTTGAAATTAAATGTATAATTATTAGTGAGGTTTAATAATAAATTATCCTGACTAAAAAAAATTAAACATTAAAATATTAAATATAAACTAATTCAATATTGATCAAGGATTTAATAAGATTATCTAAAATATTCAACAAAACAACCCAATGAATTATTCATTTTGAATAACTTTGTTGAACAAATTTAATTTTTTATGAGTATGAGTTAATTAAGATTTTTCAATCTTAGAATCGTTAAAGTTAAACTATTTTGTGATAAAAAAAAATAGTTTATTCAACTTTTAATCGATAAAACAGGAAAATGATGAAATAATTTTAACATTTCTATTATAGGAGGTAGAGTTGAGTTTTTCACTTTTATATAAGTGTAATATACTGTTTTAATTAACTCTTTGTAGTTTGTCCTTCTTATTATTATTTTTTTTTTGGAAAAGTCTAGATTCTTTTCCTTGATTGTTATTTGTATGTAACGTTGAAGCTTTCATCTAGTTATAGTTATGGCTTGTAATTAGGTTTGTGGGCCAAGTAGATTTTAATGCTTATCAAAGTCATGCCTTAAAATAGATAATACTATTACACTAATAAGCTTATTGTTTGGCTACTTTTATGTAATACAGCCCAAATTTGTTTAAGTCAAACTTTGTTACTTTTCAGTTTTCACTCTAAGCTGTGGAGGTTCATTTGGTAACGGTGTGTTTGGTTGGAAAACAAACTAATACAAGACAAATCACAAAAATACAAAAAATGTTAAGAAATTTGATTTCGTAATTAATTTTGATGAGTTGCGGAGCTTGAGTATAATTTTTAGAGGATAAAAATTTATACCAGATAAAGAATAATTATCTAAATAATTTTAGTGTAAACTCTATTTAAAATAAGCTCGTTTATCCTTAAAAAATATTACAAAATTTAAAGTTATTTTTTAAAATTTCGTTACAAATAATTAAAATAAAATTTATTATTAAATTTGATTCTTTAAACTTTTAAATATTGTATTTTTTTTATAAATTATTAGAGTTATATAACTATTAATTAGAGTTGACATTATTAAAGTTATATTTTCTTCTCTTAAAATACTAGCTTTCTTCTTAAAAAAGTATTATTTTTTAATTTTTTATCATTATAGTTGTAAAAAATTTGAAATATATATATATATATATATATATATATATATATATATAAACTATAAAATATTATAAAATTTTTGGTTAGAATGATATATAAACATTTATTACAATAATGGTTGAATATAATCTATTTGTTTAGTTAAAATAATTTAACCAAAAACCGATCAAGAATAAAATAATACTAAGTTAAGTAGAGAAAAAATTTACAAAATTACGAATTTAAAAATTTTATACCATTTTGGAAGAGTTTTGCGGTTTTGTGTTTATTTAATTGAAATATTAAGTTAATCGAAATTTAAAAATTTAATTATCTAAGTTTATTTCATCTATTAATCCAGTATGTTGTAATTATTACAATTGAGTATGGATTTAAATCCAAATACTCTAAGAAAATTGAATTGGAAAACTAAAAATATCAACTAATTAAACAATCTACACTACGCATAATAAAATTATTAATTTGTTCGAAAAAAAATTGGGAAACCATGGGTTCCAACCCCTAAATAAAAATTCGTCTATAATTTTGATATATTAACGGTATAAAGTGTTTTATGTAGTTATTTAATTAATTTTTTTATGATTATTTATACTATTAATATAAAAAATAATTATTTTTATTAATATAATATTATATAATTAATTATATATAAAATTATTTTATATTAATAATATATTAAAATTAAATTTTTAAGGTTAATAGTGATGAAATTTTTTTAAGTTTCATAATTTTTAAGAACCAATAATGTTTTTCTTTTATTTAGAAATATAAAAAATGCTGGTTTATTCTTATTTAAAAAAATATAATTTGATCAGTAGAAGAAGGATATTATTTAAAAGAAAAAGAAAATAGACACTACTAATGGAAAGATTGGAAACGTAATCCATTGTTTTTGTTGAGGGGTAGTCCACGTCATCGAGATTTAAGTTGGTAAGATGGTGACCTGCATTCTCAGGCTTTCATTTGTTGATATTATTCATTGATTATGAAGCACATTCATCCATAACAGACCCCACATGTAGAAGGAATTGAAAGGGTATAATAAAAATAAGGAAAGTACAATTTAAGGGATTCTTTTCCACTTTTTTTCCCAATATAGTTCTTCTACTTATATGATAAAGTTATTTTAATAATTAAATTTAATTAAATTGATCTAATAATATATTAACATAATAAAAATTAATTAAAAAAAAAAGAGTTATGAGTGTTCATGGATCGGATCCGATCTACGGTGTTTATTCTAATCCGATCCAAAATTGTGGATATGAATCCGATCCGCAAGGTTTTTGGATCGGATCGGATTCACACATTAATCGGATCGGAATGTGAATTTTGTGTTGGTATCTGCATATCCGCGTATCCGTAAAAATAAATAAATAAATAGGTAAATATTTTTTTTATATTTTATTTCAACTAATAATTATTATATATGTTGTATTATTTTAATTTATTATTTAAGAAAAGTATATTTAATATTATTTTAAGAGTAAACATATTTAAAAGAAAAAATTAATTTTATTGATATTTTTTTAATAAAAATAAGTTTTTAAAAATATTTTTGTGTTTTGCGGATATATCCGATATCCAATCCGATCTGCAAATTTGCGAATCGGACCAAAATTTTGGCTATATCCAATCCGATCCGCGTACACCCATAAAAAGAGTTGTATAAAAATACAATTGAATTTAGTTATAAAAATAACTTATTTACAATTCATTTAACATTTTTTTATCTAGTTTAACCAACGTGTATCTTAATTAAAAAAAATAAGGATGAATTCTTATTTTCTCACCATAATTATAATTTTCAAATAAATAACTAACAAGTACGCTTGTTAGGTATTAAAGGAAAAAATAATGTTGCAAAATTAAAAGTAAACTTTTAAATATCTATTATATAAATCACATATAAAAAGTATTAACTTATTTTTATTACAAGTAACTTTATTGAACACTTACTCTTTTTAATAATTCAAACTAATTTAGTGCTATATAAATCTTTTCAGTTTTCAATCACATATTCACATGTTAAAAATTGAAAGGTGCCCAACAACAAACCCATGCAAAATAGTAAATGAGACTTGGCTTTTATATGTGATTTACAAGACAAGAAAAAACTATGACTGCTACTTAAATCAGGTTGATATTATTAAATTATCATAAAAAAAATAAGAAAAAAAAAAGAAAGAAAGTTTTGCCTTGTAAAAATAATTTATATGTACTATTATGTTATTTTTTTCTAATTATTTATCATGATAGCCGGGTGATAATAGCTCACCAACTCTTATCTTTTGTTTTGGTAATGACCAACTCTTATCCATAGGAAGTGACCAAAACAATGGTGATTGTGAATGTGGTTAGGTGAGACTTGAGAGTGAGAATGATAGGTGCATGTTAAGTGGGTATTATGGCCCATCCCTTCCTAATAAAATAGCAATATTCTACACATTTCTTATGGACAATTTTATTAAATAGAATTTCCAAAATAATAATATAATTATTTTTAATTTTAAATTTTGCATGTTTTAAAATATGTCACAAAATATTTGAATGAATTTATTTTTAATGTATTGATAATGTAAAAAAATTTATATGGTTATTCAATTGTATTCATGTATTTAGATAATTTTTAAATAGTAAACTTAAAAATTAACTATTTTACTAATATATAATTAGTTGTTGCATACAAATATTTTGTACTAATAACATATAAAAATTAAATTCTATCTTAATTATACTTTTTCAATTTATTAATAAAGAGAAAAAAGATATCTCTTTTTATCCTTTTTGTTTATCTAAAAATTAGAAGCAATAAATAATTATTTAATGTTTAATATGATATTAATCATTATGATAACTACATGTGTACTTTAATTAAAAATGATTTAAAATAGAAGCCCAAAATACTAGTATATTATTCAGATACTCTTATTTTCTTTATATGACTCCAATTGAGTTAAATACTTAAATCAAGTTAATTAAAAATGCAAAAAAATTATCTAGCATAACAAAAAATCTATTTCAATAGTGTTGGTTTCAACTTTCAACTTCCATGTGTCAATTACAAATTTTGACTCTTATTCACTAGCCATGTGTGTTTAATTCATGTACTTTAGCCACTATATGCTTTATATGCTTAATGCCTTAATCAGTGTGTTTAATTCATGTACTTTAGCTACTATATGCTTTATATGCTTAATCCCATAATCAATGTATTATTAAAGTGCATGTTGTAAAGTAATGTAATTAGGGGTGTACTTGTTGATTTGATAGGTGAGCTTCAATAATATATATACACACACATATCAACCAAATCCATTCATTTAACTTGAGATAAACTTGTAGATTCAATATTCCAAAAATATTTTAGGCTTAATTAAATTTTTTACTTCTATAAAATACTTTTTTTTAGTTTTGGTCTTTATAATTTTTTTCTTTTATTTTAGTCAAATAAAATGTATAATTTATCTATTTTAGTCCTTTCTTTTTTTTCAGTTTATTCTATTAAATACTTATTAGCATATTAAAGTAATATGGCATATTTCAACTTATCATATTAATATTTAACATGTTATGTTAGTACTTGATAGAATAAATTAATAATATAAGTTAAAATACACGTCCTTTTAAATTTTAAAAGACTAAAACCAATTTTTTTATGTGATCTAAAAAAATAAAGATTTTTAGAAATTTAAACTTTATTTTTAAGTTAATATTTTATATTATTTCTAACTCAAAAAAGCATGTTTTGTTTCTAATGTTAGATTAGATTAATAAAACTATGAGTTGGTATAGGTTTATCCATAATAATAGTAGGCACTTTTAAATAGAAGTGTGATTTTGTTCTTAAAATTAATCATATTATATTTTTTTATATATATTTTTTTCAAATTACTCTGTATCTTCAATATTTTATTTTCCATAAATTTTTTATTAAAAATAATTTTTAAAAATTATATATAATTAAAAATATACGATATTATTAATTAAGAATCACTTGTTAGGAAATTATTTTAATTTCCTAATTTATTTTTGGACAATACATATATTAATTATAATCACAAATGATACTATTTCAAATTAAATGACTTATATAATGGTGATCTCATTTATTGTTATAAATACTAAATTAAATAAGTCATTATTACTTTTGATTTGAAATTAAATGAGAATAAAACCAGATATTATCTTTTATTCTTTAGATAATTATCTTTTGGATTTTAGATATATTATCTTTTGGACTTTAGATACTACTTTTATTTTGGTTTTAGGGTTTAATGGGTGCCATGCTCAAATATAAATAGTGCTTTCAGGTTTCGATTCCCAATATATCAAAGTCGCTTTTGTCGCTCTTTTCCCATCGGACGAGTTACCATTTAGCCGCCTAGGAATGCAACCTTAAGCTGGGTTTGGTAAAGCTTTTTCAGGAGGTGCTTGTGCTTTTAAAAGGCACAAGCACGTCATTTTGCGTTTGGTAAATTAAAAAGCTCAAGTGCTTGTGCTTGCGGCTTTTAAAAGTTAGGGGTGCTTTTGAAAGCACCTAGAGGGAGCTTTTCAAAGTTGGCTTGTGCTTTTCAAAATTTAAAAGTCTAATATAACCCCATATGTTAACTAATTTTCAAATTTAATGTTTGCATTTATGTCTATTATAGTATTTTTAAATTTTAAAAGTTATTTTACCAAACACAATTGATGTTACTTATGTTTATTAAAAGTTGTTTTTGATTTGATTTACCAAACATAAATGCTACAACTTTTAAAAAGCCAAGGCTTAGTTTGGTAAATCAAATCAAAAACAACTTTTAAAAACCGCAAGCACAAGCACTTGAGCTTTTTAATTTACCAAACGCAAAATGACGTGCTTGTGCTTTTTAAAAGCACAAGCACCTCCTGAAAAAACTTTACCAAACTCAGCCTTAGTCTGCTTCTGTATTATGATATATTTTTGGTAATTTAATATGTATGGTGTGAGTTATTAAAATTAATTTATTATAATATCACACTTCCCTAAATATTATATTTATTTTTTATTGAATAAAATATTATTATTGTCTTAAAAAAAATACTCTCCCCTAAACAATGAAGCCATTTCAATTTCCTGAATCATTCAGTTGGAAGTTGCAACAAGCTAGTCTTAGCCACTACGACAGCATCTAGATGTATATGGTTTTTACTTTTTAGCCACCGATAAGTTAGTTTGAAAGTAAAGTAAAATAAACTCATTTTCAATTAATGGGCACAAATATGCTCAAAATTAACTGTATATTAGATTTGATTAAGTCAAACAAGGTGTTAGTTTCAACGCTAATCACAGCTTTAATAAATGTGGAATAGCCCTTTAACCCTTTTTTGCTGGCAATATAAATTGAATTGGATGGAACGATGAGCTCATTTCAACGCACAAAGAGATTAAAGTGATTTCAGTTGTGTATACTTTTCAAATATTATGATGCGTTTGTATTTTTTGATCAGATTTTGTATAAATTAAATATATTTTTTTTTTGAAAATGATCAATAAAATAATTACATTAGAATTAATGTCTAACCTTTTCAATTATATAAAAAAAATCAAGTTGTAAAATAAAAATTTTCTTAAGTGAATAATCAGACTACCCTAATTTACTATTTGAAACTAATTTCACAAGGATTATTTTGTTATTTTGTTATTTTTTTTTGTCAGAGTGAGAGATTAGGGAGTTTTTGTAACATCATAGATTTGTTATTTTTGAATTAAAATGTCGCATGTATTTTTGGATTTTTAAATTGTGAAGTTAATTTTTTCCCTCTCTTTCGTAGGCCTGCCTTATTATTTTTATTTGGTAAACATAAGCCTGCGTTTGTTTTATTACAAAAATACCACAAAATTAAAAACAACAACGGAAGCATGGCCCAAGAAAAAATAGTAGAAGTGAACCATTCGGTTCTCCAAAGAGTCCAAAAGAAATTTGTCAATTACATATAATTTTGATAATATAATTTTCTACTTAACATATACTTTTATAAAAAAATAATAATAAATCACATTCTATGATGCATGGATAATGACACTGACACGGGACACAATACGCCACGAGACATGCCGACATGCAAATTTTAAAATCTTATAAGATAAGGGACACACATACATATAAAATATAAAATATTTTTTAGATAAATCGTAATTATATTTTGATATTTTATTGATATGAAAATATAAATTAAATTTTTAATGATTTTTAATGTCTTATTTTAATTATATCAAGTATTTAAAATATTTTTGTTTTAATAAATAATAATATATATTGTATCTAAATTTAATTGAAGAATATATGTAAAAAATAAGACTGGACACGCTGGCACGTGATGATATTTAGGTGTATCTAAGCGTGTTCGGAGAAAAATTTTTTACTTTTCATTAAGACACAGCAGACACGCGTGTTGGATAAATGTCGATGAGTGTTGTGTCCGAAATGTGTCCAACACGTGGACACGACAACTCAACAGAGTGTCCCTGTTTTATAGATCACATTAGTCCTTTTGGCAACTCCACTATTGACGAGCAATGACGGTGTAAAATTTGATGTTATGACATGCAACGAGTTAAGTCTCAAAGTAGTCTTTGAAGTTGCACTTTGGAACTCATAGTAGATATTTTTCATTTATCAAAACCTTGAAACGACGTCATTTCGAGAAAAAAAAGAAAAAAAAAGAAAAAAGAAGATTAGAAAAATGTTGTCGTTTTATATTTTAAAAAAAAAACAACAATTCCCTTCTTCTTAAACTCTCTTCTTCTTTAACAAATCACAAAAATAAAAACCAACAATACAAAATATCACCAAAAAAAATCAGTATTAATTAGAAAAGATCAATCAACTTAAATAACAAGTATCGATCAACCTAAACAGCAACAAGTACAAAAAATAACAACAATAAAAAAATTCAGTAATAATTATAGAATAAAAAACAACTAAAATTAACTATTATTGTTATATTGAAATAGGATGAGCAGCAACAATCACCTAGAATATTAAAAAATAATGATTGAATAACTAAAAAAAATTATCATGGTTGAAAGAAAGAACCATGCCAGAGGAAAGAAGAGGAAGGTAGAGGGAGACCAAATAGAGATGGAGGCTGGCGAGCGGCGCAATAATGACAGAAAAAGTTGAGGCTTTTTGCCTCTGCCTCTACTATGTTTAAGTGTGAGAGACTAGATTATAGTGGAGAATGAGCGGTGCGGCACTGAAACGGAAGCCGGTGAGAAGCAACGACAGCGAGAGTTGACGAGAGTTCTTGTGAGTGTGAAAGTATGATTAGAGAAAGGGAGGGTGTCAGGTTGGGAAGAAAAAAGGGAAGGACAATGACCTCAGGTTGGAGAAGTAGAAGAGGAAGGGAAAGGAAAAATGTTGGAGAAGGAAAAAGAGACGACTTGAAAAAGAGAAAGAAGGGGACGGGTTAGAGATGGGGATGGGAAAGGGAACGGGTTGAGAATTTTGGGGGTGGGGGGAGGGGAGGGAATGTTTTTCTATGTTTTTTTTTTTTCGTTTTTAAAACGACATCATTTTAAGATTCTGATGAATGGAAAATGTGTGAAAATTAGTAAAGCTAATTTTAGAAAATAAATAAATAAATAAATAATAACTAAATAAAATGAAAGGTAATAAACAATCCTAGTTTATAACCTTAGGATTTTAATGGTTGAAAAAGAAAAGAATTATATACCTCTAATTGATGGATGGTTCATATTGAAGAGACTCACCTATAAATTGAGTTTTTCTTTAATTCATTTCAATCAAGTCATCCAAAGAGAATAACATAATATTTCTTTGAGAATTACTACTTCTCTCTCTCACAAGGAGACTACAATAACACTCTCTCTTGACAAAAGGAGAACACACTTCTCTCTATATATATAGAAGAAAACTACTCAAAGAAATATTATGTTATTCTCTTTGGATGACTTGATTGAAATGAATTAAAGAAAAACTCAATTTATAGGTGAGTCTCTTCAATATGAACCATCCATCAATTAGAGGTATATAATTCTTTTCTTTTTCAACCATTAAAATCCTAAGGTTATAAACTAGGATTGTTTATTACCTTTCATTTTATTTAGTTATTATTTATTTATTTATTTATTTTCTAAAATTAGCTTTACTAATTTTCACAATCTCCCACTTAAAGCTAATTTTGATAAATTTTCAAAATTCATGTTGCTTATGTATTCCATAGGCCGTATGAGGATCTACACCATTCAAACTTTTCTGTATTGATTGGTTTTGTCATGGCATCTGCTAGGTTGTCTTTAGTGTGAATCTTCTGCATATCAACACTTCCTTCTTCTACTACTTCCCGAACAAAGTGATATTGTACTCCAATGTGTTTTGTTCTTGAATGAAAGGCAGGATTCCTTGCAATGTGCAAGGCACTCTGACTGTCACAATACACAGAAATCTTCTGTTGTTTGTGCCCGAGTTCTTCTATCAACCTTTGGATCCAAATAGCTTCCTTGCATGCTTGTGTAGCTGCCATATATTCAGCTTCTGTAGTAGATAAAGCCACAACAGTCTGTAATTTAGATAGCCAGCTTACAGCTCCTCCTGCAAGTGTAAACACATAGCCTGTAGTAGATTTTCGTTTATCAAGATCACCTGCAAAGTCTGAATCGACATATCCATTGACAATGAATTCTGATCCTCCAAAACATAATGCAACATTCGAGGTTCCTTTGATGTATCTCAAGATCCTCTTAACAACATTCCAATGCTCTTTACCTGGATCTGCCATAAATCGACTTACTACCGCAACTGCTTGAGCAATATCTGGTCTTGTACAGATCATGGCATACATAAGGCTTCCCACCGCTGATGCATACGGTACTCGAGACATTTCCATCCTCTCTGCTTCACTACTAGGGCACATACTTGAGGATAATTTGAAATTCATAGGAAGTGGGGTTGAAATTGGCTTACATTCTTGCATATTGAAGCGTTGCAAGATCTTCTTCAAATAATTCTTTTGCGATAGCCAAATCTTCCTATCCTTTTTGTCTCGGTGAATTTGCATCCCTAAAATCTTGTTTGCTGGTCCCAAGTCTTTCATATCAAACTCCCTAGCCAACTGTGCCTTCAATTCTTGGATTTGATCTTTGTTGGGACCTACCACCAACATGTCATCCACATACAACAGCAGAATGATGAAATCATTATCACCAGACCTCTTGTAATAAGTACAATGATCTGAACTAAGTCTGTTGTATCCAAGGCTAATAATGAAAGAATCAAATCTCTTGTACCAACACCTTGGCGCCTGCTTTAGACCGTACAGAGATTTAGTTAACCTGCAAACCAAGTTTTCTTTTCCTTTTTCTTCAAAACCTTCTGGTTGGAGCATATATATCTCTTCTTCAAGTTCTCCATGAAGAAAAGCAGTCTTTACGTCTAATTGCTCTAGATGTAAATCAAATGCAGCACATATAGCCAAAACTACTCTAATAGTAGTTAGTCTCACCACTGGAGAAAATATTTCATTGAAGTCAATACCTTCTTTCTGAGCATATCCCTTGACAACCAATCTTGCACGATATCGTTCCACCTGATCATTACTATCTCGTTTGATCTTGTAAACCCATTTGTTACCAATGGCTTTCCGACCTGCTGGAAGTTCAACAAGTTTCCAGGTATGGTTCCTATGTAATGCCTCAATTTCTTCTTGCATTGCTGTCATCCACATAGAAGCATCTGGATTGCGCATAGCCTCCATAAAAGTTGTTGGTTCTCCATCTTCTGTCAAAAGACAATATGCATCATGGTTTGTCAAAACATAATTTGAGTGCCATGATGGTGTTCTTCTTTGTCGAGTGGATCGACGAACTTCTATGTCATTGGCCTCTGCTTCTTGTTCTTCGTGCTGTGGTTCTGCTTCAGAAAGATCACCTTCTCTGCATTTTTCATCTATTTGAACAGTGGTTATATCTTTAACAGTGCTGTCATTTTCTTGTTCCTTTTGCAATTCATCTTCTGCAAATATCACATCTCTACTGACAACTACCTTGCGGGCAGTGGGATCCCACAGGCGATACCCCTTAACTCCGTCAGTATAACCCAAGAATATACATTTTCTAGACTTTGGGTCCAGCTTTGTTCTTTCCTGGGAATTGTACATTACGTACACAGGACAACCAAATATATGTAAAGAAGAATAATTAGGTGGCTTACCTTGCCACATCTCCATTGGTGTCTTCAACCCAATTGCAGTTGATGGTGACCGATTTATCACATAACAGGCAGTTTTAACAGCTTCTGCCCAAAAAGACTTAGCTAAACCTGTAGTTTGCAACATAGCTCGTGCTCTTTCTAGGAGAGTCCGATTCATTCGCTCTGCTACACCATTTTGCTGAGGCGTATATGCAACTGTGAATTGCCGTTGAATACCTGCTTGCTTGCAAAATGTTAGAAAATCGCCATCGACATATTCTCCTCCATTATCTGTCCTTAAACACTTGATCTTCTTTCCAGATTCAAGTTCTAACTTTGCTTTAAACTCTTTGAACATCGCAAACACGTCTGACTTCTTCTTGATCGGGAACACCCATAGCCTCCTAGAGTAATCATCAATAAATGATACAAGATATTTTGCTCCTCCTAGGGACATCTCCGGCGATTCCCACACATCAGAATGAATCAACTCCAATATGTGCTTGCTCCAAGCAGTTGATCTACCAAACGTCAATCTATGTTGTTTGCTTGTAACGCAGTGCTTACAAAACGGTAAGTTTACCGATTTGAGCCCGGGAATGAGATTACGTTCTACAAGAATCTTCAAACCTCGTTCTGACATGTGGCCTAGTTTGCAATGCCATATCATCGTCATTTCTTCTTGGCTTGTTGAAGCAACTGATGCCTCTGCTTCTTGCAAAGTATCTCCCACAAGCATATATAGATTTGCTGCAATCTTTTCTGCTTTTATTACCACAAGAGCTCCTTTAACAACTTTCAAGATCCCACCTTCAATATGGGTCTTGCAGCCAAGTTCATCCAGTTGCCCAATCGACAACAAGTTCTTCTTCAAGCCCTTCACATGTCTTACCCCTTGAAGTGAACGAATAGAACCATCAAACATTTTTATTTTGACAGTACCTATTCCAACAATTTCTAAGGCATGATCGTTTCCCATAAACACAGATCCTTCTAAGACAGGTTCATATGTACAAAACCAATCACGATGAAGAGTCATGTGCCATGTTGCTCCTGAATCAACAATCCAAACATCAGTGAGCTGTTTGCTGCCTTTAGAACCAATTGTTGCTTCGCCATACAGGATTTCTCCATCATCAGAGGTACTCGCAACACATCCTTGAGAACTTGATCCTTCTGGAACCTTCTCTATACTCTTCTTATTCCAACAATCTTTCTTGAAGTGCCCTCTCTTACCACAATTGTAGCATTTGACCTGCTTCTTACTTTGTGACTTTGGTCTACTTTGACTCCCACTGAAACCACGCTCCATTGATCTCCCTCTTGTCATCAACAAAGCCTCTGCTTGTTTTGAGCTTTCTAATCTATCTTCCTTATTCTTGCGCCTAGATTCTTCTTCAAGAACCGCAGCAGCCATGTCATCAAAAGAAAGATAATCAGTCAAAACATTATTAGTTAAGTTAATGATAAGCTGATCATATGAATCTGGTAGACTTTGAAGTAAGAGCTCTGCACGTTCGTTTTCCGCTATGGTATATTCCAACGATGAGAGTTGGGAAAATAGCGTATTTAGATTGTTGATGTGATCCGTTGCCGATGTGGATTCACTCATTCGAAGAGTATAAAGTCTTCTCTTCAAGAATATCTTGTTGTGAAGTGACTTGACTTCATATAATTTGGTGAGAGCATCCCAAATTTCCTTTGCTGTCTTTTTCTCTGCTACACTTGATAAAACTGAATCAGCTAGTGCCAAGTGTAAGTTTGCAACAGCATTGTTGTCCATCTCCTTCCATTTTTCATCTGTAATTCCAGTGGGTCTACCTTCAATTGCTGTCACGCAATTGTCTTTTCTCATAATGGCTTTTATCTTCAATTTCCATATGGAAAAATTACTCCCACTGAATTTCGGAATTTCATACTTTGCTGCCATTTTTTTTTAGACGGTAACTCGCAGCGGAGAAAAAAAAATTTAATCAGCAACCTTTGGCTCTGATACCACTGTTAGGTACCAGACAAATGACACAGCAAAATATAGAGATGAAAAATTAGAAATTTGTATAAAATATGGAAACAATTGAATAACTTTCTTTGAGAATTACTACTTCTCTCTCTCACAAGGAGACTACAATAACACTCTCTCTTGACAAAAGGAGAACACACTTCTCTCTATATATATAGAAGAAAACTACTCAAAGAAATATTATGTTATTCTCTTTGGATGACTTGATTGAAATGAATTAAAGAAAAACTCAATTTATAGGTGAGTCTCTTCAATATGAACCATCCATCAATTAGAGGTATATAATTCTTTTCTTTTTCAACCATTAAAATCCTAAGGTTATAAACTAGGATTGTTTATTACCTTTCATTTTATTTAGTTATTATTTATTTATTTATTTATTTATTTATTTATTTATTTATTTTTTTTTTACTTTCTAAAATTAGAAGTGTGTTCTCCTTTTGTCAAGAGAGAGTGTTATTGTAGTCTCCTTGTGAGAGAGAGAAGTAGTAATTCTCAAAGAAAGTTATTCAATTGTTTCCATATTTTATACAAATTTCTAATTTTTCATCTCTATATTTTGCTGTGTCATTTGTCTGGTACCTAACAAAATGTCTCATGACTACTATGAATTCTGAAATGCAACTTTGAGGATAAATTTGGGTAATTATTAATTTTAGGATTTTGAAATTTGAGTACAATTTTAGAGACTACTTTAAGATTTAGTGCTTGTTTGTGCGCCATTTTTTGGATAAAAAAAAGATCAATTTTTAATGAAAAAATATTTTTTTATTTTTTAACGTGTTTAGCAAATTTCTGATAGTAAAAGTAAAAACACTAAAAAAATAAAAAAAAAAACATTTTTTTGAGAAGCTGTAATTTACATATTTTTTAAAGATTTTTTTCTTAAAAAAAAGATATTTTTCATGTAATAAATAAATAAAAAAGTACTTTTATATTGTTATACCTAAACATAATTGATAGATAAAAAAAATCTTTTTACATGAAATATCCAAATATAAAAATACTTTTATTTTTCTATAAAATTAAAAAAAAAACTTAAAAAAAGATCTTTTTTTTTAGAAACTCATCTAAACAAGTTCTTAACTCAATAATATATATCTAAACTTCTTAATTGATTACTAATGCAATAAACTTATAAAATTAAATTAAAAATAGTCTTTTAAAAATAAATTTGACCATTTAATATTAAACATACATTCTATAAAAGATCTTCGAATTTATCGTTTTCTTCAAAAACTTTTTTAATATTTTCCCCATAAATCTATAAACGTTTTTTTGGGATTAAGACCTGGACCAACAAAAAGCCCAAGTCCAAACAGAATCCCAAACCTACAACAATCTTTTACTTAAATAAATTATATTTTTGTTTTCCTTAAGTTATAATCGCAAAATTTTTTATCAACTAATAACAAAAACGCTGAGCGTGGTCGCGTTGAGTCATTGGTCTTAACTCTTACGAGTTACACCAACACTGTAGTTAACGGAGCTGCGGCACTGAGAGTGGTGCGGGTTCAGCTCAAGATTTTTCAATTCTGCGTTTGGGATTCAAATTTCAATCTCAATTTCAATTCAGATCCGAAATCCAGACACAAGAAGAAGAAGACAACTATAAACAATGGAGGTGGAGCTGAAACAGTTGATGGCGGATCTTCAATCTCTCAACCAATCCCTTCCAGATCCATCTCTCCATGCTTCCCTCCTTAAAGTATTATATAATCCCCAATCTCTGCGGCATTTTTTCTTCTTTCAATTATTCAATATTATTTTTGCCTTGCATTCTAGTTATCTTGGTTTTCATGTTTGTTTTTTTTCTTTCCGTTTTCGAAGATTCAATCGCGTGTTGAGCATCTTGCAAGCCTTGCCAAGTCTGAACCTGTTCGGCGCTCCAAAGTTAAGGTAGTTTCTCTGTGGTAGCTCAGCACATATTGCTTAAATAAATTAAATTTATCATCTCATATAATTCAATTACTTAGTTAATTAGGATAATAGCATTTAAAAGTTTGTGTTGTTGGTTGCAGGATATGAGTGCTGAGGTTGTAGACAGCAATCCGTACAGTAGGCTTATGGCACTTCAGAGAATGGGTATTGTGGAGAACTATGAGAGGATACGGGAATTCTCCGTTGCCATTGTTGGAATAGGTGGGGTAGGAAGTGTTGCTGCTGAAATGCTAACAAGATGCGGTATAGGTCGACTATTGCTGTATGATTATGACAAAGTAGAGCTTGCAAACATGAATAGGCTATTCTTTCGTCCAGATCAGGTTACAGAATTACGTATTTGATCTGTTTTTTAATTTCTAGGAGCAAACCATAAATTTTGATGATTGCAATAACTGCCAGAGTGCCAGATATATGCACATGCAAAATTTATGTAGTTTACATTCAAAGGCTTCTGGTAGTTTACATAACCCATACATTAACTAATCCGTTCTAGCTTTCCAGGTTGGTATGACAAAGACAGATGCAGCCGTACAAACTCTTTCAGATATCAACCCTGATGTTCTGCTTGAGGTAAGTATCTTGTAATGTTTATAGCCTTTTTTGGTTCATTCCATATTTCAGTGTTACTAAGACGAGTTGCTTGCTGACAGTTTATTTTCCTTGTCATTTAGAGCTATACGTTGAATATCACAACAGTGGAGGGCTTTGAAACCTTCATGTCATCTTTAAAAAATAAGTCATTTTGCACTTCCAAACAAGGCAGTGGTGTGGATCTTGTGTTAAGTTGTGTAGATAATTATGAAGCAAGAATGGCTGTAAACCAGGTATTATAATCTAAGATGATTAAATCTGTCCTTTATTTTTGGGTGGGCGAATTGTCATGTCTAACAGATTTCTACTTGAATTGCAGGCTTGTAATGAATTGAGCCAGACCTGGTTGGAGTCAGGTAAGCATTCAAATCTTCAAGGTTTGCTTGTATAGGTGTATGATCATTACACTTTTCATGTGGAAACTCAATTGAAGTATAAAAATTGAACAGGTGTTTCTGAGGATGCTGTCTCTGGTCATATTCAGCTACTTATTCCTGGTGAAACTGCATGTTTTGCATGCGCACCTCCTTTGGTATGTCTATTCTTTATTTCACCTTGACAGGGTCAAGTTTAATTAACCTCATAAATCATAATATGCAAAGTTCCAGGAGCTCAAACAATTTTGGTCTATTATACCACAATGTTTTCTTAAATTAGTGTGGACTATGCAACTAAATTGTTGTCATATACAAGTACACGTGGGTTACTTCAAATGTGAAACTTTTATGCAGTATGTACCAAAAATATGAAAGCATACAATTATGTTTTTCCTCTTAGGTTGTTGCATCTGGGGTAGATGAACGTACACTCAAGCGTGAAGGGGTTTGTGCTGCATCTTTACCAACAACTATGGTATAATATAATCCTCCGGCCCTCATGTTTGCTTTTGTTGTGTATAGTTAAACATCAACAAGTTTTTATGGAAATCCATCTTATTATAATTGAATCTGGTGCGCGAAAAGACTGAACTGTTCTAAGTAAACACTTATATGGCATTTTCTACTAACCTTAGAGTATTGTTTAAAACATGTTTTTCACTTTATTTGTTTGGCATTCTAAATTTTGTTTTCATTTTTCAGGGGGTTGTTGCCGGACTTCTAGTGCAAAACACACTCAAATTCTTGTTAGGTTTTGGTCAAGTCTCTCCATATTTGGTAAGTATCACACCTACAACAATGTTCCCTTTATTCTTCTCCTCATTGAGTTGTCTTATAGAGCTGATTATTCCTTTTTTCTTCTTAACGTATAGAGGGGTAAAAAACTTTATAGTCTTCAAAAAGAAATTTGGTTATGTTGACATCCCCATTATTGTTTTCTTATATATAGGGATATAATTCTCTCAAGGACTTTTTTCCTACCATGCAAATGAAGCCGAATCCTCAATGTTCAAATTTTGCATGCTTAGAAAGACAGGTAAGATGTTTTCAGTCAGCCCATTGTTGCAAATATTTGGTTCTATATATAATTATAGTCGAATTATTAAACTATAAATGTTAATGCAGAAAGAGTACATTCTCGCAAAGCCTGCAAGAGATGCTGCAGTAAAAGCAAAGCTAGAAGCTGAAGCACCGTCAACCGAAGAGGGTCCGCTTCACATTGACAATGAATGGAATATTAGGTGCTTAATACTCTTTTTATGTTCCTCTTCTTCACATTATTATGTGTTAATCTGATTCCTTCTTGAAAAATGTTAGCGTTCTCATGTAGTGATCATATTCTTGTGGTTGAATTTTCAGTGTTGTTGATGATTGTGAACTAGATGTTTCTAGTGCCAAAAGTTCAGGTATTACTTGATACTTTTCTAAAATTTATATTCATGTGCTGAATGAAGATTGAAGTAAAGATAAAACTGTGCAACAGTTTTTTTAGTTTGTGGTACTGGCTTTATAGATGTTGATGTTGGTTTCCTTATTAAATCAGCTACATGAGAAATCTTTTCAATCTCTTGGCTAGAGGAGTTTTACTTTCGTCTTATCATCTATATCCTTCATAAAAACGCTTTCACGCAATATGTTTCATCTTGCAAAAGTAAATTTTCAAGGTTATACACATCTTTTTAGTCGATGTGTCTCTCTATTCACCAAGGTTTCAACATTTGTTTTAATTCCACTATTCAATTCCAATTATTATCAAATCTGGTAACAACTTCTCCTCAATATATGTTGTAGATATATTGCCTGAAGGTCTCACTCATGAACTTCCTGTCGCGGATGATTTTCGGAACATACCGACTTCTGAAGCTCCAACTACTGACAACGAGGACCTTGAGGAACTCCGAAGGCAGCTTGAAGCTATTAATTCTAAGTAGTCAGTGTTTTTCATAGGGACTTATTTTAAAGAAGGAAATGATTTTGTTTATTTTTTCCTTTCAAAAACAGAAAGTAGAAACCCCTTTGAGGGGTATAATTGTTCAGGCAAGCGGTTTCAATATAAAATTTGGTGTTCATTCTTTTGTTCTTTGAAATTTATATGTTGGTATCATGTGGGAATGAGATGCTGTTCCAATAATAGGTCTTAATAGCTTTCCAGAAGTGAGTGAGTGATAGTCGACATAAATCAAAGATCATTGTAACAAGGAGCATATGATGATTTGTCAGGGGAGAATAACTTAGAAATTCACACCTAATTTCACTTTGTTTATTTAAATAGTGAATAAGAAATCGGTTTCTTTGTAAACAAACAATGTCAAACATATACTATCCAATATTAACGAATGTGGTGGACACCTAAAAACAAAATGAATGAATGTGGATATGACGAAATGATGTTTCACGATTAAAATGATTTTTCTAGTTTAAAAAATATAGAATCGAAGTTATAATTAATATAATCAAATTTCATTCACATTTTTAATTAAATTTTATAAATAATATAATTAAATTAGTTTTATATTTAATAACTATTTTGACATTTATAAAAAATTAGCCCATGTCCTTTTATATATATATTTTGTTGATTATAAATAATATAAATGTATAATTAAATAATAATTATCATATTTTTATTCAAATATTAGGAGTGATAGTATTTTTGAAATATCTATGTGTTTCTAAAACATCTTTTTCTTTTTTTTTGTGAAAAAAAAATCAACATGCTAACACAAAATAATTTTTAGTTTAGCAAGCTCAACTGTCTAAATAGTGAAATACTTTTTTATCGTTATTTTTACGGGTGTATATGATCCGACTCGGCTCCAAATATTTTAGGGGTTAATTTGGTGTGATTTCATCGAATCTATGACTGAATAAGAGTTTCAAAAATAGACTTGTCATTATTTCAGGCCGGATTTGAGTCAAGGCGAACCCGGTTTCATCCGACCTATGTGCACTCTATAATAATTAAAAAAAGTATATATGTTTAAATTAATTTTAAGATAATGTTATATTAATTATAAACTTATTATTTTATTTTTAATCACATTTCTTGAATTAAAAATAGATCAAAGAAGCATCAAATTAGAATTTATGGACAAATTTAAGTTTAAAAATGAATATTAACTTTTTCGTAACAAATTTCTTTTTTATTAATAAGTACATCATAAATAATTTTTTTTATAAATTATTATTAAAGCTTTAAAAATTCAATTTTTACAAATTTAAATTTAAATATAAATATCAGTTTGTGGTTTGGATCCAGTATAGTTGTGGCTCGAAAATATTTATGTTTTACTAAGTCTAAGATCGAATTAGAGTCTAAACCCATTAACCCAATATATATTTAAAATTGGATCTGAATAAGGATAAAATCGATTTCATCCGACCCGCGAACATCTTAGTTATTTTTAAATGACTACGTATCTTTAAAACTAAAGATAAAAAAAATTAAATTTGGATCCTCTAAATTTTAAATTTGTATTTTAGAGGGTAAAGTATGATCTTTTATTCTTGAATGATTTCTCTCTTATATTTATTTTTGGTTTTACTATAAAATAAATAATAAAAAATCACATTTTACTCGATAAAATGAAATTCAAACTTTTAGAGGATCCAAATCCAAAAAAATTAACCATTAACCTACCAGATACTTTCTCCAACGAGCAAAGCTACCCTTCAAATAAGCAATTCCAAACCACACTTCAGAAAAAAAACCAAGTGTTCCAGCAAACCCTAATTCCTCACACAAAACACACTCAAATCCCTCTCTTCCTCGCTTCCTGGATCCTCTTTACGACTCAAGTGAGTGTTCCAACAAACCTTAATTCCTCACTTCTAATCGCAAATTCTTTTTATTTAAAACCTTATTACTATTAATTGAGCTTTCGGTCTTTTTTTTTTAATAAAAAAAAATTGTTTTTCCCTTTTTGTGTTCATCAAACAATTGCAGTTTTGGCTTCGAATTGAGCGCACGTTGAGATTTTACCATGGCGACGGAAACAAAGGCAGCCACTGAGGACGTCAAGATCGATCTCTTCGAAGACGATGACGAATTCGAAGAGTTTGAAATCAATGAAGGTTAGTGAAATCCATATTCCTCATTCTTTCGATCTGTTTGTTTCTCTTTTCAATTTTAGCCAATGATTGTGTTTTAGTGTTTCCTTTTTATCAAATTCGTTGAAGCATTATTTTGAATTTATGGTTGTGGCTTGAGGATTTTGTTATTATGATAATAATCCATAATTGTGGAGAGGCTTTCTTTAATCCAATAAGATTTAAACCATGACAGTGGAATGATTCTTAGTATATTGCTGCAAATCCATCCGAGGTTTTGCCTAGTGTTTGAGAAACAGGGCAAGACCGCACGAGTTAGAGTAATAAAGAGCGTTGAAGGTATGAAAAGAATTAAAATGAGATTTAGTGATATGACTCTTGGTCCTTCTAAGAGAGGTGTAGGGTTAGTTATGAATAGCTTTGAGGTGTTGCTACCCCTCGACCCTCGTGTGAAGTGGAACTAATCATGCCTTTATGTCTATCGTCGCGAAAGCAAGAAGACAGGATGCTTCCGACAAAATGTTCTTGATAAGTCTACTAATAAAAACAAAGGTTTATTCTAATAACTGAGGCTGGGCTGGGTTGTATCCTGGTGTCCAAGCATGCCAGGGCATGTTTGGAGATTTAAAGAGGTTTTTGATAACTTGGTCAAGATACTATTAGATGCAATGGTCTTTTATTGGTGTGTGTTCAACGAGGTTTTTTGCGTCTTGATCAAAACACTGCTGTACAGAAGATGGGCATGTGTGTCGGATGAATATCATTGAGGTTCGCCGTTAGCAATGTGCTTGTCATGTAGAAATGACAACTCAATGTAGTGTGTGCTTCTTAGATAATTCTGTGACTTTATGAATAATATAAAGTAATACAACCTTTTAGAATAATAAGATTCAAACAAAGCAGATTGGTAAAGGTGATTTGACACTTATTTTAGGGTTAGAGTGTTATGAATAAATAGGTTTGGGATAATGATACCCTCATAGTGCATTGACCTAGTTTGAACTAGATTATTCGATGTATAGAGTCTGTTTACTGCGGCCTAGACCAAAAATAAATGGAAGTAACTAAGTAATAACTAATCAGATGCCTTGGCAAACTAATCTAGCTAAATTCTACCAAGTTAACTGACCATGACTATATTCAAAGGTTAGTGTGCCTAGACTAGCCGTTTTGTAATAACTAATCAGCTACCTTGGGAAACTAATCTGGCTAAATTCTGCTAAACTAACCGACCTTGACTGTACTCAAAGGTTTGTGTGTATAAACTCACCATTTTGCTGTAATTACAATGCCAAATAGTTTGTTCCTCATTCATTGTCTTTCTCGTTATTCTTAAAAATATCAGTATTCATTTAATAACTTTGCTACTTCTCGTTCATCCGGTAATAATGATATTTCAAAGGTCTTTGATAGTTACGTCTGCTTTTACTACTTATTGGTTTGGGGACTTGGAGCTTCAGCAATTCTGCTCCATATGCTCATATTCTACTGCTTATAATTTCACTTGTCTTTTATACTACTTACAGAGTGGGATGCTATAGAGGAAGGCAAGGAAGTGACCCAACAGTGGGAGGATGATTGGGATGATGATGATGTCAGTGATGATTTCTCTCTTCAGCTGAGGAGAGAGCTGGAGAGCAATACCGAAAAGAATTAAACATTCTGCTTGCTACGATCGGTTGATAAAAGTGTCATAAGTTAGGTACTTGACTTTGTTGGTGTTTCCTTTTGTGGAAAAGAAATGAAAGCTATATGCCTTTTCATTTAGTAGATGTAAGACAGTAAGGCAGAACATAAGGACTTAAGTTGTTATTTCTGAAGAACATCTAGATAGAAGTATTGTTTGTACTTTAATTGTATTTTATCTCATAAGTTTTAAACTGGGTCACAATCCGTTCGTGTGCTTTGCCATTAATAACTGGTGAAAGTGGAGTTGCATTTCACTTTCTTGTTATCACTGTTCAGTCTGCAGAAACTAGCTTGTGGGTATCTGAATTCAACAACCCTAGGAATTTGAATGCCAATGTCCCAAGTTAGTTTTACTAAGAAGTCAAAAAGTGACTACATACTCGTATGCTTTGGAAGAACTTTCTACATCGGAATTCGGAAACACTTGAGTTAGAATTTGGATCTTCTAAATTTTGAATTTTTACTTTAGAGGATAAAGTGTGATCTCTTATCATTTATTTCATAGTTGGGACAAAAAAAATATGAGAGATCACACTTTATTCTTTAAAGTAAAATTTAAAATTTAGAGGATCTAAATCCTTGAGTTATGGTCTTGTGGACCATGATAGTTTTGAGTTCTTCACCGTTAAAGCTAACGAGGAAAAAAAAAAGAATAAGATAGAAGAATTCTTCTATATTATTATATTATTACGTTTTGAGTTTACATTTTATCATGTGGAACTTGGATCATGTAAGTAGAAACCTATGTTCTCAATGTAAAATCCGGTTGCTAGTTTTGATTTCGTTCAAGTTGATATGCCGGGGTGAGACACAGTTCAAAATTGATGGAATAGTGGAATACCAATGAAAGCGACAACTAATGAAAGGTAGAGCAACTAAGATAGTTATTATCATTCACTTGGGAGTGGACCAATTCTTATATTATTAACTTCCAATAATCACTAATCTAACATTTTAAATATACTTAGCGATGAGATGTCTCCCATTTGATGATTTAGATCTGTCTATTAAACAACATCAAACTCATAATAATTATGTAACCTTAACTTTAAAGAAAAACAAAAACCAAACGCGCCTTTGAAAGTTTCTTTTATTATAATAATAAACTCAGGTCCATTATTGATTACAAGAACAACTTCACTCGGGATAAGGACCAAGGGAATCTAATCTAATAAGTAATAACAATAAAAATAAATAAATATGAATTATTTTCTAGTAAAATTTATATTATTGATTAATCATATACCAACACTAGAAGTAAATTGGTAATTTTATGGTTACAGTATAGTAAAATTCAGTTTATCCAATATTTTATTAATAGAGTAATTTTTCTTGAGAAACTAAATTATATGTTGGCTACAATTCTATGTTATTTTAAGTTTTTGACGGTGTGGCGAATAATTTTACCTATGTTCAATGATGAACCTATCATTTTTTATAGGCGTTGAAGATAACAATCATAACATCAATAATGATATTGAGATGAATAAAGTGTACCTACTATTTGAATTATAGAAGAAAACAATAGTGAAGTTAACAACGAAGATGAAAATAATTTAAAATATAAATGTAATCTTAATTTTATTTCTCTATCATGCATTTCAATGTACAATAGCCCCTATAAAAGACACCAAAATATTATTTTGTTCATACACTCGAAGATAGGGATAAATTTTTATTGAGATAAAAAAAGAGAGGAGGTAATTAGTTTTTCATGGTATAATTCTAATAAATATTATAATATATGTGTTTATAGATTTGAAAAGATGTTTTAATAGAGCTGCACACGGATCGGATCGGATCGGATATAGCCTGAAATTCTATCCGATCCGCACTGCACTCATCGGATCGGATACAATATTCACATTTAAGATGGATTCGATTCGATCCGATCTGCATACTTGAGGATTAGATCGGATCGGATATCAGATATATCCGCATAAATAAAAAATTTTATTTTAAGATTCTGTTTGGCTATTTTTGTAAAAGAATATCCAAAAAAATTATTTTTTATCTGATTAAACTCATTTACTTCTAAAATATTATCAATAATAGTTCTCTTGAATAACAAAAATAAAATAATAACACATCATTTAAGTTTAGTTATTCTAACTTGAAGTACAACACAAAAAATTAAAAACAAAAATATCATAAAATTCATAAAATAACACACTAAAATTCATATCACATTAAGATTTACTTTCTTAAACTATGTTATTTATATGTGATGTGCGGATATACGGATTTGCGAATCAAACAAATTTGCGGATATCACTGCTAAATCCGCAATCCGATCCTACCATAGTGCGGATCGAATAATATCCATAAAATTCGGATCGGAGACGAATAATTACCACGGATATGCGGATATTATTTGATCCATATGCCCTTTGTTTCAATATAGATAGAATAAAGCTGTAATTATTTTTAATTTTTAATTTCAATCGGTCCATGCAAAAAAATTCCTCATGTTGATAATTTTATATTTTCAATCGAGGAAAAATGGGAGAATGAAAAGAAACACGTGGCAGCCGCTGGTTTAAGAAAACAAGCGTTTCAATTTTCTTCTGTTCTGCTATTTCTTCCTCTTCCATTCCCCACACACTTTCAAATCTCTCTCTCTCTCTCTCTCTCTCTCTCTAACGCAAGTGAGTGTTTCAACGAACCCTAACTCCTGAATTCCCTTCTATTTTTGCTTATTCTCCTATTCTGATTTCAATTCCCTCTCGTGCTTTTTAGATCCTCATTTTTTACACCACTCTAGCGTTTGGTTCCAACTTTGATTCATACCTTCCATGCTTCTTCATTCGTTCAAATTACTGCTCTTGTTACGCATTGGATTTTATATTTTCTAGATTTTTTAGATTTTCTTTTACCGAATTACATTGCAAATTGCATTGGTTCTTCTCTGTTTGAATCACGTTTTAGAATATCGCCGTTGTCTGCGGAACCGCATCTTGTAAAAAGAGTATGGCTAGAACTAGATTTGACTTTTTTTTTTCCCCTGGAATGATGCGTATTCTTGTGATTTATTGTTTCTTATTTTTTATAACCACTAATTTAAAGAGAAAAATTGTCAAATTATAACATTTTTTTTGGTTGTTGCAGTTTGTGATGGGGATATATCTGAGTACGCCGAAAACAGAGAAGGCATCTGAAGATGGTGAGAACGACAAGCTTCGGTATGGTCTGTCTTCCATGCAGGGCTGGCGTGCTTCCATGGAAGATGCTGTAACTAACTACTCTTTTCTCTTTCAGTCTCTTATTTTATTTTATTTTATTTTGTTAATTGATAATTTGTAAATACAATAATATAATATCGTAGAATCTGATTTCCATTTTTATTTTGAATATTTCATTTGGTGGAATTTCTTGCATCAATTAGGTAGTTGAAGTTAGTTAAAAGTTAGTTTTCAGTTGGCAATTTGATTAGTGTATGTCTATGTATCAGCCTTGCACATTTAAGCCTCTTGACATCAGAGAATCACTGCGATTCAAAACATTGTACACAAAAGTAGGGTGGGTTTTCAGCCGTACTATCAGATAGTCAAGTGTAAAGGAAATCAAAATCATGCACTATGTCCAGTGTTTGGCATATTAGTGACTGATAAAATAGTGATATTAAGTTTCTGATACTGTGAGAACGTTGTGAAAGGATTAGTGTCTTACGTTTTTTACAGATTACCTTATTTGATCATTGGTCTGCTATGATGAAGAGTGCAAAGGTATCACTTATTTGTAGTTCTTCTATAAAAGTTTTGTTAGTCAGCTATTGATGTGAATCAGATTTAAGTAACAAATAACCCGTATACTACCTAAAAATTCGGAGAGATAAAATTGCCCTCCTGTATACCTAGAAGACTCGTGAGAGTTTGCCTCTCTTTGGAAGTAATAGTTGCATATATGGTGTGGATGGTTTACCACTTTACTTTGGTTCTCTTTTACCTAAGTAGCGTAGTGTTAGTATTACAATCTTTTTTAATGTGAAGAGTATAGAATTTAATTCTTATTATTACTTGCCAGCATGCAGCTTATCCAGATTTGGATGATTCTACATCTTTCTTTGGTGTTTATGATGGCCATGGAGGTGGGTATTAACTCTTGAGTTATTCAGTGACATATATCATTTTAATGCCAACTTGGATCCATGCTCATTAATTAGAACACTGAGTGCACTGAAGGTCCTGAGACATTCAATATTATTGTAATATAGGTTCTCCATTTTGATGTCTCCATTGGAATCCACCTAAACATGGCTGGCCTTTTCATTTACACATGCTGTAGCTGTTGTGTTCTCTGTCATGTACCGATCAAGTTTCATTTACTTTTCATGACCTTATATGCTTCATGTTCCACCTTGTCCTAATATCTCTTATTTATAGTTAACTTAAATTTAATATAAGAGAAATAAAAATATATTTCTGGTTTAGTGTTAGTAAGCAGTTATTATAATGAGTAGTTATTATAAAGAGGCCAAGAGAAACCAAAAGTTGTTATGGTTCTCATTCTCCCCCAATCATCATATATATAGGTATTGATTACAATTACAATTTATAACACTTGTAAACTTCTCAGGGTATGTAAAACACTGCTGTAAGATTGATCTTCCTCTCTTGTTCTTTCTTTCTTCTTGTTCTTTTTCTTGGTTCTTGTTCTTATTTTCTTTAATAATTTCCTTGTTATATATTGATTCATAATTCCAACATATTTCCATTTTCTACAAACAGAGATCCATGTAGGCTGTATACTTAACATTTTTGGTACATTCTTGTTAGATGCTTGTTAACCATAGTTGTGTTTGAAAAAAAATGCTTTTCCAATCCACTTATGAACCTTAAGGGTCTGTTGGATGGGGTATTCTTAAATTTTCAGTTTATTTCAAATATAAGGGAATCTAAATGCCGTAATTAAATTCCCTTCAATTCTGGTCTTTTTTTTGGTTGAGGTAATTAGCTTATCTTCATTAATAAAATATGCAGTTGATTTTATCATATATTATTTATAAGTGTTAATTAATGCATATGAATGCATTTTGAAGTGAGGTAGAGAGAGGGGGGAAATCGAAATTCCTTCTCTGTTGAGGAATTAAAATTCTTCCTTTTAATAGTTAAAATCCATCATTAAAATCCTTTGAATTTGCCATTAAGAATTTTAAATACTTTCTAAAATTACTTTCCCTCCTTTAATTACCTCATTCAAGCACACTCTAATGTCTTTTTCATGCATTTCATTTATTTTCAACTTCAGGATTTTGTTTTGATATCCATGTTAAAAAAGGCAACAAAAAAAGGAGGGAACATATTATCCATGTTTTTGGGTGTACTTTCTCGGTATTGACCCATTCCAGTTTAATTAGTATTGATTATAAGGCTTTGTTGTTGTTGTTGTTGTTGTTGTTGTTGTTGTTGTTTGTTGTTGTAAAGTTTCCTTAATAACTTGGAGATCTTTAGGTGTTAACGATTTCAAAATTATTGTGATGGAACCAACATATATAGCATATTAATTGGCTCACTTCTCGTTCTAATATCTTTCTATATGGTTTTTCCTATTTGCAGGCAAAGCAGTTTCCAAATTCTGTGCCAAGTATCTACATCAACAAATGCTTAAGCATGAAGCTTACTTAGCTGGAGATATAGGCACATCCTTACAGAAAACTTTCCTTAGGTGCTTTTTTTATTCTTTATTTTGTTTGTTGTTTTGTTTATTTAGAATTTTCATTATACTTACTGCATGCGGATAAAAGCATGGCGATGAGATTGTCAGGTAGGAATATAGATAACAAAATACTAAGTAGGACTATGCTCATGCTTGAAATACTTGATGTTCAACTGTTGCTCTAGATAATTTACTTTATCTAATTTACATGCCCCAGGGGAGGTTTGGCATCCCGGTCTCTTCAAGATACAAATATAGCTGGATCCCTAGAAGTTATGTGCAGTTACAAATAATTTTAAAAACACTTTTCTACTTCCCTCTGTTTTCTACTTCTCCTGTGAGTTATTGGAATTTTCAAAACCCCTTTAATCTTCATTTATTTGTTTCGTATTTTTACTCACGTACTTTATGTCTTAAAAGTATTAACAAAACAAAGTGTTTTAAAGTGCCATGCATGTGAATGTTTGTGTAGTCATTTATGCTTGTAAAATTATTGGAACCGTGACCACCTGAACTGCCAAATTTTTGGGAATGAGTGTTAAGTTCTTACGTATACTTTTCCTCTTCATGATCAAAATGATTTTTTTATCTAAGTTTTTATACATGTGATGGTTTTTCTGCCCAATAAACAAAAGTGGGATATGGAGTTGAGACAAATAGTTTTGTTAAAGTTGTACCCTTTTTTTCTCCCTTCATATTGAGGCAGAATGGATGAGATGATGCGCGGACAAAGAGGGTGGAGAGAATTGGCAGTCTTGGGAGATAAAATAGAAAAGTTGTCTGGAATGCTAGAGGGGTTTATATGGTCTCCCAGGAGTGGTGAAACAAATGACCATTCTGATGATTGGGCTTTTGAGGAGGTAATGGATTATGAACCCATTTTGCTTTCTTGTTCCACCTCTGCTTGTTATTCTTACTTTGCTCTTTTATTTATAAATGAAATAAAAGCTATGCTGCATGTATGTTGGAATCTTTTGATATGTGGAATATAAGCTTGTGAATTTAACCGAAGGTCCTTTCTGAATAAATGACTGCAAGTTACATATAAAAATCATTAGGTCTCGAATCCTTACTGTAAAAAAATGCGTTATTTTAAACTGAGGAAGCTATGCTGCAAATAGGGACCACATTCTGATTTCACTGGACCAAACTCTGGAAGTACAGCTTGTGTGGCTGTCATTCGAGGAAACAAACTTGTCGTCGCCAATGCTGGTGATTCTAGATGTGTATTATCAAGGAAGGGCCAGGTACTTCGACCTCATTTTGTGGTTTTTTAATTGTCTCAAATTTACTAGGCATGCAATATAGGGTATTGGAATATGGTTGATGAGAGTTCTGGTGGTAAAGATTGCTAATTCAGAGTACACCTTTTGTATTCTGAGATAGATATTTCAATATGGATAAGCTTGCACATTTATAAGTAGCACATTTTATTTCCTTTTGCTTTGAAGGGTTCATGATTGAGGTTGAACCGGCATAGCTTGCTACTCAGCATGATCTATATTCTTGATATTTTAATGAAGTTTTATTTCCAGGCACACAATTTGTCTAAGGATCACAAGCCCGAGCTTGAGGCTGAGAGAGACAGGATTTTAAATGCTGGTGGTTTCATCCAAGTTGGACGTGTCAATGGAAGTTTAAACTTGGCTAGAGCGATCGGTAATAGGAATTTGTTTTTATAAAGTTTGTAAGGGAAAATGTGAGAGTTCATTACTATCGTAAAATTTACTTGTTGCTTTCTACAAATGTTTTCCTTCCATTAGTCCCAAAAATTTGTAATAAAAAATTCCCTCAATTACAGGAGACATAGAATTCAAGCAGAACAAACGTTTGCCTGCTGAGAAACAGATTGTGAGTGCTGAACCTGACATAACTTCCGTAAGTATTGCTCAGCACATTATATGTTAAATATTTATGGCACGATTAGCACCTTTTTTTGCATGTCTCTCTGGTTTCCTCGTGTTTGATGGGTGAAAGAAATATATTTATTTGAAAAAGGAATTCTATGACTTGAGTTTCTTTTTCGTCTGACATCCCTCATTGTGTTATTTGCCATTTTGTTTGCTCTTTTGAATTTTCTTTTCCCTGTTCTTTGTAACAGATTGAGCTTTGTGACGATGATGAGTTCCTTGTAATAGCTTGTGATGGGATATGGTACGCTACTTGGCTATTTAAATTTTCTGTCTACGAACTCCATTGATATTACCAAGTTCCTAGAAAGTCTTCCCTTTTTTTTTGTTTTAATTTTTATTGATCATCAACAAACTATTATATAACCTGTTATATGTGTAGGGATTGCATGTCAAGCCAACAACTTGTGGACTTCATACATGACAAGTTAAAGGAGGTAAGTTCTGTGGCTTTTACTTTTGTTTATGTTATAGAGAACATTAATTTGGCCACAGCATGCGGATTGTCATAATTGCAATCTGTTATGACACCGATATAAAATGATGAAATATGTAGGAGAATAAACTATCTGCGGTGTGCGAGATGGTTTTCGACAGGTGCTTAGCACCAACAGCCGGTGGCGAGGGATGTGATAACATGACCATGATCTTGATTCAGTTCAAAACTCCTTTGAATCCAAGTGCTTCTGATGCAGACCCGCCTCAGTCGTCTGCGGAACCATCCGAAGCTGATAAAAGTTCAGAGCAAACAGAACAAAAGTGAGGGAAGAGTTTCAGACCTGACTAGACAGTGATTGGCGCGAGCACAGAGACGATCATGGGTAATATTTTAATATCCATATTTGCAGGATGTTGATTCTCAATAGGGGATTGTAAATTTGTTGGGGGAGAAAAAAAATTCGATGCTACTGCTGCTCATGGGGGCTATTGACTTTGTACATTAAATTCGGGTCTCTAAATGTGAAAGGTAAAAAACAAATGGTTCAGCAAGCACGGCAGACACCTACATGGACGGCTAAAACCACCCCTCTGGCCATTTTCTTTTGTCAATTTTATTTCTTAGCAATACCAGTGATCGATGACTAGAACAATACGTGAAAGAACATCTCTAAAATTATGGAACCATGTTTGATGTTTCAATACCCATCATCTATACAAGCTTGTGCCTTTTAAGGATTCAGTGCGATGAAATGACCCCCGTAACCCTGATATATAGTATTGTTACTATTGTTCATTTTTCTTTCCGGGAGAGATGCTATTTCGTTTTGTTTTATTTGAGCCTCATCTTTTATATACCCTAGCTACAATGTTATGAAACAAGTGTATTTCAAGTTCTGCTTGTATCTCTTCTACTAGACCATGTGGAGATTGCATACTGAAATATAAGAGAAAGAAATAATGGTGAAAGATTATGGATGAAGCAAGGTATGAAATATCGAAGGATCTTCCCACGAGTACATTTTAATCTATGCACGACTAGTAACTTAATAATTGGGGTATAGTGTTAATTTATAATCAAACGAATACCATTTGTTACGTTACATTTTGTTTTGCAAATGGTTATATGTTAAGCATTTAGTACGCAGTAAGTGTTTATGTTCTTATCGTATAGAATTACATTTAAAGAAATTGCAAATTAACTGATAAGCCTGTGCCGAATAAAACGGAAGAGATAAGCAGTGAAGGGAGATATATATAGATGCTATGACGGTTGCATGGTTGCCACGTGTCCAATCTGAAGGAACCCCTTATCCACTAGTGTTTCTGTTCTTATCGTATCGCATTGGATCTTCTTAGTTCTGAACGCGCATTAACTTACAACTGCTTCTCTCTCTATTGTCGCGTTAATATTCAACACGTGTAAAGTGCTACTGCCACCTCCCTCTTTTTGCAATCATCTCAATTCTGAAACCTTTCATTTCTCGCAAAATTTTTAGCTTGTAAACTCTCTTTTGGCTTTTTTTTTTAATTTATTTTTAACCTTTATCTAAGACCATGCCTTTAGTGATGTTGATGATAATAAAATAATAATGGCCTTGTGATTTGTAAAGAAATTAAGATTCTAATTTTCACAAAACCATAAATCCACCGCAAATGAAAATTTGAATGTACAATGATATTGAAATGGCGATTTGATATGGACTTATAAAAAATATCTATTTAACGAAACATGAGAGTGGCTAGTCTTCACAAAATAGTTGCAATTTTCACTAAAATATTAAATATCGTTGACGTTATAAAATGTGTTTCACTCATTCGAAGTAGTCATGATCATAAATAAAATGTTTATTTTATCTGAAAAAAGATAATTTAAATCATCATATTTGTCTCATATATGGATGTGTGTGTATCTGTTTTTTTTATTTTCAGCTCCTTCATTTTTTTGGTTATTTTATTTTCATTGACGTTTAATTAGATTTCTCTTCAAGAATAATGACATAGCCTGATATGACCAAATTGCCAACTACTATAACTTTGTTGCACCAAAAAGAGAAATTGAGAGAAGTAAAAGGGATAATGAATAGTGAATTAATGGCAATAGAGGTGGAAGGGATATCCAATATTATATGCTTCATTCAGTGAATAATAAACAAATAATCCAAAACAACAGTCTTCCAATTCAGACCAAGTAAATAAAAGATAAAAGGTAATCCAAGAATCTCTCACCTTTTTTCATCATCTTTTGTTCTTTTCTTTTTCCTTTTTCATGTGCTGTTTTTCTCTCTCTCCTATCCCATTTTTCTCGTTTCTAAATTTTTTACCTAGTCCTAATTCTAAAGTTTTTTCACCTTATAAATTATAAAAATTTAGTTAATCATCTTTTTCCCGTTTTATAATAACTTAAAACCATAATTATTTTTAGGGGTCGAACCGGACATAAATTTATCATCGAGCCAAAATTTACAACAATCAAATAGAAAATAAAAAAAATCAGTTTTTTTGAATTAAATCGATTGGTTCGGTTCGGTTTTAAGTTAATTTGACAAAAATTGAACCAAAAAAGTGATTTAATAATGCATTAAAATAGAAATTTTAGACTTAATAAATGTGTTTGTTTTATGTTTAGTTGTTAAAATGAATTAAAATTTTGTTAAATTTAAATATAATACAATGTCATTTTAATTTATTGATTATTTTAAACATCATTTTACTGAAATTAATTTTCTGTTAGTTAAAATTTAAAAATTAAAAAATTGACCGAATCAAATCGTTTTTAGTTCGATTAAATTATTGCACAAACAATAAATTAATTGGTTGATATTCTATAAAAAAATGAACGGATCGATTTAATTAATTTTTAGTCCAAAATTGAACCAAATCAAATCGATAACACCTCCTAATTTCTAAAGTAAATTTTGACAGTTAACTCTCAATTTCAGAAGAAAAAATAAAAATAAAATAGGCAGAGTCATAACACAAGAGATAAGTGCCTATAATTTCTGTCCTCTCCACAAAATACGAAGTTACACGTCACTCCACAATAAGACTCAATGGATAAGAACCGTGCTTGCATTCCCAATTCCACCTCAGATTCCTTTTCTTTCTTCATCATTATTTATTATTTATTATTTATTTTATTTCACACTATACTATATAAACAAATCCATTCCCTTCCATTTTTCTATTCTTACTTAATAGTGTTTCAAAGCATCCATTTGATCAATTCCACAATTATTGAGCCTTAAATAATTCAACAAGAGTGAAGCTACTATTTCAACTCTACTTGCCCTTTAATTTGCCCCTTTGATCAAAATATAAAATTATAAAAAAAGGAACTTTAGACCAAAGTTGTGTTATTTATACCCAAAGTTTTTGTGGGTCGTCATAGTTTTCTGTTGGGGTGTTTCATATTTGTGGTTTTTGGACATCTGTTGAGGTTTCTTTTAAGAGTTTCAATGGCTGCTGCTTCAGTTGCTGGGGTTGTTGGTGGAAAAGGGTTATCATCTTCTTCATGGATGAAACAATTCAAAGGAAGCAAAGGAAAGAAGATGAACAAGTTTAGGATTTCATGTTCTTCTTCTTCTGTAGCAGATCCTTATAAGACCTTAAGGATTCAACCTGATGCATCTGAATCTGAAGTTAGAAAGGCTTTCAGACAACTTGCTTTGAAGGTTAGTTTGCTTCTCTTTCTTCCTTCCTTCAATTCTTATCTTTTTTGTTCTTTTCATTTTTCATCAATTTTTTAACTATATGAGAGAAATATTTTGTGTATTTTTGTTATGATGCAAATTAAGTCATTACATGTCATCTGATGTTAATTTCTCATGTGATTATTTGATTAAGTTCAAGTGAGACATTTTTCCCCTTTTTTTAAATTAAAATATTGATTAGTTGATAATCTGTTTTTTGTTTTTCTTGCAGTATCATCCAGATGTATGCAGAGGGAACAATTGTGGGGTGCAGTTTCATCAAATCAATGAGGCTTATGATGTATGTAACAATCATATGCAAACAAAATTTCCTCCTAAATTTTGATTACATAAAAATAATGCATCATTGAATATTGAAAATTGAATTGTTATTAATTGAGGCATAAACAAATGCTGCTTGTGGTTTTGGGACAATCAATGGGTCATATTTGTTATTTCTATAAAGTGAGAAATATTTGGTGGACCAACAATAATGCAAGAGAATAAGAATGGGGTCTCTTTGATTTCATCATATCTCTCTTTTTACTTTAAAAAAAATTCAGATTCTTTATGCAAAAAAGAGTGAATATGAGTGAATATCCCATCTGACTCCTGAAAATTACTTCGAAATGGTTTCGAGATTTTTGATAAAAAAAATATTCAATCTATCTTTGATTTTTTTTTTGGGAACAGATTAGTTTGTGTCAAAAAAAAAATAGCATTAACTTGTTTTTATACAGAGCTAATTATTTTCATAAAAATAAATTTTTTTTGGCAAAAAATTTGTTTTTTGAGATAATTGTTACGTGCTGTTTAGAATTTTTTTTAAAAGAAAAATCTTAATTAATTATTTTATATAAAAATTTTGGGGTGGTTTGTATAATACTTGCATAATTGACCTCATTTTAGTTTAATATTATAATTATGAAATAATGCAACTATAAAGAATTGTAAATGTTGGTGTGTATGTTAGCAAAGGGCAGTGGTTGCAATGATATGATCATCCCAACTACTAACACATATCCTTCAAAAAAAATTAAAAAATAAAATAAAACAACAAAAGCAACATTATGGGGTCCATAATTTGTTTTCTTAATTTGGATATCATTATTAATATTTGGGTGTTTTGAATGCAGATTGTGATGGCTAATTTGAGAGGAGAATCAAATGAGACAGAAGTGTACAATGTTTATTATGAAGATAAGGGCATTGATGAGCCTCTTAGGGGAATGAACGATCCAGATTGGGACATGTGGGAGGAATGGATGGGTTGGGAAGGTGCAGGAATCCGTGATTACTCTTCTCACATTAATCCTTACATTTAAAAATAATAAAAATTTATGTAAATTATTATTAATTTTAATTCTAGTCTTTGAATTTATCATCAATTGCTATGTTAATGATATGTGATTAATAAGTAATAGCTAAAGTGCGCCGTAGAGCCACTTCAACTTGTACCTACCAACAATTGTTGGTGTTCAATGTACATAGTCCAATTTCAATGTCTCTTCAAAATTAATTAAATTTGAGAAGAGAATTATTGTTTTTTTTTAATATATGTTTATGTTCTTATCTAACTCTTGACATTGGTTAAGGAACAAACATGAAACATTAGATTATATACAATTTGATTAAAGTCTTGTGCATTATTAATGGAGACAAAAGTATGTGATTAATCAATAGAGAAAATCTAAAGGCTGATATTATTGAAGACACGTGTCATATATTCAAATTCCAAATTTTGTCATGTTTTCTTCAAGCGATTTTACTTGGTCTCATTTGGCATCTAAGAAATTGGAGCTTGGAATTGTAGACTTCTATCTCAGATTCAATTTTTAATGTTTATAGTAGTTTACTTTTTGTATTGCATCTTTTGGATACATTTCACTAAACACATAAATAAGCTCTCTCAAGTAATACTTGTTTCTGGTGGAGTGGGAAATATTTTGAAGTTAGCAAATACAATGCAATCCATCCATCCATCAGAATAATATTGAACTATTTCCTTCTTTGGTAAATTATTTGAATTAATACTAATCAATTTTGTATTTGACAACTTTTTGCTATTTAGTCTTTATCACATTTTATCAACTCATAAGATCATTTCAATTTTGGGGTTCATAGATGATCAAAATTGATCAAAGCCAAGGTTCAAAATGGACTGCTCATTAGTATTGGATGAAATCTAACGAGTTCAGTCAAAAATTGGAGAAGAGCCTTTAAAAGATACACGAGTTATCCTATTTGACCTACTCAGGGTAAAAATACAGGAATGGATCCTCTCATTTTTTTTAATTGAGAGAGTAAAATATAATTTTTATTATTAATTTTATAAGTGAGACAAAAAATAAATATAAAAAAAATAATAAAAAATTTAAAATTACACTTTATACTCTCAATTTTTTTAACAATTAAAAAGATCCATTCTTTAGAAATATCATAGTCTGTGCCTGAAATTTCACCCGACTTGAAAACAAGAAAAAGAGTTCATGTCTTACTACTTGGATTATTATTCTAAATGGATTAACTAGCTTAGTGTTTGTTTGGGCCTCAATAAAATATTTTTGGTAAATTTTTAATAATAAAAATAAAAATATTAAAAAAAACATTTTTTAAATTTTTTTAATTTTTATATAATAAATAAAAAAATATTTTTATTTTATTTTATTCAAACATAATTGATAAATAAAAAAAAATGTCTTTATATACGATATCCAAATATAAATTTATTTTTATTTTTATAAAAAATCTTTTAAAAAATTATCATTTAAAAAAAATCTTTTTAAAAATAGTGCCCAAATAAATTAAGATGTGGACTAATTTTCCATGCAATAAAAAAAAATCACTCATTAACTTTAGGTAAGAGCTCAGTAAGTGATGACCCTCTATTTATAAATACTTTCAACATTTTAAGTATTTTTCAATCTATTATATACTTATTCTACTGAAAATTCTTGCTAATTTAGGTATTGAAATCTTTTGCAAGTATTTTCACCTGCTGTTTGGAAA
Organism: Arachis hypogaea; assembly: GCF_003086295.3. NCBI lineage: Eukaryota > Viridiplantae > Streptophyta > Magnoliopsida > Fabales > Fabaceae > Arachis > Arachis hypogaea. The sequence continues at coordinate 519,399 of NC_092044.1, forward strand.
CCGATGTGAAGCTACCTTTAACGTTTTTACCACCATTTTCGTCCTCTTTACTCGAAACTCATCTACTCCTTAGAAAAAATCAATATAATTTTGTTTGTCATTTTCTCTTTCCATCCTCAATTATTATTTGTTCTCTTCTAAAATTGTTCATGTTCAGGTGGCTTAACTCCTACCATTCACGGATTTTAGTTTATTTTTCTTTTTCCTCTTCTCAATTTTTGTATCATTTCGAAAAGAAAGATGGAAAAGGTGGGTAAATGTAACAAAAAGCAACGAAGCTAATTCACTAACTAAAATAATGTATAAGTTTCACTTTTGCTTGAAAGCAAAGCAAAAAATAATGTATAGAATGTACTATCATATACTACAATTTATTTCATTTGATATAATCTATTTGATGTGATAAATTTCTCAAGACAGTAAAGAATAAAAGATATGATGTCTAAGAACACTTAACCTCAAAGAAATATCTCTTGAGAGGTACGAAAAGGAATAAGCTAAATATTGAAATGGTACGGTGCATTTGGTGAAGGAATGAAGGGTTTAAAAGATACCATCACGAGTTAATATTGTATCAGTTTTGACATATATAATTTAGGAAAATGTTCAAGTGTATTTTTAATTGTTGATCTTAATTATAAAAAATATATATAATATATATAATTAAGATTAACGATTATAAATCACTGAAATATCGGTGTATCGGTATATTTAAAAATTCTTCTATAATTTAATGACCATGTTATGTATACATTAAAATCAGCCACAAAAATACATATTAAATACATATTGAAAATAAATTTAACCACACATATGTTTATATACAAATATATTGATGACTAATTTTTATATACGAATAACATTTTTGATAATTTAAACTAGCAACATGGCATATTTATTTAAAAATTTTGATAATAGTAATTAAATTTTAATGCCAATTTATAATTTTTTGAATGTAAAAATAATATATAGAATATATAATTAATTGACGAATATATATAGATAATTAAAACCTGACACTAAATACTAATATAAAATAACATTAAGACTGTTTACAAAAAAAAAAACTTAATGAAAAATCAATGTAGTTTTAAGAAAAACGAGAAATTGTGACAATTTTATCAAATCTAAAATGATATTACTATAATTTGCACCTTATGATTCTACCAAGAGAAATTTTTTTACATTATCAAGATTCAGGTTGAAATTCGGTCAATGTCTAAAGTATTTTGTTTGGTTCACATTCATCATTTTTATTCAATGATATTTTTTTATCGAATTTGAATAATAATTTGGTTCTAAGTCATATTATAAAATTAAAATACATAATTTATAATAAAAATTAATAATAAAATAATATGAGTTTAAGAAGATATTTTGTCATTTTAAAACTAAAAGTAATATAAATTTAAAATAGTATTTTTATCATTCAAAAATTAAAGAGCAGAACAATAATCGTGTCATACTAAAGACTGGAAGAATTATATTATGCTAATCTTCGAGATCAAAAAAAGAAAAAAATTATTTTTAATACAATTACATCTATTTAAGAAACAAAAAATATAAATTTTTTGAAGAGTGCAAGTAATTATGAGAAGTTTTCTAAACTTAAGTTATCTATAAGTCTATAATTAAGTTAATTGAATTTAGTTCAAAAATTTAAAAATGATTTGAAGATTAGATTTCTTATCTTTTGTTTAAATTTCAAATAGGACAGTTTATATTTAAATTTGATTAGAATTTATCGAAAAACTTTATTTAATTTTGATTTATTTAATAATATCTTTAAAGTTTTAAAATTTAAATTAAATCTAATCTAATTTATTAAGATAAAATCTAATTTAAATTAATTAAAAAGTTACAAAGAGTTTAATGTTTAAATGAGACATGCATACTAATTTTATAAGATGAAAACTTAGATAAAGTTAATTTTACGTAAAATTGATATTTGAGAGCTGATAGATAAAAATTTAGTCAAATCATTTGACGGCTCTCAAGTATCAATTTTACGTAAAGTCGACTGCACCTAAGTTTCCATCGTTATAAGAGGGCTACTTTTGTCATTCCACCGAATCGAATCCAACTAACAACGTAGTTAGAAGTGGCTATGTTATCATGTGTTAAATTAGGATTCTGTTACTGTTTTCCGATCTCTCTCTCTCTCTCTCTCTGTGGCATGAGATTCTGTATCGAGTTTCAGATTCAGGTTGAGTTCTTCACCCAGCGTCCTGTTCAATTATAACTTGTAACAGAGATTACAGGTTAGTTAGTTAGTTAATGGTTAGTTATGCCTATCAAAATTTTAACTTGTTCTTTTCCCACCACTTTTCTCACTTTTCAACCTTCAATTATGTCACCATAACCCCACTAGTTTCTTTTTGCGACATAAACCCCACTATAAATTATTCATCAGGTGCATGTCTCTGTCTTTGTCTTTATTTATTTGCATATTTAATGAATTCACCATGCTCACCAATACATCATTAATTTTCTGCCAAAATTCTGGTTTTGGAAGCAAACATATCTATATTGAATTATTAATAATTAGGGTACATTAAACTGATTAGTCAAATTGAAACTGATTCTTTGAAAGTTCTTTTTTGTCTCATTGTTTATGCCTTGATAATGTGATATTATGATCATTAGAAGGCTACTAAATTGGATTTGGTGATAGGTTGGTGATTATTCTATTAATTGATTCATGCATCAGTGTTGATAAAGAGGAATGTTCATTGTATGTTTGATAATGTTACCAACATTGATTAAGTTGTCTGATGTTGTTACCTTTCAGCAATTAGCAATTAGCAAACTTTGATAATGGCAGACCTGAAAGATCCACTTCTCCCTCCAAAACTGGCAACGACCATCAATGTAAGAGAGGCTGTGAATCGGCCTATGGGTGCCGGACGGCAGCTGTATCAAGGAGTGGATGTTCTTGAGCTGAAGAAGAGAGGGCAGAGTCTTCGGTCGTGGATACGAGTTGACATGTCAGGAGACTCGCAGATAATTGAGGTAGACAAGTTTACTATGATGAGGCGTTGTGATCTTCCAGCGCGCGATCTTCGCCTATTGGATCCACTTTTTGTCTATCCATCAACAATCCTTGGAAGGGAAAAAGCTATTGTTATCAACTTAGAACAGATAAGGTGTATTATTACGGCCGAGGAGGTTTTTCTCCTGCATTCCTTGGACAGTTATTCATGGAACTATGTGATGGAGCTACAACGACGATTAGCATCGACCAGTGTTGGCGAGCCAGGAGATGCGTGGCAGTCAGACAATTTTGAGGTGAACCGGAGCAGAGGAAGTAGAAATTTTGATAATGACTTTAGGAATAACTCGTCCCCGGATTATTTGCCATTCGAGTTCAGGGCACTGGAAGTTGCATTAGAGTCAGCATGCACATTTCTTGACTCTCAGGTTTGTACATTAAAGAGATAAGTGAAATTGAAGTGAATTGAAATTCATGGTTGTGAATAATCAGAATAATTTACAGCTTGATTCTTAGGATGACTATGCATATGGCTTGAATTATTTTATCTGGTTCTGCACTTAGAAAATAGTTTGAAAGCATAAAAGTTGTGTTAGTTTATCCCTAAGCAGGATCCTTAATCAAAACGGTTGCATATTGTATTTCCTTTCCTCAAATTCTTACTCATTTGATTTTGGAAGATTAGTTAGTAACACTCTCTAATTTGTTGTGGCCATTTCCAAAAGGTGTCTGAGTTAGAAATTGAGGCTTATCCGTTGTTAGATGAACTAACATCTAAAATCAGTACTCTGAATTTGGAGCGTGCTCGTCGGCTGAAAAGCAGACTCGTTGCCCTGACTCGTAGGGTTCAGAAGGTAGTATTCATGTATATATTTTTTCCTTCTTACCTGCAATTGATGAAGTTCATAGTTTTTCTCACTTTTTTTAACCTTTCCTTTTATTGAATGAGTATGAATTCAGGTTAGAGATGAAATAGAGCAGCTTATGGATGATGATGGTGATATGGCTGAGATGTATCTTACTGAGAAGAAAAGGCGAATGGAGTCATCATTCTATGGAGATCAGTCTTTGTTTAAATCAATTGATGGCGTATCCATATCTGCTCCGGTTTCTCCTGTTTCGTCGCCTCAGGATTATCGGAAACTTGAAAAGAGCATGAGCAGTGCTAGGAGCCGACATGAGAGCACGAGAAGTTCTGATAGTGCTACAGAAAGCATAGAAGAGCTTGAGATGTTACTAGAAGCATACTTTGTAGTAATTGATAGCACTCTAAACAAGTTGACATCAGTAAACACAGTCTTATCTTTGTAAAACTTCTCTCTGTCTGGCCACAGCAATTCATTGATCATTGTTTCTTGTTTCAGTTGAAAGAGTACATCGACGACACAGAAGATTTCATCAACATTCAACTGGTTTGTTTTCTGTCACTCCGTCTTCGTGTTTAGTCCGACGAAAAGTCCATGCTCATTATTGGATGCATCATAGCATTGTCCATGTTTTTTTAGTCTTTACTCTTTTGCATTACTAATCATCTGACATGTTCTAGTTCTATATGTCAAAGAACAAAATGGTTGTGCACATTGGCCTCATTTGTCAATGTCATTGATGATTATTTGGTTTCGCAAACTTTGTGAATTTCGAAACACTGACTGAAACCCTTTTTTTTTTCCCTCCGGCAGGATAACGTTCGGAATCAGCTCATCCAATTCGAGCTGTTGCTCACAACAGCAACATTTGTAGTTGCCATCTTTAGTGTTGTAGCAGGAGTATTTGGGATGAATTTTGATATCTCATTATTTAGGGTTCCTAAAGCATTTCAGTGGGTTCTTATAATCACAGGAATTTGTGGAGTCCTCATATTTAGTGCATTTGTGTGCTTCTTCAAGTACAGAAGACTCATGCCCCTTTAGAATAGAGATATTTTAGCTTTAGTTATCACACCATCAAGATGGATAGGTAGTATTTTGGTACACACAATTGTGAATTTCAACTGAAAAGTTAGACAATGTTAAAAGCAATTCTTTCAATTCATTTATGCATCATCAATTGTAAGTGGTTCTTTTCTTTATTATTTATGATTTAGACAAAATTGTATACTAAAACAAAGTAGTTAAATTTACATAGTGTTATTGGTTGCATCTATCCTTTTATCTTGTTTCTAATACACTCTAAAAGTATGCAAGTATTTGTGTTCTTATTCAAGTTTAAGAGTTATACATGTTTGAAATGAAGGGTTTTTGTGACCCTAATGTGTGTTACTATTTGTTTCATGCTCTAGATCAATACAATTCATTCACCATCATATAAGTTGCAAAACTCATTTCATCTAAATTTTACACCACATTCAATGATGAAAACAAGTATGTTAAACCACTATGACACGAAAATGAAGATAAACTTCTTTTCAACAATTATGTTAAACCACATTCAATGTTTTTGCCATCCTTATTTATAATAACTAGTAGTGATTTTCTTGGTAACATCTCTAAAATAACAACCACCATCGAAAAAGAAAACAAACTTCTTGAGAGATGTGTCTTTTTTTCTACATCAAGATATCAATCAGGCCGAAAACTAAATGACTAATCCTTCGAATACAGCAAAGACACAAAGTGGGCGATAAACAAGCTTGATTCCCATTCTCCAGGAAGAATCAAACCCAGGAGAGATGGTTAAGGAATAAAGACCCTCATCTATCTATGCCAACTTGCGTTGATAGAGCTTTGTCTTTAATCAAGTGTTAATTTCACAAGAACTAAAAAATTAAGAAGGCCTTTTTAGTTCGTTTCAATTACATCTTTAAACGCTAAATGAGTATTACCTCCTCTTAATCAATCATCAATCAAAATTAGGTTAGTGCTCACTAGTGCGTTCTTTAATTGATCATTAGAGATTAACAAACGTTGCAACACATAAATCTCTTAAACTCAATATAACCAATGAAAATTTCCTACACCAAGTTATAGCACATCATTATTTTAATAACATGATAAATTTAAGTTCGGTACAATGGAAAGAGGACATGGGGGGAAAAATGGACCTCCATTGCACAGGAAAATCTAAAAGACACTAAAAGGGCATTCAACAAACATTTCTAACTCCTTTATAATTTTGGTGTAACTTGAAAGTTATTCTCTTGAACATAATGCTGTAAAACATCACTTGGTAGCAGCAGAACTAGCTGAGAGTCTTTGGCTCCTTGCTTTATCAGCTCTTTCCAAGTAATCTTGATGAGATTGATGTGTGGTTCCTACAGGGAAAGAGAAGCTCAAAGGATTAAGTAATTAAATCGCGGCCTACGTAAATATAATCCGTTTTCAAGGTCTAATCGTGATCAAAAGAAACGATCGAGTGATCGTATAATAGTAAGTCTAAATCAGATTCTAGATGTCAAAGAATAAATGCATTTTGGCTTCAACAATTTTTAAGTCATGCAATGGAATGAATATGAACAAACTATTTCTTATAAGTAGGAAATGGCATGTGTAAAAGTTTGCAACTAAAGTTTAACATAGGGATAGTTTCGATTTCAGAAATACTAATACAACAAATATGTGAAATTCAAACAAGTTTAACCCTATGAAAATTATAGCCTTCTACTTCCAATGCCATAGCTTAACTCAAAGTTAAGAGCTTAGATGCAAGTTCTAATAAGCAAAAGGAAAATATCAAATGAAACTCTATTGACAGATAGATTTACTTCCCTTTTCGTTTTAGAATGAAAAATCATTCATAGACTTAGGCTCTCACCAGCAACCTCCAAAACCCATGATCCAAATGGGACAATTGCTATCTCTCACTATTTATTGCAAATAAACCCTAAAACAGGATTGTAACTCTCTAATTGATTTATCCTTCAGCTCAACAATAACTAACTAGGTCAATAACTACTCGGACAAATTTCATTACCCTAAAACTACTTCTAAGTTTCTAACCTAATTTTAACAAAATTAAAGTCACAACGAATCAAATTTGCAAAAATAGAACCAAGCACACACTAAATAGCTCCTCAAAATTATCTTTTCCCTAAATCACACAAACAAACAAATAATCAAATAAACACACTTATAAAAGATTTGAGCTTTACAACCCAACAATGGTTTGAAGGATCTGAATTACGTATAAAATAAGAATAAAGGGAAGTCACCTCTGTTTCTAAGGAACCAAGGAACGGAGAAGACGGCAGTGATGAGAACTATGCCAACGAAAACATGTTTTGGAGAACCGCTATATAGATAGTGATCCAATTTTGCCCTAAATCCACCACTTCCTACCTTCGCTTTTGTTTCGCTCTTCATTTTCTTATTCTTCTTCTCACTTCAGAGCCTTGAATAAAAGGAAGAGGGTGATTCTTCAATATTTCAGCTTAGAGTTGAATTTTCATTTTCATCAACACTTTGGTGAATTCATTTTCGTTTTAATGTGTTAATAAAAAATATTAAAAAACAAAAAAAGTATTATAAATTTTTTTGTTTAATTGCACAAAATGTTACTACTGCTTGAGTGAGTAAAATATTGACTAATTAGATTAGTGGTTAGGTTATTAGTTTTCGATTAAGAGATTATCAGATTTTGTGATTTTTAGTTATTAATTAGTCATTATTTGTATTTTTAATGGTATGAGATTATATTTAATTATGTGAAATTATTTAATTTTTTTTGTTAATTAAATGCTGATCAGATTTTAATAAAAATGCTGGTCTTCTAGATTTTTCATTAGTTTTCTTAAGCAAGTATCGAGAATTTAAATTTCGCTTTGTGTATGCAGTAATTCATTAATCAGTGATAAACTTTTAAATAAATTTTAATACTACAATAAATTAATTCTTAATCTATTAGAACAAAAAATACCATAAAAAACTAAAAAAATTAGCTCCCACCTTGAAGAATATCTTCAACAGATTTATATTAACAAGCTATGCTATTCTTAATTAGCTTTATTAATAATAAAAAGATAGTTATGATGACTCCCTTGCTAAAAAAGTTTTTATTTGGTAGACAATTTTGTGATATGCTAAAATATGAGTTTTGGTCTTTTGGAGGTAACCTTTTAAGAAAATAATAATATTACTCCTATTTGATAAAAGCATTTTTATTTTTTAAAAATATGAGATTTGAAGAAATCACCAAAAAACGAATGCTAATTTGCTAAATGCACTTTTTCCTATAAATGTGGGATTTTGTCCAAATTTGGGCTTAACTAATTTTTGTTAAATTTGGGCCTCAATCTGATTTGGCACTTTTTGTGCTCTCATTGGACCACCCTTCATCAGGTCTCTCTCAAAAGATAGTGTAGACATCTAGTGATGACTTGAGATGCCTTGGGCCTCTTACTATTGGACCACAACACAAAAAAATACTATAACTGTTGATTCATTAAATAAAATGTTAATAAAAACAAAAATTGAATTGTCCAAACTCCAAAGTGAACAAATATGAAAACTTTTTATGACTAATGAACAAAAATACCTTTAAATGTTCATAACTTTATATAATTGATTGAAAAAATTAAGAATATTTTTATCCTCGGTAACCATATTTCGTCTTGTATATACATCGATTCATTAATTAGTTATAAACTCTTAAATAAAACTCAAATTCAGAACGAATCAGTTCTTAAACTTTTGAGCTAGAAGATACTGCAAGAAAAAAAAAATTGATGGGAAAATTAATTTTACTCCACAAAAACAAAGAATTAAGGGGAGAGGGAAAAAGTTATCTTTAAACTTAGAAGGTGGGTCAGTGTCAAGCATATTATGAATTATGATACAGCAAATGCACCACTGTCTACATAATAAGTGTCCAACTTTCTTGGACCCTACCACAATTATTACTCCATATTTCTATCTATCTAGTGACTATTCATCTTCAATCTTCTTCAACTCCTTCTTCTCTTCTTCCACTGATGATGAAGATGAAGATGCTCCATTATTACTACTCATTGTGTGCAATGTTGCTTCTTGTGATTTCAGGCACCACTGTGGTCACAGCCACAGACCACATTGTTGGTGCAAACCGTGGCTGGAACCCTGGCATGAACTACACTCTTTGGGCCAATAACCACACTTTCTATGTTGGTGACCTCATTTGTTAGTATACTCATTTCTCTCCTTCTTCTTAGTTACCCTTCTCTTCTTTCCCATTTCTGAATTCTATCTTTCTTGTAAATGTGACTATTGTTATTGACATAGATCTACATATCATAGATCTAAAACATTCTATTTTGGTCTATGGTTTGGTTTGTTTTATTTAAGTAAAAAAAATGATGCATTAAAATACGCGTTAAAAATGAATTAAACAATACATATATTTATAGACAGATATATCGTAGCTGATTTTAAGTTAGACATTTTTTTATCTGCATTATTTTACATTTTTCTCTTTTATCATGTTTATTTTTTCATTTTTTTAATGAATTAGACTTTTGAGTTTCATAATTTGCATTATGTTGTTAACAGCATTTAGGTACCAGAAGACACAGTACAATGTGTTTGAAGTGAACCAAACTGGCTATGATAACTGCACTACAGATAGTGCTGTTGGGAATTGGAGCAGTGGCAAGGATTTCATACCCTTAAATAAGGCCAAGAGATACTACTTTATTTGTGGCAATGGACAATGTTTCAATGGGATGAAGGTCTCTGTTCTTGTTCATCCTCTTCCGCCTCCTCCTTCGGCCGCCGTGGCGGCCGAACATTCAACAAAGTCAGCTTCTCCTCCTCCTGTGCTCTTGGACTGGGGACTCTACTCTTTAATGGTGTCTATTGTTTTACATTTTTATTTTGGTTTAGATCGGATTGGATTGGATTTAGTTAATTAATTTGTCAAGCATAAACATTATTGTTAGTTCGGTTTGTCCTTAATTTCCTATCAAATCAGAACTTTTTGATGTTGTGATTACAATGATATTCACTCAATGGATATCATGACTTTTGTTAGTATGAGAAATTATTTATTCTCCATTTATATGAAGTAAGAGTTGACTAGTTTTTAAGATTTTAAGACATTAAATATATATATTTTTTAACTTCATTAGTTTCTTTTACAGTAACTCTTAACTCGGGTGAAAGACTAATTTGTCCCAAATCTAAACTCCATTTAATCTTGCAATTGTGAGCTCATATAATATAATTTTTTAATCTTTTTTTGTTCTACTTAAACCTTTAATTGCAAGTGGTTAACCTTTTTAACTTTTCCAATGCCATATAACTATTTGCCTTGACTAATGACTATTGCTTAGTTATATAGGTCAATTCAATTCAATTGACCTAGTGTAGAAATTCAAAATATTTCTAATTTGGTGTAGAATATATATTGTGATAAAAATGACTCATTTTTATCAATATATATAGTTGACTCAGTACATCAGAAGCCAAGCTAATTATTATTAATGTTTATATATGAAGAAATTGGAGATACACTCTTTACAAAATTTTTAATCACTTAATTATAATAAATTTTTATATTTATTTATCTTATAAAAAATATTTAATTAAAAATAAAATTTGATGAGTACTTATAAGACAATATCCAAATATTCGATATTTATTTAAACGAATAAATAAACTAATTACTCAATTAATTAAATTCGATTTTACATAATGAGTTAATATTTATTCTATTTCAGAGTAAAAACCATAAAATACTTATTTTTTATTTATATTATATTATTTCAAATTAAATACTATTATTTCAAAATTTGAAAACAATTACATTATATACTATTATATATTTATAAAAATAAATTTCATTTTAGTTTTAAAATTTAAGTGTTACAATTTTTAAAAATAATTTTAGAAAAACAAAAAGCAAAAATTTAAAAAATTTTAAAAAAGCAAAGGCAACACTAACCAGTAACCACCATGGATCTTCCAAACTGAAGCAGAAGAAACCAGCCGGAGAGAAGCACAATTACGAAAGTGCCCTTAAACCCCTGAAAACACAAAATCCTACTTATAACTATTTCTCTCTTCAGCGTCACAGATTCGTCTTCAGCTTCTTCTTCTTCTTCTTCCCTCTCGCTAGGTATTATATTACTCTTCCAATCTCTCTCTTTTCCGAGATTCATAGCTATATTTTTCGTTCTTTTTTACATTGAATTTATTTATGTTTTAATGTTTCTAATTTCTGCAGTTTTCGAATTCGTTCATGTAATTCTTTCCTTTTTACTTCATATTTTGGTGTTTACATGTTGACGCAAGCTGAAAATAAAAAATTATTCGAAAAAGTTCATGACTTTTTAGTTTTTATTGATGCTGAATGCGGTGATGTTGTTGTTATTGCTATAAGATGAGTATTATTGTTGACTGATGCGCAATTCCCTCGCTTTGCATTGTGTTGTTGCTTGCTTGCTCTGTAATTGTTACTTAATTTTATCTAATTTGTTGTTGCTGGTGATTTTTATTGATGATCGAATGTGCTGTTGTTGGTAAATCTTCTCCTAAATATACACAAAAGTAGGTTTCAACAAAATTCTTTCTGGTTAAGTGTCAGCATATCTTTGTTTGTCACCATATCTATTAGAAGCTCAAACTCTATTTTCTATTTCTGCCATTACTGAACAATAAAGTGACCTCAGTTACAGTTACAGTTACTCTAACACTTCTGATTTTGTTAAGGTAATGGCGTTTTTGCAACGAATCCGAAACAACAAGCTCAAAACAGCTTTCACCCAATTAAAGAACCATAGATGTTACATGCGGCTTCCCCATTCTTCATCCATCAATTCCATTCCAAAACCAGGCACTCTTCGGATTCCGCAGCCCTATTGGGCATTCCATGACACACCTCCTCTCGTTTCTAGTAGCGTGAGGTTTTTTGCTGCTCCCATTCAGGTAAATTTTCAAGCTTTTGTCTATGCTCGAGGTTATTGTCGAAGCTGTTGTCTTGAATCTTAACAGTGATTGGAATTGGGTTGCTTTTATTAGTTTTGCTATCCATGGTGGGGCGTTTTTAGGTTGATTATTGACTTGTTTCATGGCTGATCAATGTGGGGGAATGTCATTTTTCTGCGTTGAACTTGTGGAGGGTTTTGAATTTTGCTAGCATAGGCCGGGTTATGTTGTGATGGAGTGGGCATTAATGGTTAAATGGTAGTGGTCTTGGATTTGATGATGTCAGTTGATACATTTTGGGATTTCAGTTTCAGAGTAAGTGGAAGAAGGAAGAAGAGGACTCCATTGAAGGGCGACGATTGAATGACCAAATCAAAGCTCAATATGTTAGGCTTGTATTTGACGATGGTACAAATTTCTCATGCTAATGAATGGGGATTTGGTTCTTTTATTTTGTTTTGTTGTTATCATATTGGACAGCATTGCATATCTATGTTGAATTTCAAGTCTTACCATCATTCGTCTTTTCTTATTCTTAATTGCATAAATTGAGGAATGTTGATTTATTTTTCATAATGGTTATGCTGCACTAGCTCATTACTATGGGGCTTGCAGTTTAGCCATTTTGTTTTATCTTTTATGAATGGTAATATGTTTTGGAGTCATGCACTCATGCTTAGATGATAGATATCCATGGATCTGCTGTGGATGGAAACATACCAATTAGATATATGTCTGCTTGAAAGATCATCTTTATTTTCTATTTATGACAATATGAAATTCACAGGGAATCATTCAATAATATCAAGGTTTGAAGCACTTGATCGTGCCAGGAAGCTCAAACTTGATTTGGTTGAGGTGATTATTTTTAGTTTATTATTTTCTTCTAGAGTCTTTGCCATTTAACTGATATTTCGATATACTTGCATAATATAGGTGTTGAGTTGAAGTAGGTTACATAATTTGAATGAAAATGTTTACTGAAGGATTTATTGTTTTTCTGCTATCCTGGGGTCTTTCCAGTGATTATGTCATAATCTGGATTTTGGTAAAGAGTGTGATCATTTTCACCCCCCACCAACAGCATATCCTTGATATTTGGGGCATGTTGTGACCAGTAATAATTTATATACCCATGTGTCATATCTGTCAACTTTGACGCACTAACATTTTTATAGAAGTATGAATTAAGAAAGTTACATGAATTACATGAGGTATGACATTTATTATATGAGTGCTTGGTCATGTATTACAGGTTCAGAGGAATGGTAATCCACCTGTTGTAAAAATAATGGACTACCACAAGGAAACATACAAGAAACAAGAAAAGGAAAAGGAGCGTGCTAAAAGCAAGGTGCATTATGCAATGGATTTATGTTTTCGATTTGCTTGTGTCGTTTCTGTAAATTGCTTTTGGTTGAAATTGGATATGAGATTTTTTGTTTTCTTTTGGTCTTTGAATTTTCGGTCATACACTAAAACATATGAATCTTTAATTAGCAAATTACTGGTGCTTGAACTACACTGTACCGTGAAAATGTCAGCAATATGCTCATTCTGCTTTTAAGGCGTGCTTAATGAGTTGCCAAAGACAAATCTTTATGATATGCACTATTGTTAATCAGTTTTCTAACAAATGCAGTCTGAACTGACATTGCGAAAAGGAGAATGTAAGGAAGTACGGTTTTCTGGAAAAACTGTAAGTTTTTTTTTTCTCCACTTCATCCTTCCTTTTATTTTTTATTTATCCTTTACATATTTAAGCAAGCTTATTTCTTTCAAATCAAAATTATTTGCTGTAGGTCAAATCTGTTAAACATGTATTTTGACTATGTTCCCATTTATAGGCTTGCTGCAATCGGCTTTAAGGCATGCAAATAATCTAGATGGATACATATAGTTTGTTTGTTTGTTTTTTTTTTTTTTTTTGGGGGGGGGGGGGGGGGGTGTTCAATTATTGGGTTTAAGCTTTTTGTATTCTGACTCTATTCTTGTTGTATCCGGAAGTAAAGAGCCTTGAATAGGATTAAAGAAGTTTGATATTGAATTTTCTGTTGACATTTTCAGGAAATGAAAGACCTGAAGATGAAAGCAGATATGGTTAAAAAGTTGATGGAGAAGGGATATCGTGTGAAGGTACTCTCTTTTTTTCATATATGGAATATGCACTCTGGTTTTGGATGAGGTTACTGCTTAAGGTTTGTGTTTAGGTTCTAGGTTTGAGAAATAATAAAAGAACAAAAACGAGATAATCTAATAAGATCTTGCTCTTTATCACATCAAATATCACATTAGTCAGTTGCATTATGTATTGCTAGTTAACGATGATGTGACAGAATAAATTTATGATACCTTTGTATTTGTCCATTTAAAACAGTGCAGGGCAACAGGCAGTGATACGCAGGAAACAACAGGAGCGTTATCCCGTCTTCATGCTCTGGTATGATGGTGCAGGCTTTATTCTGGGACTTCCAATCTGAGTTATTTTTTTACAACATACTATGTATATTTCTCTCCTATTTTTTTGTCCTTCCATTCTATATTCATAAATCATAACGATCTTTGCAGATAGAAGATGTCACTGTTGTGGAAAGTGGACCAAGTGTGGCAAAAAAAGATGTATTTATGATTGTTAGACATACCAAATATGGGCCTAAAAAAGGTGGTGGTGCTCCAAGAAAATTTCAAGATGCTTTGGAGATGGCTCTTAAGGCTCAGGAAGATAATGCGGAATCATTAACAGCTAGTTCTAGTGATTCTATCGAACATGGGAAGCACAGTTCTACTAAATATGGGTTTGAAGCTGCAGAGGAGGTGGGAGGATCAGAGAAAAATAGCAGAGACTGGAATAATGCTTGTCCTTCTGATTACCAAAACATTACCACAAGTGATTCGGTGTCTCCGCCTGAGCCAGAAAATAGGTATAAGAGAGCTGACCGTAACAAGGTTCAATCTCATGCACAAGCACCTCCTGCTGCAACTGAGAATAGATACCAAAGAGCCGAGGTAAGAAACCGATACCAACAAACATCATCGAATAATACAGGTTTCAACAATAGAGGTCCTGGAACAAGGGATGCAGCAAGGCCAAACAATCAATATATTCCTCCTGCAGGATCAAGATACTCAAGGCCTCCTAACACCAATCAAAGACCCGGTTTTGGCTTTTCTAATGCTCAAAGAGGCCCTGGAGAACAAGGTGGACAAGCAGGGATGCGTAGAAACACAGAAGGGAACCCTCAGGATTCTACTCAGAATTCGTTCGGTCGTGACTCCTGGTAAGGTGTTGGCATCTCATCTTTTGCGTCAAACAGAGGAGTGTTGTATGAAAGTTATGGGCAAATGTGTTCCAAACCCAATGTCACTCACCTATTTAGAAACAAGAATGAAGCAATGGGTGTGCTTCCCCATACTCAGCTGAATTAAGCTGAGGCTTTTACAACATCTAGATTAGTAATTTTTGCTTGGAGGAGCACATTTTTTAATAATTTATGTTTAACTATAGAGATGGGGTGTTACTACTACCCCAGTGGAAATTTTGATACATGTATCCTGTTTTTCACCCACTAAGAACAGGCTATTGTTTGATGTGGCTTTGTCATTTTTCATTTCAGAGCCTACCAATAAGATCAAGTTTGAGATACTATATACTAATAATGTCATCTCAGTTCTTTTGTTTAATGGATGCTTTGATTGGGTTAATCTCTTAAAGAGTAACTCCTAAATTTATTACCTTTTGTATGAAGGATGAGGCAGAGTTTTGACTTAGATAGATAATATTAACTCCTAAAGTGTCTAATACAAGTAGCTTAAATTATAAAAAAATTCAAATCAAGAATAAGTGAACTAAATCATACCTTGATTTAGATAGATAATATTTTACTAAATACAAAATGTAGTTTCTTAACATAATTATAAAGTGAAAGAAAGAAGAAAATCCTCTTTTATTAATTACCATGACCTTTTTCTTTTTTTTTTTAATTATATACATTTTTAATTTGAATACAAATATTTTAACTATTATGATTCATGAGAAAAACACGTATCAACACAACCCATTTCACTTTTTTTTTTTTTACCAAAAATAGGAGACTCGAATCCGTAACCTCTTAATTGAGTATGGAGAGACTATGTCATTTGAGTTATAATTCATTGGCATTTCACTTTTTATTTTTTTGGACCGAATTTAGTTATTCTGGTTACCAAGACCTTTTTGTTTTCAGCGGCCTTTTCCTTTTTTATTTACGTATATTTATTAATTTCAATTCAGATAATTTGACTACTATGGACAAAAGGCATATCAGAAGAATCTGTTTTACTTTTATTATGATGTTAACCACAAATTAGTTTTAATAAATAACATATATATTCAATGAATGTTGCATAAAAAGAGATCCTACCTATTAAATTTAATAATGTATATTAAAAGCAAACTAAATAATGGTTGGTTTTGAAATTCTGAATAGATTGCAAAGATTTATTTCCTAGTAAAATAATATTTCTACAATCATACTTAGATTAAGCCAACGGATAATTATCATTGATTGCTATAATATTAATTAGATTGAAGGAAAATTTTCAACCTTTTATGCTTCTCCTGATGTTAGTAAAACAATAATCTAAAATGATATTGTTTAATTTAATATTTATAATTTTATGTATATAATATATATAACAATCATACATTCTTTATATATAATATTATTCAATTATTTTAACAATAGTTAAAAATATAAATTAAGATAAGCAATAATTAAAAAAATATAACTTTGATATATTATTAATATAAAATAATTTTATATATACATCTAATTATGTAATGTTATATTAGTAAAAATAATTTTATTTTCATATTAATCGCGTAAATAATTATAAAAAAAATTAAATGTGATTTGAAGACTATATTAAATTTTCACTGTCTGCTTATTACAAAGTTTCCAAAAGTGCCAATACCTGTTACAATATCGAAATAATAATTTTAAAAAATATAGTTTAAATAGACATAGAATAAAAAAAATCAATAGAAGGAAACAAATTGTAATAATAACTATCAATAATCAATTCTGTTCCTCTCCTTCCTTCCCTTTTCCATGTTTGACTTATCCTTCCCTTTATATTAAATCATAAAATATTAATTTCTTGGTATTAATTATTAAGGTAATTTATATAGATAAATTAAATAAAAAAATTATACAAATATCCTAAATTGAATTTATCTACATACATGTCTTGTTTAACCTTTTAAATAAATTAAATTAAATAAAATTAATTTATATTTTTTTTATGTAAATTGAATCAACATATATATTGTAAAATTAGTAAATCAAATCAAGTAACGTATATATTGTAAAAGTAGTAAACAAAAGATATCATTGTACAAACATACATAGTAAAACCCAATTTAACTAAACAACTTAAATAATTTTTTTAAAAAAAGAGTTTAAAATATAAAAAATTTTATTAATCATATCTTATAAATAAATTATTTTGTGTTTAAATTTTTAGTTATAAAAGTATTTATTTTAAAGTTGTAGTGTTTGGATAAATGACTTAAAAAATACAATTTTTTTTTATACAAGAGAATGGATATTAAAATAATAATGATAATAAATACTTTTTAATATTGAATGTTAATTTTATATAACCTAATCACTAAGATTACAATCGATTATATAAATGGTTCTTTTATTATTCTTTTATTAGTTCTATTTTTCTAACACTTTTAGCATTTTAATTTACAATAATCTTGATGATAATGCCAAGAAAATTATTATGTATTTAGTGTTTGGTGTTTTATTGGGTAAGATATAGTAGGTGAAAATAGAAAACAAATATAAAATATGTGTCATGTATATTTTGTAATAACTATAAAAAAATAACAAGCTATATACAAATAAAACTATATGTAAAAAGAATAGAATACAAACTGAAATTTCATATTACACATAATGTTAAATATAAATTTAATAATAAAAATAGAGTGATAGAATAAAAAAAAAAAGCCCAAAAAGAACATATGCAATATATAGTTCAAATGAAACATTGTGTGAAAATTATAATAGAAGATCAAGATTTCCAACAAATGATATTAAAGTTAAAATAATGAGTACTATCCTTTTTACCTACGAAAGTTGAAAACGTTGACCTATCCATAAAAAAAAAAATTATTATTTGTACTCATAAAACATGAGTTCCATATAATAAAATTATCCAAATACTAAAAAATCACATAAAAACCCCAAATTACCCTCTACCCCTCCTTCTCTCCTTCCCAGTCTCGTCCTCGCCTGAGCCAAACTTTGAGTTCAAAGGCACCAGCACCTCATTTCCTTCATCACTACCATCACCACCACCACCACTATACCTCCATTATCATCTTCTTCACATAAAGCAACAACAACAACAACAATAGAAAAAGCAAATTGTCTCAGACTACCGTACCACTACCGGCGACCACCAAGCTGTCGTCCCCTCACTCGATTTCCTCTCTTCTTCCTCTTTCTCTCGCCCCTTCTCACCCCTGTTCCCTTCTCTGCTCCTCTGCGTAACCACCGCCGTGGCACTTAACAGTCGCTGGCGCTGTCAAGTCCCACCCAACCTCCACTCGCTGCCGTCGCGTCCTTTCCCCCTTTCTTTCCTCCTCCACCCTTTTCCCTCTCTCTTTCTTCTTCTTCCCCTCGCCTCACCTCCGCGAGCCTAGGACCACCGTCGCCTTCTGTTTTCGCCGCCTTTCGCAACCCTAGAGCCGCCGCCGCTGCCCCAATCCGTTCCAGCTAGCCCTCCATCTCTCGTTGACACAGAGCTCTGATCCAGCTCTTGTCCAGTCTGCGGTTCCACCCGCTCTTCCTCAATCTGGAAACCTAGAGACCACTGAACCTACATCACGCAATCATTCGAAGAAGTAGAAGAGAGAGAGAAGCAAAACATAGAAGGAAAGAGAGAGAAAGAGAGAGAGAATGTTTTTCAAAATGGCTAGAAGACAACCACTAGTTGACGGACTCTGGCGGCGGTGACGAACTCAGAAAATAGAAGGAAATAGAGAGAATGGAGTTAGTGGTGGTGCTGGTGGTGGATGGAAAAAGATGATGCAGATAATGATAAGGATAATTTGGGGTGTTTATGTGATTTTTTAGTGTTTGGATAATTTTGTTATATGAAACTCATATTTTATAAATATAAATAGTAATTTATTTTTTTATAGGTAGATGTACCAACGTTTTCAACTTTCGTAAGTACAAATAGTAATTTACTTTAAAATAATATAAAAGTTAAAATTTAGAGTTATTTAACTTATATAGTACCTTAAAAAACTATATTTTATAATAATTCTATAAAAAACGTTATTTTAATTTTAACAACACTTTTTAAGACGGTAACATGATCGTAATAAAATGATTCATATATATATATATATATATAATTGTTGAGTTTGAGATGATCCAAAGAATCCACATACTCCTTGTTTTCAGTGTTGCTCCATCAGACTCCATGGTTTTGCGTTCTTTGAGGAAACCCACTTTTGAATTTGAACAGGTAAAACATCCTTGTTATCTCTATGTAGAACACTATCACCAATATGTCTCAGATCACAACATCATCATCATCATCATCATCATCATCATTATCATTTTTGGTCAACAACAACAACAATCATACTAATAAGAAGAGTTGTTACACAACAACACTTGTTAGCAGCAGCAGCATCTCCCATTTATGCAACGATTTGCTCTCAGAGATCTTCACAAGGCTCCCTTTTCGATCAACAACGATATGCAAATGCGTCTCAAAGAGCTGGCTCGAATTGATTTCAACTGCTCACTTCATTGGCCAGTTCATGGCGACACAGCAGAAGTTCTATGGTGCTTGCTTGGTTTTTCTATCACCCCATCAACTCATGCTAACTTTCCCTCCAGACCCTTATGATGATACTGATAACGATGATGATTTAGAACATGATCATCAGAACAAAAGGATTGTAATTTCCCCTGAGGTTTTCATCAAAGGGACAGTGTGTGGTTGTTCCATGAATGTTTTCTTGTGTAGTGACAACAGGTACACAAGTGGCTATGGCTATTTCCTCCATGACCCCATTAACAAGGAATCCTTCAAGCTCCCTTCGCTCGAGGTGAAGCAGGAGTGTCTTCATGCTATTGGCTTTACATGTGATCCATATTATTGTAATGACCCTAAAGAGGATTCAAGGAGAAACTATCTTGATCCTAGGAAGTGTTTCAGGGTGGTAAGAATCAAGTCCTTCATTGCAATACACTATGAATTCGAGGTTGATGTTTGGTCCTCAGAGACAGGGAACTGGAGACAAAAGACTGTGATATTAGATGATGGTTTTGCTTTTGCTCCTCATTGGTCAATGAGTTTTGCATATGAAGGAGGATTGTATTTCATGGGTAGGACTAGTATATTTGTTTATGATCCTTATGGACTTAATGGTGAGACACTTGATTACCCTATTGATTCTGACCCAATGAACATTATGAGCTTTGGTTTTCTTGGAATTTCTTGTGGAGACTTGAGGATTGCTGAAATTGGACACAATTATATTAAGGTTTGGGAGTTGGTGTCCATGGACTGGGAATTACTACACCATGTTGATTTCTCAGGACTTTTGCCAAATGAGTTTTGTGCTGATTACTATAAGCGTGTGGGGGGTTTTCACCCATATGAAGGGGAGACTGTGTACTTGTATTCTTTTAATGAAGGGATTTATGTTGCAGATCTTCAGACAATAAAATTTACCTACATCCCTGGATATCAGAAATCTGATTTGAGTCCATTTCATTTGGAGTTGCCACTGTGGTCATCAGAGGAGTGATTCAGATTTCAGAACTTTTTCTTTTAGTCATAGTTTGTTACTTGGTAGATTTTATGTCTTGAATAATTTGATTGTACTTTACTGTAGATTTATGTGTATTATCATATGATACAATATAGTAAACAAATGATGAGAAAGGACCAAATCTTGTTGAGTTGTATTTCGCCTACTTATTTTTTTTCATGTAGAGAAGAGGACATTAAACATAAGATTAGGTGACTAGTTAATTAAGATTTATTGAGGGACAAATGATAAATAATTATTAGATATTTTCATTTTATATTAAGTGTCTCGTTTTAATTTTACACAAGTATCAAGACAATCATTGTATTTAATTGAAAATATAAACAATCAAAAGATATAGACAAAATTATCCCAAATTCTATCTTCTAAATTTTCCTTCCTATCTAATATTAGAAGATATAATATATAAAAAATAATTGATGACTTCTTGAAGTTTGAAAATGATACTTTATTTGTAACAAAACTAAAAATGAAAAGAAATTAAAAGGAATAGATCACAACTGATTTTTTTTAATAAGTGCTTTTGGAATCATACATTAAAAAGAAAACTTGATTTTGTCATCGATATTTATTTCAAAGATAACAAGATGAGGTCTCTTAAATGTGGTCTTCTAGAAACTAAAATACCAAACAGAAGGTAGTCCAGAACCCTAGTGCAAGTGAAGAGAGAAGCAAGTCACTAACGATTGGGGAATGATTCCGAGGCTCTAATGTTTTTGTGCCCATATGTCACCTTTTTTCCTAAGAGTGATCTCAGAGGAAAACCCGTACCGCGAGATTAAATGTGAAGAGTGTGTGGGTTTGTTGTATGGTATTAGGATCGAAGATTGTTCAATCCATCTGACAAAAAAAAAATTGTGTAGTACTTAGGATCAGAGCTTGTTCAATCCATCTAACAAAAAAAAAGTTTGCAATTGCTATGCTTCATGGTAATTTCACTTCCAGGTTTTGGCCCATGCCCAAGGTCCCATGTGCTCTGTTTCATCCAATTTGTTATTCCAGATTTACCTTAAACTATCATGTTTCCACAAAGGGGTCTTAAACTATCATGTTTCCACAAAGGGGTAAACATGGGATTGACAGCAGAAAACACTAGAGACAAAAATTGAGTTATTCTTATTTTAAAATGCATAGTATACCAAAGACACTTGAAAGCTTAAACTATGACCCTATGACTATGAGGCATAAATGCTTCACCCCTTCATTTCCTTGACTTTCATCACCTTGTAACTTTATGCGAGTGATATCGGGGAATACTGCGGCATGAGATTAGTACTAGCAGAAAGATAAAGGCTAAAAACTACTAGATACAAATGAAGACAGATTTAAGATATTTTTGTCCTTGGCACTTTAGAAAAATATCTTCACACGTCACCATGAGTGACAAGCAGCATATGAATGGCATTCAAGAACCATCTAAAATTATACAATTAGAGGTTGGTAATTATTGAGAGATGGTTATGAAACTAGACAATTTTGTTCTCAAGTTTCCTTAATTCGTGCCTTCTTGAAACTTCATGCAAGTGATCCCCACATTCGAGTTCACACCGTCTTGAGACTTCATGCCGGCAATCCCGGAGGGAATTCCGTAACCCGTAACATAAGATTAATGCTTCAACAAATTTAAACCTGCAAGCTAGCTAGTGTTCGCCAACAGATTTTGGCCAAAATTATCACACACACTCGTATGGTTTAATTTTGATGCACTATCAAAAATAAAAAGTTTGAACAGGTGTTCAAGTTTGTCTTGCCAAATCATTTGAAGTGTTTTGAGTGAATCACCCAATACCTTGAAAATCTTATCAATAGAAATATGTGGTTGAATGGCAATGTGAGACTTGTACACTGAACTCATCAAAATTAAGTTCAAAATGAAAAGAAAAATGACATATTCAATTCTGATATTACTTTATGTTCTGTCTTTAGAATAGAGCCTCTAAATGCTTGAGGTATTTTTACATGCCACCACAAGTAAAAAGGAGATATCCTAATAACACTCTAAAGCTTAACTAAGAATGCACATCAATCAATGATCCTAGAGATGTTTGTAACTTAAATATTCAGCCACCATGTTTCCTTAATTCTTGCAGTCTTGTAAGTTCATGGGGATGATTTTAGAGGAAATTCCAAGTTGCTTTAAAAAATATATATATCTAAGCTCATTTGTTAGATGAAACAGGCAGACGACACATCTAATGGGAATGTTTATTAACATTACATAGATAGACACACCATGAGATAATGTGAATTATTACAACTATAGGTGCATCAACATAACTAAATATATAGTTAATATTATTCGCGCAAGTGTTTTATCTTGGTGTCAAAATTGTGCACCAACAATGGAACTGTATAATTAACAAGCCACAATAAGTTGATGACTATATCAAGATAGGTAAAGTACCATTAAAATTTATAGGCATAAAACTCCAGGTATACTACATAATTCTGACGACCTTAAAAACAGATTTCTTGCCCAGTCCCAAAATCTATTCAAGATTAATGAATGAGTATATTATACATTTCTTTAATTTGTAATTTCAATGTAAGATTCCAAACATGGGAGACAAAGGAAAGATAACATTTCCCATTAAAAAAAAGTGAAAAAAGCTCTTATAAATGCTAAGAAATCTCCTCTTAACACTCTTCCATTCATTTCGATATATCATATACTTTTGTTAACAAATTTATTTGACCCTATATATCATTGAGGAAAACAAAACAAAGAAGAGATTATCATCACAGCAATATGAACCTGATTCTGGAGTAGCGCCATATAGGGGAACTAATCGTAGTTATCATCATCAGAACCCTTCTTCTTAGGCTTGCGATATGTTTCCTCAACTTGCTTTGCCTTGTGCAAGGTAGTGTCAATTAGCTTGGTAATGTTAGGAACTTGATAATTTTGAGCCACATAAATGCCACAGACTGTCCCTGCTATGAATGAGAAGCAACTCCTGATTATGCCCATCAGTACAGGCTCGAGCAATTTCCTGCTGTTTAAATATCCAATATCTGCAAGAATCATGGCCAGAAATCGCCATATCAGACACAATGTCCAAAACAGACTCACTTTTGTTTTTCCAAAGTACATTTACACTAATAAAGCATACAATTCAATTCAGAAAAGAATCCCAAAATCTTTACAAAAAAAAAGTAAAGCCGTCGATTGCAACTCATGACACCATCTGAATTTTACCTACACGCTTCAATATTAGAGGTTCAAATCCTGAAGTTGCTTGGTGAGATTTTCACATTATAATCACCTATTACCCCAAAATTTCATGATCATCTTTGCAAACCAAGATAATAATATTTGTTTTTTTTTAAATAAAGTGTATTTAGACAATGTCTATACTATATACACCAAATCACAAATACAATGTCCAGAATCTTAGCCCTGTGTAAAACAGAATACAGAAGAGATGCTCTTTGAATCCCTATCTTCTCAAATAACCCTTCCATTTGCATAAATTGAAATGATTTATCAAGCATGAAAAGTATGAAATTCGACTGTACTAGAACATCTTTTTCTTTTCAACTTCCACTCAATCCCAAAAATAAGAAAAATTATACTGTACAATGACTGAAAAAACAAAACAAGGAGCAAAGAAAAAACCGTACCGTATCTGAGGATATTGAGTTGAATTTGAAAACTTGGGCGAAATTCCGAAACCCTAAACGCGATGAAGGGAAGAAAGATAGTGACGGAAAACTTATGCACCGCCCTGTGAATCCCTGAGTGAATCTCTGATAGTCTGATTTGATTTTCAACTTGTTTCCAAACGCACCGTTTTAATCGTGTAACGGTCAAAGGTCAAAACTATTTTTGCTTACGGCCCACGTTACTACTATACACGTGGCCAAGTTTGGTTCATGGTGTGCAACTTATCGAGGGTGCACTATAATACCTTCTCTCTGCTTGACCACCCATGTTCCATCAGCGTCAAGATCACTTTTTCTTTTATTTATTTATTTTTTTATGAATTATATCTTTAATTATGGAAATACAATATATTTTATGATTAGTGGTTTATATTGCAGACTTAAAATTCAAGTACAATCAACTTTTTAATAGATGAAAGTTATTAAATAATTGTGAGTTGTTTTGATAAAGACGTCTAAAATATCTTTTTTTAAATATGTTTTTTAATAATTAAAATTTAACATATATAATCGATTAAAATGTGTTATTTTTATCAAAATTAGGTCAAATAAATTAATTTAACCGAAAAAATAATGAATCAAATCTTGAACTGATCTAAATTAATATTATTTTTGTTATAAAAAATAACTATAATACTTTTGTTACAGAAAATAACTAAAATACTCTTATTATATATATATAAAGAGTATTTTAATAGTATTGTAGTTATTTTTTATAACAAAAATAATATTAATTTAGATCAGTTCAAGATTTGATTCATTATTTTTCGGTCAAATTAATTTGTTTGGCCTAATTTTGACAAAAATAACACGTTTTAATCGATTATATATGTTAAATTTTAATTATTAATAAACATCTTAAAAAAAGACGTTATAAACGTCTTTATCTGAGTAACTCCTTAAACAATTTGATTGATTTAACTAAATTTTCAAACTGTCAATTATCAACTTTACCTAAAATTTACTACATATCAATTTTCACCTTTAATTATTCTATCAACCAATACTTGAGCTTTTTAGAAAAATTCTAATCGTCAACCGATTAAATAATAATCACAAAATTAACTAGACATCATAGCTTAACTTTAACCTTAAGGTAGCGTTTGGTGGAGAGACAGAGACGAAAAGACTGAGACTGAGAGACAAAGACTAAGAGACAGAGATTGAAATAAATATCAGTATTCTGTTTGGTGCAAAATGAGAGACAGAAATTGAAATAAGAATGAAACTCTAATTCAATGTGCACAAAGAATAAAATTGGAATTAATTAATTGAAATAAGGGTATTTTAGGTATAAAATGTTATTAAAGTTTCAATCTCCATCTTTAAAAATTTTAGTCCCCTATGTCCCTACTTTTTTGAGGTATTGAAATACCGAAATTTTGGAGACAGAGACAGAAATTTTAGTACCAATCTCTGAACCAACAAACATAATACTATCAGTCTCTCAATTTTTGTTTCAATACCTCAAAACAAACGCTACCTCAGAGACATTATTGGTTTATAATTCTTAAACCAAACTCAAAAATTAAAATATATAAAATGTACAATTCTCAATTGAAATACCAACAAAAGAAAAAAGGTAAATGAATATACACCTACAATACTACAAAAGAAGAAAACAAAATGAAACTACAACCTAGATAAGAAATTAAGAATTAATGAACTACACCATCACCCAGCTTCACTCCACGGTAATAATCCTTGCATTCAAACATACGTGGGAAAGAAGTAGCAAAATGTTCTTTGGGGTTCCCACTACACTGATGCTGAGGTGGAAAATGGTAACAAGGCTCAGGTGACAAGTCCCTAAGACAAGGTGGAAAATGTGTTTCATTACTTACCAGCCCATAAAGTAACCAAGGCTTCAAACCCCCAAAACCTTGAGCCACATACCCAAAAGTAGACAATGAAGAAGTCACCAACACATCACATAAACTTAGTAGATACATATCCACCAATGCCTTTATGTTATGCACATTATCATTAAACTTTTGCTTTTCTTCATGACTTGGTTGATAAACTCTTATTACTTCTCCGGTAATAGTTGGTCCTTTAAGGTACATACTTCTCAAATTTTCACCATATTCTGGATACAAAGATGCCACAAGCACAGCCTTTAGAGTATGGTTGTTTCTCCCCACCTTTGAAGCCGTCGTGCCGGCCGGATTTCGCGTATCGACCTCCGGAAGTATCTTGTTACTTGTAGCACAACTTAAAAGCAAGTCCATAACTGCTTGTTGAGGAGTGAAAGTGGGTCTAAACACTCTTATCTACAAATATTTTATCAGCAATATGTAAATATTTTTATAGTCTTAACTAATCTCGTATTTGTTACTATTATAAATAATGGTGGAAATTCAGGTGTAGTCGACTTCATGTGAAGTTGATAACTAAGAGCTGTTAGATAATTTGACTGAATTGACTAAATTTTCATCTAACGGCTCTCAACTATCAATTTCACGTGAAATTGACTGCACTTGAGTTTTCGCCATAAATAATACATTGAATAGTAAAAAAAATATATTTTATTCTTTTTTTCTTTATGCTTTTAGTAACAATTTTTTGAATCCGTCACTACTTACTTGTAGTCCAATCCTCTCGTCTGCTTTCGCCAAGTATGCATCATAGAATTTACTAATTTGTCCCCACGCCTGGTTCGAAGGGTGGAAAAGGTACCGGCCGACGTGGTGGAAAACGGCATCCTTTTCCGGGAACATCTTGTTCATATCATGACTAAAAGATGGAGTCATGAACAGAGAAGGCACAAAGTACTGATCTGATTGAACAATCAAGACAGTAACTTTCTTGAGAGCTTCTTGATTATGATCACAATGAAAAAAGATTTCAGGATCTTCTTTTGTATGTTGTAGATTAATAAACAGAACAGAAGGCAATAACAATTGATCCAATGTCAAGTTTGTCCACCTTAGCTAACACTACACTTTGATATGTCTCAATATTCTCATGGTTCCAAAAGGGTGAGTTCTTAGGCAAAATCCAAGTTGACCCATGAAATGGTTCACAGAATAGGCCATTCATATCTGCTTCAAATCTTACCAACAGAACTCTGTCTGTGAGGACGGCGAAGAGGAAGGCGGCGGCGATGCTAATCATTCGATTTCCCAGTCCATTTGCAGGTGTCCATACAAGATATTTGCACTTTGCAGCATCAACATTATCATTGTGATGATGATGATGATGTGTTTTAGAACTTGGGGTTGTTATTTTTTGCATGGATATTTTGTAAGCTCTAGAGTTTGGTCCACATCTTTTGTGAAATTCTTCATAGTTTCTGAGTTTAGATATCAAATATGGAGATGGCTTGTGATTAGAAGGTTTGCGGTATAAATGGGATTGATACCTGCTTAGGCATGTTGATTCATCAAATCCAGAAGCTAAAAGTCCATCAAGAAATTTGTCATGTGTGGTTGAATTTTTTGAATCATTTGTTGAAAGTTTCTGTGTGTTATTTTTTGGCCCTGAAAAATTAGAGAACAATAATATCATCAATTCCGCTACCTTACCAACAATATTTCTATCAACTTCTGCCAACTCTTGTTTATGATTGTGTTTAATTGTGGATGTGTCTAATAAAAATGTTTTTTTTATGGTTGTGTTTAATGAAAGTGTCTTTATATATGTATTTCTTGGATGTGTCTCTTTAATCTTTATACATGTGTTTAAAATATAATAATTAATTATTGTTGGTAATAAGTTAGCAGATAATATATTGGTACCGTATACTTTTTCAAATATCATATATAAGTATAAGAAGTATTTAGACATTATTTGTAACACTTCTTAAAAATGATTTATTATTAGAAGTAATAAATAAAATAATAAATTATGAGTTTTAATTTAAAATAAAGAATTAAAATTTGCTTAATTAACGAGTGTAATATTTATTTAATAAAAAAATTACAAATGAGTGTTAATTTTTGAGACAAAAATATAAATATAGCAAAATAAAAATTATTTAATTGTAAGAATATAAATAGAGATTGAAAATTTTAATATTTTTGTCTTTTTCTTTATCTATTTGTTTTGTCTTGGAGATAAAATGCCATTACAAGTTTTTTTTTTTTTAAAAAGAAGAGTTTATTCTAAAATTCATGTACAACTTAGTTTGGTACTTTAATTTTTATAATTAAGTTACTACTATTCCATTTACTTACTGTGAATATCAAATAAGAGCACTTATTATAAATCTCGTAAATCATAAATTATTTCTCGATTTTTAAATTTTTGCCTTATCTAATCTGTACCATAGTTTTAACAAAATTTTATGTACTACATAATCATACCTCATAAGAACACAATATATAATAATGAACGAAAACTTAACGTTAATAAAAACGAAAAAACTTAAGTTGAAAAAAATAGGGAAAAAATAAATAAAAAAGAAGCATATAACTAACCTCCACCTGTTACTGTTCCTTGTGAAGCAGTGCAATTATTCTGAACTTTCCCTTGAGATACCTTAATTTAGCCATTAATTAAGTTTAGATTAGACTTTAGAATGAATTACACGTTAAAAATAAAAAAAAAGTATCATCAAAATTCCTAATTTAGTAATTTTAGAGAGTTTGATTTTGATTCACACACAACTTATTCAACCAATTTCATTTTTTAGATGGTTATTTTTTCCACCCGTAGTTATTTTTTTTAAGGCCAATCCTCAAATATCTAAAATTTTATCCAAAAATAAAAATGATATCAGAAATATAGGTTGAAATTATTGGGTTAAAATTAAGTTTTTTTATTAGTTAAAACTCTTTTTTCTGGCAAATATTAATCTATAAAAGATAAAACGAAATACATAAATATTTAGGAAATAATAGAGACCAAAATAAAATATCTTAAATTTTAAAATAATTTGACAAAAATTACAAAGAATTAAACAAAAAAAATATATAAATTTGGTAGAAATTTAAAACTTATTTAAACTAAAATCATATATAAAAATAACAAGAAGGACATTACAACTTTACAATGTTGCTTACCTCAATAGTATTATTCTTTTCTTCTCCTCCTTCTCCTAAGTTCTCATGTGTCATATTTTGGACTATTCCTCTTCCTTGCAATTCCATGCTATGATTATTATTATTATTATTATTATCATTCTGATATTTTCCTGCTAATAATACTTTTTGAAACCCCTCAAAAGGAAGAAAATTGTTTGAGATTTTGCACATTGAGGTAATTGTGATGAAAACCAAAGGAATAGCTATGAAAAGCACAAGGAGAAACTTTGAAACTTTTTTGTTACTCAACCCCATGTTGTCAATTGCATCATCAAGTATTTCCATGGCCCTTAAATTAGATATTTACTGCCAAAAATAATAATCAATCAAGATGCCAGAACAATAAGAATATATATTTTATTTGAAAAATGCTATTTGTACACCAAAATCAGCTAGCCACTAAAATCAACTACTAGTGTATTTGCGTATAAATACATGTGTAATTTAATTTATTTTCATAGCGTATTTGTATTTTAACATGTATTTTACATTAGTGGCTGACTTTGATGGCTGATTTTGGTGTACACGTAACATAACTCATTTTATTTAGTATTATTATTCTATTTGTAATTAAAAAAATCAAATAAAATCACTACATTTAGCATGGTTTATTTGTTAGATATATGATCATGATTATGTCATTATTCATTAATAAATAAAATAATCTTACCATTTTTATTATTATCATCATCATCATCATCCAATAAACAGAACATCATATAATTAATCTAGACTCTTGCAGCTTTAATCTGAGTATATCATTTCAATTCTGAATTATGTAAGGAATTTATTCGAAAAATAAACAAAGGGTATATAACTATATATCATGAATTATGCTATATCAACATGATTATGATTATTCAAAACTTAGGAATTTATCTACAGGATATTTATAAAGCTAAGTGAAACACATATGTTATATGATTCTAGCTCATAAGTGTGCTTCTCAATAAGATGATCCATCAAAAAAACATTTACAGAACAGAAGAATAAACAATAAAGAGATGGGAAAAAAGTCAACTCCTCAAACCAGATTAGTCCTAGTGATCATAATTAAAAAAAAAAAAGAAAAATACCTTGTGGGAGAAAATATTCAGGGATTCTGTACAGAGGCTCCACAAAGACAGTATTTTTTTGGGGGGTATAATCAGAGACAACCTTGTTAAAATACATAAGTTTCTAGATTCAGCTTTTTCTCTTTGTTTTTCCCCCTTTGAATAGGCTTAGCATAATTTGAGGCTAAGAAATTCAAATTGTGTGTTTTAAGAAGGAATCAATTAGTTTCTTGAAATGTTCATTGAGAATCATATCCTCACTAAAAAAGCCAAGACTATTAAGTATATCATATTATCAATACAAATAATCTAATTGATATTTATTTTATAATAAACAGAGGACTAATAATGTCTTAAAAAAAAGTTACATATCTATTTATGAAAAATCATCACAAAGATAATCAACTATTTTTGGAGTGGAACTTTACCTGTTTTGATAGGATTTATGATAAATAAAGAGTCGTTGATAAAAGTTATATGAAAATTCAAAAAATAACGAAAGTTTCATTAATCATTATTCAAAACTACATCATTTTTATATTCATGTGACAGTAAAAGAATACACACCAGTACACCACTGTAAATAACGAAATGCATGGACAACTTTATTTCGTTTCGCATTATCTATCGACGGAAAAATATATATGTCCATCATTTATTATCGTAGAAGACTTAATTAATATTAAAAAAAACTAATTAGTCCAAAATTAAAATTTTGAGAATATAATTGTTATTTTACTCCAAGAAAAATATAATAGGATTATGTGAGAATGAATACAAAAGATCCGACCATCAATCAACACAATAAAAAAAAAAGGAGATTTCTAATGATAAGAAAATAACAAAAATATTACATTCAGAAAGGATAAGGTTCTAGTGGCTATAAATTTTTCAACGTGTTTTTTGGTCTCATCGAAAATTTTTGGTGGTGATAGGATCATTCCTAATTTGCGAGATCCTTGATAGTTATACATTCTTTTTAATTTCATAATATATTTTTAATTTCAACATGAATATATGTGATACATTGATAACAAACAAATAATAGTAACTGATTTATGAAAAATATACCTTTTTCATATAAAACTATGAGCAATATACTATACATTTTGAAGTCTCTACATCTAAGGAGATCTTTTCTACTAGTAAGTTATTATATAAAAGTCAGGATCGGATATGGTTTTAATTTCTGTATGATTATATACATATTTTCTTTAAATAATATGTGTAGATTTTTACAATTCCGAATAAAGTTGCACAAACAGGTTTACACACAGATTAATTGAGGAGATAATATTCAATTTAATCCATCAACTTGTATGAGTTTTAATTTAGTCTCTGAAGTTTCAATTGCCTCTATTTAGTCTTTAAACTTTGCGAATGTGACTCACATTAATCTATAAGCTAATTTTCGATACAAAAACGTTAACGGAACGCTGATGTGGACAACCAAATATCACGTTGATTCTATAAAACGACGTCATTTTTATTTTGACACTTTTAATAGTCTAAAAAAAATATCGTAAGTAGTATTTATTGAAACTTTTTTTCCTAAAATAAGTGTTCTGACGCCGTTTTTGAACTATTTAAGCGTCAAAACCAAAACGATATCATTTTACAAGTTTCAGTATGACATTTGGTTGTCCATGTCAGGGTTTTATTAACGTTTTTGTGGCGGAAATTGTCCCAAGGACTAAGGTGAATCACATTTATAAAGTTTGCGAACTAAAGAAAGACAATTGTGATATCATGAGTAAAATAGCAAGAAGACTTGAGTGATATCTGAAAAATAAATAAATAGTACAGCACGTGTGAAGGTTGTGATGGCATGCATGCATGGCGGGGACAATAATCCTAACTACCATAACGGTCTAAACTACCTAAATCTACTCCAAAAACCAAACCAGACCACCTTAATTCCAATTCCTTTATCATCACAAACAAAAACATTCTTTTCTTTATTCATCAATCTGCATCTTATGTCATTGCTCTCTTGATTCTTCAAATCAAAGCCTTAAAAATTCTGAGCAGTAAGTCTTCCTCTATTTTTTTAACCTTCCTAATTTAATGTTGTTTCAATTGTGCATTTCAACATTGTATTTACATGATTATGTATACCTCTCCTTTAATATGAACATGGAAATTAGGGATCTTTGAAGGGAAAAAATAAAATAAAATTAAACAATCATTCTTAGAAATTAGCATTATGATGATCAAATCAATAAGAACACAACACAATGAACATTAGATAAGTTTCAAGCCTTGGATGAATAAGCAATTACATTGTTTCCTAAGGATCATTTGTCACCCTTTTTTTTTCATAATTAATTTTTCTTTGAATTAAATAAAAAAGTTTTTCCAACATGTTTGGCTTCCTTTTTTTTTTTTCTCTTTCTCTCTGCAGTGCAGGAAATGGGATACTAAACTTCCTGGTATAATAACAAGACAAGAAACTGCTAGGAAGATCACCAATTCCTGGCGGGGGTATCTATGTAATTTCCTCAAAATGTTTGACACTGGTTACAAGTCACAGTATATTGGAGGCCAGAGGGAGAAGTTTGTAAGGTACACAAATTCTTATACAAAATAAAGATACAATTGCTTCAAATGTTCACAAGTGGTACTTACATAAAAGTTTCATGATTATCATGGTTATGAAATAAGGTAAATATTGAGAGTAGACTATTATTATGGTCCTGAAAAAAGTGATACAAAATAGTCTCATAGACTACGTTTAATTCTGAGAACAGGAAATTAAGAACAAGACACAAAAGACGAAGACACAAAAATTAGTGTTCTTATATTTTGTTTGGTGATAAACTAGAATTAATTGTGAAAGCCTAATTTACCTTATTTTTTCCGTACAAAAAATCTTGGAAGAAAAATATAATTATGAAAATTTGATAAAAATAATGAAAGAAAAAATAAAAAATAAGTTATATTTCTTGTTAGTGTCTCTGTGTCCTGTCACAAAATACATTAATTCAGTATCTCTGAATACAAGGTCTCTGTCCATAAAATCGGTTATGTGATGAATTCACTCAAAGGCCAATAATGAAGCTAACATAGAGTGTATAATGCAGGTTGGATGATCTTGATTCTAACATGTCATTCTCAGGCAGACCGAGTTTGATGGATAGGCTAAGATCGATCTTCCATGTTGGCGGCCGCGCAAGGAAGAATCCGTCACAATCCTTTAGGCTAGGAGTGAAGAAAGGATCAGCAGGACTCAGAACATTTGGAAGGTCACTGAAAACAGGTGTAACTACTTGGGCAGTGTTCCCTGAAGATCTCAAAGTTTCAGAGAAGAAAGTGTTTGATCCTCAAGACAAGCACCTTCTCCATTGGAACAAGTTCTTTGAGATCCTCTGCATTTTTTCAGTAGCTGTTGACCCTTTCTTCTTCTATCTCCCTTACTTCAACGTCAAGTCATTCTGCCTCGCCATAGATAGCACGCTGGCGAATTTTACAGCAGCATTGAGGACTGTATTGGATTTTATCTATCTCCTGCGCATAAGCTTTCAGTTCCGAACTGCTTATATCGCGCCTTCATCTCGTGTGTTTGGAAGAGGTGAACTTGTCATAGATCCTGCAAAGATTGCCAGTCGATATTTACAGCGATATTTCATTATCGACTTCATGTCTGTGTTTCCTGTGCCACAGGTTTGAAAACCATGCCTTTTGAATTGTCAAGGGCTACTGAACAAAACTTCTAACTTCAATACAAGTTGATGATGATTTTAGTTATATTTGAAAATTGCTTTGTCGATATGGTTCATTTTCTACATGTTCCTAATGCAGATTATAGTGTGGAAATATCTATACAAAACAAGACATTCAGAGGTATTGAGTACGAAAACGGCACTGTTGAGAACTGTGATCCTGCAATATTTTCCAAGATTTCTAAGGTTTCTTCCATTAGCATCGGAAGTTAAAAAGACAGCTGGTGTTTTTGCAGAAAATGCACTGCTTGGAGCCATTTACTATTTGATTTGGTTTATGCTAGCTAGTCATGTAAGTGCATGTTGCATGATTGAACCTTCTTATTATTCTTTAGGGTCCTCATTTGATCATCATGTGTACTTTTAATTAATTAGAGATGTCTTGTTTATAGCAAGAATCACCAAAAGTATCACCACTAATCTCTACTAGCCTACTAAATCAAGAATTTTTCACCATATAGAGGATAAAGTCGTCCACCAAGATTTGAAAATGATGAATTCATCTCTCACCATTCAAAAAATGGTGACAAATTAGTCCTTTCATACTAAATCCATCCATAAATCCAAGGATTCAACTCAAAAGTGCAACATTTCAACTGTTTATGAGAAAAAAAAGGTTTAGGATTTTATAAACTAAAAACATAGGCATAATGATTGATACATCGTAAACTGACAGTGTAAAAAGTTTTACTAAGAACATTCTTCTACTTTGTTCCAGATAACTGGCTCCGTTTGGTACTTACTTGCCATAGAACGCAATGACACATGTTGGAACAATGTTTGTCTTGAAGATAATAGATGTAATAGTCATTTCTTGTATTGTGGAAGTACCAATAAGCACATCCCAGGGTTTGATGCTTGGAAAAATGTCAGTGAGGATGTTCTTGTAAAGAAGTGCTTTGTTGATGGTGAGTTCAATTATGGAATCTTTGCTCAAGCAATCAAGAGTGGTATTGTTGCTTCTGTTGAAGTCTTTCCTAAGTTCTGTTACTGTTTATGGTGGGGCCTTCAAAATCTGAGGTAAATTGTTGCACTGCCTACACTATATAACTAGCAAAAGCAGTAGGCAATGACGAATTCAGAAAATTTAGATAGTATATATATGCGCCATCTTGGCACAAATTGTCCTGCATTAGTGGCTAACTCCGTGGTTGGAACCTATGATCTTGTTATCTTGGTGTAAGGCCAAAATGTAATAAATAATGGTGGATAAATATGCACTAACAATTGTATTATCTTAAAGATTTTCCAAATCTCAGTAGGGACTCCCCTGTAAAGTTAAAACAAGTAACCTAAGGGATATCCATATAGGCATAAGAAATCAAGGGAATGTCATATGTAATATAATTTAACATTGGAGAAAATCATTGCAATTTAAATATGCATTGGCAAATTTTGAACAAGCTTGAGCTTTCTTCTGTTTTGTGTTTGACAGTACAATTGGCCAAGGGCTTTCAACCAGCACCTACAGTAAAGAGGTGTGGTTTTCCATAGCAATAGCTGTTATGGGGCTCATCCTTTTCGCACTTCTGATTGGAAACATGCAGGTGAACAACACAGCAAGCACTATTGATATTCAATTTATTGAGGATGCTTATTGATATGCAAATTACATAAAACTAGTTTTCCTTGGAAAAGATACATGGCTTAAGTTTGATCTACTCCTGTTTTTACTCCTTTGTTTGACTTGATATGTTAAGACATTTGTATTATGTCATGAAAATTCGACAAAGTTTTATGTTAGCTGTCAAAGGCCTAGCACAACCCTCCTCTTTTATCCAGGCTTGGGATTGGGACCGGCTATGTAACATAGGCAGAGTTGGGTTTAGTAACTATTAGATGGTCTCTACAAACTTCGGTATTAGTTTCAAGTTTTTTATATGATTTAAGATTCTATATATCCTTGGTGTCTAATTCAAATTGGAGGAGTTTCAATTCCATGCACTTTCTTTGTTCCCTAGAAAATAGTTCACTATGGTTTTCATCATAGCCACCCTTGGACTCAGGTACTTCATCTTAGTTCATTCATATCACTCACAATAACCACAAACCTCATTCTATCATTCTATGTTTCTCTTCCATGTGAAATGACTGGAGCTGCAGTTTGTGTTTATTTGCTTAACTTAAACTGTTAGCAGATGATCTTTTGAAATGTTCAATAGATGAATCAAAACATCTTTATGCTTTAGGACACAAACATTTCATGTTCATGTCATAAAATCAAACGTACTTAAAAAAATTTGCATGGCAAGTTCTAATCTTTGTGTCATCATGGAAATGAACAGACATACCTTGACTCAATGTCGGTTCATCTTGACGAAATGAGGATCCAAAGACGTGATTCCGAGCTATGGATGCATCATCGCTCGCTTCCTCCAGAACTAAGGGAAAGAGTCAGACGCTATGATCAATACAAGTGGCTGAATACCCGAGGTGTGGACGAAGAGAGCTTGATGAAGAGCCTTCCAAAAGATTTAAGGAGAGACATCAAACGGCATCTTTGTTTGAATCTGGTTAAAAGGGTGAGTCTTAAGAATACTAACTTGTGCTTTCTGAGATATGTTATGTTATAAATAATTCAGAATCTAAGAATTTATCTTCATTTTCTCATTGGTCTTCCTATGCATGGGAAATATGTATATTCAGGTTCCACTCTTTGCTAACATGGAGGAACGCCTGCTCGATGCTATATGCGAGCGACTGAAACCTACTCTGTACACAGAGGGCACTGACATAGTTAGGGAAGGAGACCCTGTCAACGAGATGCTCTTCATCATCCGTGGACGCCTAGAGAGTGTCACCACAGATGGTGGAAGGAGTGGATTCTTTAACAGAGGGCTTCTCAAAGAAGGAGACTTCTGTGGTGAGGAGCTACTAACATGGGCACTAGATCCAAAAGCTGCAGCAAACTTGCCATCATCTACTAGGACAGTGAAGGCCATAAATGAGGTCGAGGCATTCGCATTGGAAGCCGAGGAGCTTAAGTTTGTCGCTTCGCAGTTTAGATACATTCATAGTAGGCAGGTTCAGCATACCTTCAGATTCTACTCACAGCAATGGAGGACATGGGCCGCAATCTACATTCAAGCCGCGTGGAGGAGGTATATGAGGAGGAAATACACCATGCAAAGAAGGCAGGAGGAAGAGTATTATTATGATTCTGATGACAGTGGTGGTGATTCTGCAAAGGCCTTGGTTAAACGTTCCTCAAGTTCATCTAGCTTTGCCACAACCATGTATGCTTCACGCTTTGCCGGGAATGTACTTCACGGTCATAGGCTTCGTGAAGCAGGTAGTTCCACTAGTCTAGGAAGAATTCAAAAACCATCTGAACCTGACTTCAGTCATTATGGTCCAAAGTGACCTCTATCTTTTTCTTTTCTGTTTGTAGAAATGAGGACCAATTGCAGTCTCTCAGTGTAAGACTTCTTGCATTTGTAAAGTGCTGTAAACATGTTAGTTAACAAAGTCTAGCATGTAAAATTTTGGCAAAAATTCTGCAACAATATATGCTTAGGCTTCCCTAGTATATCAGAGGAGAAACGTTACAACTAATATGGCAATATCAAGTTCTTGTCATAATTATAAACAAAGATAAAAAGTTTAAATGGTGATAGTCACAAGAAATGAAGACTATAGTATTGCTTGTGCAGATTGCATAAATACAATTACATTTCAAATCATCATCTATTTATTATGCATGTTAGCAAATCAAACTATGGGATTACATACTTAAATCCTCTCATGTTTGAAGCAAACACGATCTGGTTAGAGCAAACTTTTTTATTCTAAGTATGAGAGGATCCAAATCAATTCCGCAAGATAGAGAGATTAATGGTCTTTTCGGGGATATGATGGGTTTCTTTAACCTTTTATCAAACTAATTGCTGGTATACTTTGGTGGATTCCCACAATTTGATTTGTTACAATTGGGTTTGGAAATTCCATCTGATATTTGTTTGCAACAATTCAACTATAAATGCCACAAATGGGTCACATTGGATTCGAACTGAACAGAAAATTGGGAATATTACATAAAACTTACATTTAAATTAAAAACAAAAAAAAGAGAGAGAATCTCTTATAGTAGTTTTACAGTGTAGTGATCAGCTCCTCCATGCAGAAGATGCTTCCAAATCAAAATCTTCTTCCCACCATGTGCTTGCCTGCAATATCAAATGAGGCAGGTAAAAGATTTCAGGCATGTTTGACAAAAGTTTCTTTATAATTGAAAAAACTAAAAGTTGATTTTTCTTATAAGCTACTATCTTCAGCTCCAACAAAATAAAAAAAGCTTAAAACTCGCAAAATCCTGATTATTTCTAAATTTTATCAAAATATGTGAAACCTGGCTTTCTTATACAGTATTTTGGCAAAATAAGCTGAGAAAAAGCACCCTTATATGTGAATAAGAGACGCGCCAACAAACAAGCAACAAGCATAAAGAAAAACATAGACTGATAAACTAACAAAATAGAACACCTTGTAGCCTCTTCGAAGAAATTCTAGAGAGCTTCCCTCCTCTTCTTGAAGTCCCAAGACTCTCAACAACTCTTCTTTGGCCTACATCAGTTTAAAAGTTAATACCAAAGTGTTTACAGTTTAAAAAGTGAAAAGAGTTAAAGATGGTGTATTTACTTCACCAAGGGTGAAGCGGGTTGCGCTTTCTGCTATGCAAGCGTAAGAACCATCTGCTTGCTTAAGCATCACCTGCCAAGGACCTGAACAACAAACCATGAAGTAACAATTTAGTGCACTGGTTATATACTAAGATCAAAATACCATATAGCCATACCTGGATACTGGCGGAACACTGCTCCACTGTAATTGACAATATAAGGTGCTATTGCAACTGTCTTAAAAACATAAAAGAAAACAATCAATACCAATTATTTGAGAAAATGATCAGGTAAAAACAATTCAATAAAGAAGAGACACCTTTGAATACTCTCTGATTCTAATGTAGAATACCGGAGTAAATTGTGAAAGGAAGCGGTAATGCAAATCTTTGGGAGGGAAGCCCAAAAGGCCTAAATCGGCACTGTAAATTCAATACTAACTCTGTCAAAAATAATTATATTAAAACTATGGATTTAGGCACAGCAATATGTATGTATATATAAAGAGAATATACCGTAGTGTGTCTAGTTCAAGATTAAAGAGAAGTGTTGGTGTAGACACCGCAAATTTTTCCTGCAAAATTCAAGAGGTAACAATATATAAAATAGTAAAATACATTAAAGTAACTACCACCAACATGAAACGAGTCAGAAATATAACCTGTTCAATAGCTAATAATTAAGAATTTAAGAATTTCTTATACAGCTAACAAAGGCCATCAAAATCTAGATTTGGAAGAAAATAGTATACAAAAAAGAGTGATACATACTGTCCCAAAATCAAACGAAAGGATTCAAGCTTTATATTCCATTGCATATTATCACCAAAGAAAAAAACTAAATATTTTCTGAATGGCTAAGCCAACAACAACCCAATGCAAATAAAGAATAGCGAAATTTCATAAGCACATCAAATATTAAAGTGAAAAGAGGTTCAAGAAACATTCCAAATGGCAGAGACACCATACCACATACTTCTCAATATTTGCAAGTTCACGCGTACTGCAGTTAAGGAATATGTAGAGTGATGGAGGCTCATTAGACTTCCATCGATCTGCAGTTCAAGTATCAAGTCATCGTGCATTATTATTAATTTTGAATTTTTGATATATTCTCATCCCTAAGTTTCGAACATGATAATTTGGAAAAAGTTATTGACTTAGTACAATATCCCCAAAGAACAAACCTTCATTTTCATCTTCAAAATCAAAATCAAGGGTGTTCCTAACGGACCGGAAAAATGAAGTCATAGGTCCAGCAGGGACATCATCTAAGGAACCAATGGTAATGCCATCAATCTGAATTCATAACAAAAATGACACTTCAAAATAAGAAAGATGCAGGAAAATAAGATAAATCCATTAGAAAGATGGGAAAAAATCATAATAAGTGTATTTTCATTACCGAATCCAGAGCTGATTTGAACAACTCGGAGGCTCTGCGCTTTTCTGGCTTATCAGGGAAGACCTACAAACGGGAACATAACATATATCGTAAGATCTTCTCCAGAAAAACAGAAGGTAAAAATTTATTCACGAGAATAAATATTTCTTCTAAGTAAGGATGGGACGAAAATAATGCGTCTTCTTACTAAGCAAGCTCGGGTCTCCTGTTTCTCCTGGAGCTTTTTCACAACAGCCAATGAGAGTTGAATGTTGGCATCAATGAACTCATCTGAAGATCCCTTGAAATATTTAGGAATTTGAGACAATTATGTGCAATGTTTTGAGACGCATGCCTCACAAAGGTCAAGTAACCGTGAATTAGAACAATGTCTCTCGAAGCATGAAATTGATGTTAGCCTAACATAAAGCATAGACATGAAAATCAACTAAACGGACTTATATGTCGACACACATGAACTGTGTTCACAAGCAATAATAAGTAAATGTCATTTTAGATCAGAATTCAAGTTAGCCGTGCGCCATATCTTAAAATGTTATGTTATTGACTGTGACAATATCCGCAAGTGCATCTAAGAATCTGAAGCTAAGTACTAATGAAAGACAAAGTAAAAGTTGACAAGTTAAGGCACTCTCAACTATCACTAATAGCACTACAATGGAAAAGTTGCAGCTACATATAATGAAGGGCCAAAACTGACAAACATTAGTCACTTGATAACATTTGTTTCATGATAGCAAAGAATAGTACCTTATAAGAACTTATGTTGCTGGGCAAGGGCCTGCATACACACAACCCAAGAGAACAAAAGTCAGGAAGAGAATTACAGCAATAAAAACCACACCTAAAAGCTCAATTGTTAATTGGAATCCTGAAGAGTTATAGGTTAACAACATAGGAAAAGAAGATAATAATAGTATCTATGTCCAAACAAGAAACTAAACCATTTCCAAAATAGTAATATGATGCTAACTGTCACACAGGAACATAGAAACCATGCAATGCATTGCATACACAATTGGAAAATCAATAATAAGCTTTACTTGAACAATAAATAAAAACGACTATCTTAAAGACAAAGTATCACTATGCATGGACTAAGACTATTATAAGTTACAAATTACAACAAAGTTTCTAGCTTTTATTCAAAGTTGAAGGCTTTTAGAAATTGTGAAAAAGGAAATGCAAAAAGAGATGTACGGGAAATCGATCTCGAGGCGAATTTTGGCGTCTTGGAGAGCAAAAGCGAGGGAATTGGCGGCATCAGTGACGAGAACTTCGTATGATTTGGGCTTGTAAACGGAAACACCTGCCTTTGGATCATAACCTAATTCTGATGAAGATGAAGATGAAGCTTCTTCTTTAGCAAGGCTTTGGATTCTGGTGGTGGTGAAAGTAGTGAGCTTGAATGGGAGTAAGGGGTTTCTGAGAGAATGTGAGGTTGAAGAAGAAGAAGAAGAAGAAGAAGAAGAGAAGAGAGGAGTGAAGAGGTTGTGAGGTGGAGAAGAGAAGGAAGAAGCGCAGAGAAGAAGCATTGTCACACACCACCCCAATGACGTATGGATTATTATGAATAGCAGCAATATTAAATATTAAATATTAAAAAATACAACCCCAAAAAAAATATCCATTATGCTAAATAGTTTTTTTTTTCTTTCTTCTACTGTTTTTCCAATTTGGTCAAACAAAGATTAATTTGTCAGCTTTATTGAAGAATTTATTATTGGTTAATAAATTATTATATACGATTCAAAATTTTAATATTTATTTAAATAAATTAATTATTCTATTAATTTAAATTGATTTCTAATGCTAAAAATACTTATTCATTATAATAATTGTTTACTTTGTTTATTTATTCATATTTTCTATTTTTTATTGATTAATAGTATATAATTACTTTATATTATACATAATGATAGAAGTTGCAAGATTACGCAATTATAACTATATTATATGTATAAATTATTAGGTTAAAGAATAATTTTTATTTGAATGTTAAAAAGAAAATGGAAGAAAAGAAAGTAAGAGGAAAGAAAATAAGAGGAAAAAAATAAGAAGAAAAGTTGAGTTATTTATGTGTTGTTTGGATGAATAGAAAATAGATGGAAAGAAAATAGAGGAAAAAATTTTTTTTGTTTAGATGAAAAAAAAAGGTGAAAAAAAATCATAATAGTATAAAATTACATTAATACCCTAAAAATAAAATATAAATATTTTTATTTATTCATGTTTTATTATATTTTATAAATATTATAAAATATTATAATTTTATATATTTAATTTAAATTATTTATCTAATATATATAATATTTAAATATAAAATTTTATTATAATAATATATTAAAATTAAATTTATATTAATATTTATTAATAATAATATAATTAAGAGTAATATTGGAAATACAAAAATATAGCATTTTTCTTCTTGTTTTTTACTTGTGATAGAAAAAGAAAAAAATTTTTGTGAGACTCACACAAAAATTTTCTTTTCTTCTTATTTTCTTTCATAACCAAACAAAGAAAAATATTATTTTTTATCTATTTTCCTTCCATCCATAATGTAAGAGTTATGTTAATGTTTTTGTCATGGCCCAATATGTTATTGGAAAAAGTCATATAAAAATTGTTGGGCCATATATGTTGCCTCCTTTTTTATTTGGACTGTAAGACCCTTTTTTGGGGTGGCGTAAAAACGGAGCATGAGGAAAAAATTTGTTGAGCGGAGAAGCTTCTCTTTTATATCAGAGCCTGGTTTCGATCCAGGGACCTGTGGGTTATGGGCCCACCACGCTTCCGCTGCGCCACTCTGATTGTTGGTAGATTGCTTATTTTAAAACTCTTATGATATTTAGTGTTTCTAACCCTTGTTTTCTATTTTTGTTGGGCCTTGTGCCCTCACATAATAAAAAAAAGCGTTAATATCAATGTTGGGAATAATTTATTAAGTATGTCCAAAAAGATAAAAACAATAATTTATTAGGGGAATAAAGTTGAACTATTGAGGTGCCTTGAGTCGTTGACTTGGCACACATGCACAGGGTTAAGGGTCCCAAACATGAATCAATTTTTCCCCACCATTTATTAGTAGGAAAATTTGGTTTAGAAATTTATATAAAACATGAGCCAAATGTGATTGTAAATTAAAAACTCTCTCTTGCCCCTTCTTCTCATATAAGATATTGACTTATTGATTGAGTATTTATTACTAAAAGAAGAATTTGATTTTTACATATTGAGGTTGTGTTTAGATAAAAGTATTTTAAAATTTTATAGAATTTTAAACACATAGACATTTATGTTTTAATTGAATTTTAATCAATTGCAACTTTTTTTATTTGGATGAAATAAATATTATTACTTGCATTTATAAATTTTTTTGCATGGGCAATGTAATTAAATTACTTCTGTTGGTTTATTTTTCTCTCATTTGACTTTTTTTTTGTTAATTTTAATTAAGATAAAAGAATGAGAAATTAAAATCCATTTATTATAAGTGAAAATTTAAATCCTTTATTCTGGCTAACTAAAATTTCTTAAATGTTATAAATTCTTTCTATTGAATGCCCAAACACAATTTTGTTATAAATTATTTTAAATATTTTCCATAATTATTTTCCTTTTCTTTAATAATTTAATTACCCCATCCAAATACACTTTGAAAGTATGTTTGATTAGAAGATAAGATTTATGTTACACTAGCTTTTATTTTCATCTTTTAAGTTAATAATATAGTTAATTTTACCCATATATATTATGGTGGATTTTATGGTGCTTTTTATTGTTGTGCCTAAATTGTCTAACTATGCAAGAAAAAATACTACAATTAGTTAATGAGCATAAATCTTTTAAAATTTGATAAAGCATCAAAGTCATACTCTAAAATAATTGATTAATTAAAAAGTTTAGTTAGTAATTAATATTCATAAAACATTAAACTATTTTTTGCAAAGCAGGTAGCCAGATATGTAACAACATTAGTTAGTACTTTAAATTAAACACATCATTGTTGCTTGGAAAAATAATGATGGTATTGGTGGGTAGTGGGTTACAACAATTGAACAAGCCACAAAAGCAGTTGGATCAAGAACACAAGAAAAGAAAATGATGGTGATATTACATTGCACACTTAAGGGAAATAATATTTCAGATGTATATTAAAAGTGAGCTATCAATCAATTATTTATATAGATTATATATTAGAGTATAAACATATATTGAAAATATATAAAATAATATATGTAAATACATATA
This sequence comes from Arachis hypogaea, assembly GCF_003086295.3. NCBI lineage: Eukaryota > Viridiplantae > Streptophyta > Magnoliopsida > Fabales > Fabaceae > Arachis > Arachis hypogaea. The sequence goes on from NC_092044.1 coordinate 563,826, forward strand.
AACATATCATCATTGTTCTTTTATATAATAGTTTTATATATTTTCTTTCTTTTTAAAAAATTATTTAAGAATAAGATATTAGATAAAAAGTAAAAGTAAAACTAAAAACAAAATATTATGTCTTTATTTATTTATTTTTTTAAACATCTTGTATATTTTATATCTAATTATCTATATTATTATTATCAAATAAAACCTACTAAATGAAAAATGTGTGTTGATTCTTCTATATTAAACAAAATAAGTTAATTTGAAAAGTTTAATTTTAACTTAATAATAATATATAAAAAATTTACATAGTCATTTGACTACAATTCCAATTTTTTAAATGATTATTAACATTTTAAATGACAAAATAATTATCTGACTAATCTTTTAATATATAATTAGACACATGTGTATAATTATTTAGGTAAGTGTTATGGTGTCTAAGACATAGTGTTTAACTTATTAAAAAAGACAAAAAAAATATTTAATAAATTTTAAATATTTTAGTTTTATTTTTTATTTATAAAAATAAATTAGACAATTTAAGCACAACAATAAAAAATACATAAAATTCACCATTTATTAATACCGAATTAAATGAATTTAAAATTCAACTTATTAAAAAAAATAAGTTAGTTGAAATAATAATTAATTTAAATTAATCAAATAATTAATTTATTTATTCACTTAAATAAATATTTAAATTTGATCTTATATATATAATAATTTATTAATTAACAAAATTCTTAAATAAAATTTTGATTCCTGACCTAGCCTCTGTCCTTTTTTTTTTGGTTAATGGAAAAGAATTAACACTTTTTTTTTATTTTGTAATCTCCGCCGCAAAACGGCGACACATTAGGCACCGCTTTTGTTTGGTTCAATTCGTGTGCGTGTTAGTTTCAATTCCCAACGACTCTGAGAACACATTAACATAACAAACAACATAACATCTCTCTCACAAAATCTTACTTGGATTTTGACGATCTCACTCTTTTCTTCTCTTTTTTCAGTTCGTTTTTTTCTTTCTTTCTTTCTCATATGACATAATTCACACACAAATACATACATCAATCTCTTTTGCTTTTATAGTTTTCTGGTGCAAAAATGCCAAATGTATCTTCTACCTTCTTCCGTGCCCCTTATTCTTCACTTGGGTATCCCAAAGTTGTTTGCTTTAGTGCACTCCAAGGCAAAGCTTCTTCCATTGATTCTTCTCCTTCCCAATCTCCCATACCCAGGTCTCTTTCTCTTTCCAAGCTCCATTTTTCAGTCCTTTTTTGTGCTTAACTTAATTCTGCACATGCCGTGTTTGTTAATTTGCTCCACTGAACACTAGCTTTGACTTTCATACTCATTTTTCGGAATTTGATGGATTTTGGGGTATAATAATTTCTTTTTGTTTTCAGAACTTATCTGATGCTTGTAATTATTTCTGTTCATTCTCAAAAGGTTACAATTTTTTGCATCATGGTTGAATTTGGATTTTCCAAGACATATGTAATTTCCTTGTTTTGGGGGGGGGGGGGGGGTCTTTTGTTTTCTCTTTCTTATTTATACAAGTAAACTCTTTGTTTGCAGGCTTTTTAGCAGGGGATGCAAGTTAGTTGGATGTGGTTCAGCTGTTCCTTCTCTTCAGATTTCCAATGATGACCTCGCAAAAATAGTTGATACTAATGATGAGTGGATATCAGTTCGTACTGGGATTCGTAACCGCCGAGTTCTTTCAGGTTAGTGAATTGCTATTTGCTGCTGCTAGAGCTACTATGGTTAGGTTACATAGCATGTTCTTAGGGTGGCTCTAGAATTTAGTTGCTGTAGAAGTCAATGGAGCATCGATAACTTATAAAGCAGGCCATTGTTTCCGTGGATTCATCACATAAATACATTGATAACAACTTGTTCAAAATCTCATTCGAAGTCGTATTGTGTGGTGATGGGCCTGGCTTGATGCTGTGCTTGCAGGCAGGGATAGGTTGACAACTTTAGCAGTAGACGCGGCACAGAAAGCCCTTGACATGGCAAAGGTTGATCCGGATGATGTTGATCTAATATTGTTGTGCTCGTCTACTCCAGAGGATCTTTTCGGCTCTGCCCCTCAGGTGTGGGTTAAGGCTGTACTATAAGAGAAGCTGCACAACTGTATCAAATGATTGAATCACTTTCATGATCTCTTATATTGTCCTTATGAATTTCAGATTCAAAAGCACCTTGGCTGCAAAAGAAATCCATTGTCTTATGACATTACAGCTGCTTGTAGTGGATTTGTGTTGGGTTTAATCTCAGCAGCTTGTCACATTAGGGGTATGGATTCATTATTTTGTTGAAATGAGGTTGTAATATCTCCTTAATCTGGTGAAAAACATCTCTATTTATCAATATGAATGTAGGTGGTGGGTTTCAAAATGTCCTGGTGGTTGGTGCTGATGGTCTTTCAAGATTTGTCGACTGGACTGACAGGGGGTCCTGTATCCTTTTTGGAGATGCAGCCGCTGCTGTACTAGTACAGGTAAATGTAAACCTTCCTAATGGTGTCTGTCATTTATAGCAGTATTCAGTATTTCCATTTAATAAGTTGAACAGTCGAACATCATTTGTGACTGGGCAAAGTATTTGATGGAGCTCTTATAGAAAGTTCCATCAAATGGAGTTGACTAAAATATTTATAAATTGGGAACAAAACTCTTAAAAATTTATTAACGACCCCTTCTTCTTCATGGTTGCAATCCTCACCAATTCACCATACTCTATTTTATCCACACTCTGCACAGTTTAAAAATTTGACTCAGGTTTACTCATCTATGAATATTAATTTAGTATTTACAAAGTAATATTTTGTATTTAGTTGTATCGATCAGATCCACAATAATTATGTCACATTAGTAGTAACTTTGAACCAAAAAGCAACCTTTTTTATAGCAACCTTTGTTGATCTTGTTTTATAACGATGACCAAAATCATCTTCGAACCTTTAATCTGTCCCGGAGACCTATTATGGTTGCCACAGTGTTCCCACTGGCAAGAAAATCTTCCAACTGAAATAGAAGACCACCAATGGAATTCTCAGGAAGAAGTTTCAACTGAGTTGCAACCGAATGACCAGTAACAATTTCTCGTTATCTTTCTCTTTGTATTTCCATTATTGAATAATGAGAACACACTAATCTTAGTGGTTTAGTGGCAGTGCAAAGGGTAGTATTCTTTTGAGTTAAAAGATTTTTTTCTTTTTTCCGTTTAACCTCAACCATAGAGAAGAGACTGATAAGAAATTGTTAATTATTTTGATCCCAATTTATAAATATAGAAAAGTGAGATAGGACGAATTTTAAATATTTTAGACAGCTCCATTTGATGGAATTTTTTGTGAGAGCTCCATGAAATACTTTATCTTCGTACTGTTAATTTTAGCTTATTATAATGTTTGCATTGTTATCTTCTCAGTTTGAGTCGAAAGGAAACAAAAATTGATGACATTGCTCCCGTTTTACGATTATGCTGCAGGCCTGTAGTGGTGATGAAGATGGTTTATTTGGTTTTGATTTGCATAGTGATGGTGATGGTCAAAGGTATGTGCTCCTTGCTCCTCAATTTTTGATGCCATTCTCTTATGTTTTGTGACTAAGCATCTGATTTCACTTCCTGTAGGCATTTGAATGCTACAATTAAAGAAGATGAGACCAATGATGCAGCAGAATCAAATGGTTCGGTGTTCAACTTTCCTCCCAGGCGACATTCATATTCATGCATTCACATGAATGGCAAAGAAGTCTTTCGCTTTGCAGTGCGAACTGTTCCACAGTCAATTGAAGCTGCCCTACAAAAGGCTGGTCTACCTGCATCGAGCATCGATTGGTTACTTCTCCATCAGGTATCGGGAACATATCATCTGATATCTAAGAAAGTGGTACCACTGTTGAATGTTATTATCTTTATATGAATGTTGTCCAAACTCCATAATTCTTTTTCTGTGCCATCATGTGAAGTTCCATATAGCTATTAATTTCTTATTTATCTACTTTCTTGCTAAACCAGTAGGTATCGAGTTCATTCATTCTTTTGGTTTTTGTTAAATGCTATTATTGGAAATGAATTTAAAGGAGAAAAAACCGTAGCTTGATAGAATTTTTTGCAACCACCAAATCACTAACTCCACAACACTGCTTTTTATAATATCATTTTGCTGAAAGAGAAGCAATAAGTACAAAAAAGGATGAGCATTCTCAACAAGTAGTCAAAATGACAAAGTTAAATCTTAAGATAAACCATTGAAGATTAAATATCAATGCCTTTGCATGACAAAGCTGAGTGGTAAAATTTAACTCATGATTAGTAGAGTATCAATTGGGTAACTTACTCCTTATTTCTGAACAAGTGTAGGCAAACCAGAGGATCATTGATGCAGTCGCTGATCGGTTAGAAATCCCCTCGGAACGTGTAATATCAAATTTGGCTAATTATGGTAACACAAGTGCTGCTTCTATTCCGTTGGCTTTAGATGAAGCAGTTCGGAGTGGGAAGATCAAGGCAGGCCATACTGTTGCGGCTGCCGGCTTTGGTGCTGGTCTTACATGGGGATCAGCAATATTGAGATGGGGCTGAGCAAAAATTGAACCTGTCCAAACACTGTTACACACTTGTAGAAATGAGCGAGAGTTTTGCTGTTGGATAAAAGGATCATGCAGCATTCTCAATTCAATTAGTTCTTCATTTTTGTCTTCAATTCATAGTCTCATTTTTTTCCCTTTCTCCGAGTTATGTATCCACGATTCGGATTTGATCTTATAATGGCATTTTAGCCAAGAAGCTCTCTTGTTGCAAAATGAATTCAGACTTCAAAAATAAGAAATTGAATGTTAAAATAGTTTTTTCCAAATGAAGTTTCAAGAAGTGGGCCTTTTATTTGTGTGCATTGCTTGCTACATACTCAACATTCTTCAGATAATGAGTTCAAATAAAAGACAGATTTGGCAGAAATCCATTACAGCATCCTAGCTTTTTACACCTGATATCAACCTTCCTAGACCCTCTTTCAGAGTGGGTGAAAGTGCAGGACAATAAGTCAAAACATCATATGACTGAATCACACCCTTCTTAGCAAGTAACTGAAGAGCTGATGATACACCCTTAGCAATGAGAACCTTATTCTCCACCCGAACATCATAGTTGTCCACAAGATATAACAAGAACTCAAGAAGATTGTGTGTGATGTCAATGTACTTCTGAATTGAATGCACCATCAACAAAATTGCAGGCTCTATGTTCATCACACTGTCAACACTTTCATCAAAAAAGAGCCAATCATAAAACAGAGCAAATTTAACACTTTTCTCAACATAACTGCTCCTACATGACTTCAAAAGCCAGCCTATAACAGCCCATCGAGGAACAATGTCTGATTGAATGATCTCATTAGGTGGATGGTGTGCACAACATATGAATCTAACTATATCAACTATGATAGTTTCTCTATCTGGTTCATGAAGAAACTTCTGAAAAAACCATATTTGGTGCCTCTTTTGATGTCCCAATTTAACATATGTCATCAAAAACCGCAATCTGGTCTCCATCTCAGGATTGATTCTAAGCAAAACATACTTGCTACAAGTTCTTGTGCGGTATAGCTGCGAAACATTTACAAATCTTGAAGTATTGAACTTTGATGGACAGAGCATCAAATCCTTCCAAATATCTCTAAACTCAAGAACATGAATCAAATCCTGCAACAACCGAATGAAATCCCTGCCGATTCTTAAACACAAGTGAAACTCTTCCCTCACAATCTTCACACACAAATAAACCTCCAACCTCCTCAAAGTCTCAAAATTTTGGTCACTCGGCCTGTTGGTTCTACAATGATCAGCCAAAACTCTAAGAAACACATATAAAGCACATGACAAAACATTGGGTTCTTCTTCCAACAAGCACTGCCACTTGTTCAAGAAAAGTGTGGCCATCTTCAAACACAACCACAAATTCCCATCACTGAAATCACCTCCATTGATTTGCCTCAAAAGGGACACCAAAAGCACATCGATACCAATCCCCAACACATAAATCATTTCCTCAGCAACCCAAAGTAGCTGGCTTTTCACAGAACCAAGGAGCTTTGGGTACAACTGGTGAACTACTTTGATGAGTAAATTGATGAACATTGCATACCCATCTGTTATTATGCCATGTAAGTGCTTGATGTGGGTTTTTGCAAAGTGTGGTTCGGTTAGGATGCCATGGAGGATTGCACGGTTAAGTTGGGAGTATTGGTCAGGGTTTGGAATGGATATAGAGAAGGAAAAAGGGGGTCTTAGATTTGGTTGAAGGGACTCAAAAGCTTGTCTGAGAGATAATTCAAGTTGGTTTTCAGCTTCAAAAGGAGCCTCCACAATGAGCCTCGATGCCATGGAATAGAAGAAGCTTACTTTGATTCTGAAAAACAGTTAGGAGTTAGAACTGTGATCAGAACAGTAATTGATAGGGTTTTTTTTTAATTACTGTTTGGTTCATTCAAAGGGAAGAACACCATCAACTACTACAACAGCAATCAATCACATTTCAACAAAAATCAAATTTTGAAGTGAAATTTCAGTGTACAAATCCTTTGTGGTGAAGATTATAAATTTATAATGCATAATTATAAATAAATGAAATTAATCAAATGAATTCATCAAATTACTTACCAATTCTCTCTGTTGATTGCTTCATGGAAAGAAATTGAAGGAAGGTTGCTTCTGGACCTCCACAAGAGAGAGCAGGGAGACGCGACGGCGCTAAGCTGAAGATATCACTTTTGCGGCGGCGCTGATGATTTGGGCCTTTCCGGCCCAATGGGCTCAGGTTGAAAAAGATACAAAAAAAAGGTGGCCTTTACATAGCATGTAGCATTAGTGAGTAGTTGGTGAGTATAATTTCTATTTTGGTAGTTATTCAGATAAAAACGTTTAAAATGTCTTTTTTTAAAGATATTTTTTAATAATTAAAATTTAACATATATAATCGATTAAATCGTTTTATTTTTGTCAAAAATTAGACTAGACAAATTAATTTGAGCGAAAAATGATGAATCAAATTTTGAACTGATCTAAATTAATATTATTTTTTATCGAAAATGACTACAATACCCTTATTATAAAAAATGATTAAAATATTTCTATTATATATATATTAATCCTGAAAATTCTAAATCCAAATTTTATACAACAGAAAAATAAATAATTAGAATTTAGGATTCTCAAAATTAATATATATATAATAGAAGTATTTTAGTCATTTTTTATAATAAGGTATTATAATTATTTTCTATAAAATATAATATTAATTTAGATTAATTTAATATTTAATTTACTATTTTTTCGATCAAATTAATTTATTTAACCTAATTTTAACAAAAATAACACAATTTAATCGATTATATGTATTAAATTTTAATTACTAAAAAATATCTTAAAAAAAATATTTTAAACATTTTTATCTTAGCGATTTCCTTACTATTTACCTGAATTTATTATTTATACAATGTTATAGCATCTAAAAAAAATTAACAAAAAATTCAAAAAAAAAATCTTTATTGAAATGTATAATATCCACCAAACGTGTCGCTTTTCAATGTTGCTTGTCCAAACAAAATCTGATCAAATCGAAGACACACTCTCCCAACAAGATCATGAATGGACGGCTCAGATTGTTCCTTCTCACTTTCTCTCTCATCATCTTCTCTAGAGAGAGAAACAAATATGAATGAAGGAAATGAATGAATGAATGAAACAATGCACAGCACATTGTTTTCTCTTTCTTCTTTCTCTATCCGAAAAAGAGGATGATTCACCCATTCTCTGCAACTTCCCTCACCCACATTCATATTCCATGCAATTTCACCTCTTTTCTCTAACCCCATCTTCAAAAATCTAATCTTTTTCTCTTCCATTGCTTATTTTCTCTGCTAAAGTCAAAAGTTTTCACCTTAGCTTGAACTTGAAGAGATTTTATTATTACTATAATAATTACATTAAAATATGGCTATGGCTATGGCTGCTTGGAGTCTTGGACCTCAATTCAGTGCTGTTGATAGCACCAACAGCTTTAGACCTTTGGAAAGGACAATTTGTATTGCTCCTTCATTGAAGACTTCTTCTGGGTTTGTTGCAACTACTGCTACTAAGCTATCATGCATTATTCACAGTAGAAGGTAAACTGAGCTATTGATTACTTTTTATTTGTTGTTTTTTCAAATCTCTTTGACCATACTTGTTGATAGATAATCATTTCATAACAATTCTATTTTTTGTTGATGGTTAGTTGATTTGAATGTTCTTTGGTAGTAGTTATTGTTGTTGTTGTTTTTGCTGCTGTTTTTGTAATTCATGGAATTGTAATTTTACTTAATTCAATTAGTACTTCTAAGAACTCTTTGTTAATAGTGATCCTGTGGTACTGATGTTTGGATCCTCTGCTCCCTGCTTATGGTAATATTAAATACTGGCAAATGATTTGTTCTATTTCTTCAGCCCCAATGTTTCTAGCTTGAATGATATCTGATTGCTGAAGCTGTATTTGTATCATATTTAGAGTTGAAAACTTAATGGACTTATATGTAGTCAGATTCTTATTAAGGAGAAAAAAATTTGCAGTTAATTCTTTTGAATTTTAGCTCATGTGCACTTTACACCACTAAAATTTCAAAATGTGTGATTTTCGACACCCTGAGGTTGTCAAATAGTGCATAAAAAGCCTTTTTTATTAATAAACTTCCAAGATTGTAAACTTCACAAGCCAAAGTTCAAAGGGGTTAATTGTATATTTTAGTCTGATTAATTAAACTAGGAAGTAAAGTGCTGAAAGTGAACCATGAACTATTGAACTTCTATATTATTGCCAAATGTTGTTTTTTTTTTTTTTCAAGGCTATTGAACATGTAAAATTTGCAAAGTGAGTGTGGTAAGATGTAACCTTCAGCTAGGACTGCATCTGAAAGATGTGTCCATTTGTTTTATGTTAATTGTATGTACCCTTTTGTCAGATTGTCATCTTCCGGAACTACAATTATACCCCGAGCAGCACCTGTTACTGATGTGGAGGTATTGCTATTTAATGTAATATCAGCATACATGAATGTTGCTTGTTGCATGTGAATGAGCATTGCTTCATTTTTTCTAGTCTTCTTGACTGCCATTGGTAAAAGATTTGTTATTTTTATTTTGTTTCTGTGGAGAACAGGATGGAAACCAAGGCATCACTGATACCGTTCCAACTCCAATAGTTATAATTGATCAAGACTCTGATCCAGATTCAACCGTGGTCGAGATAACTTTCGGTGATCGGCTTGGGGCTCTTCTTGATACGGTTGGTTAGCCATGCTCTGACTTAATTTAAGCTCTTGTTAATTCTTCATTTTTTTATATATATAAATTTCTATATTGCTACAACATAGAATTTGTGGACTTCCAACTTTCTCTTTTTATTTGGTTTTGTTGAAACATATTTGATAATGTGCCTCAATAAAATCTACTCTCTGTATGGTTGCAGATGAATGCACTAAAAAACTTGGGTCTCAATGTTGTTAAGGCAAATGTCTTTCTTGATTCCTCCGGCAAGCACAACAAATTTTCGATAACAAAAGCGTAAGTGTGACATCATTACACATTATTTATGTGATGTTAATAATGCATGTTACTATTCAACCATCGTATGTCTCATTAGGATTAATATCTTGGATCAGGTTTTTCAATTAGCTTTTGTATTAATTCATTGGATATATATGTTGCTGGAAATTTGTTTACAGTGATACTGGCAGAAAAGTAGAAGATCCGGAGTTGTTAGAGCAAATTCGTTTGACAATTATAAATAATCTAATTCAATATCACCCGGTATGCTTCCCTGACTATTCTCCTTATCATTGAAGCATGGTTTTGTTAGATATCGATAGCGATTCCTCTGCTGATTAGAGTTACATGTTTCATACTGGTTTAGGAATCAAGTTCCCAATTGGCAATGGGAGCAGCTTTTGGACTTTTACCTCCAAAAGAGCAGGTGATTAATGTCTACATCTTATTATCACTCATAATGTATTAAATTTTCACTCATTATGGTAATAATTCGTCAATGTAGAAATAGAGCTAAATTAGAAAGTTGGATCTGGTGTTCATTAGACTTTTAATTTCAATCTCTTTAATCTGTATTTCTTGATCTTAAACTGCAGCATAAAAGCTTGAGGAAGCGAAGGCGGTAGAGTAAATGTTTAGGGCCACTTCTTGAATCTTAATAGAACTTACAACTATTCATCAACAATGTAGTTGACTATTCGTCTCTGGACTCTGATGACTAATCTTCTCTGAAGTTAATGATCATTTTTCATCTCTTTCAGGTTGATGTGGACATAGCAACCCACATAAACGTTTCCGACGATGGTCCAAATCGAAGGTAAAGCATACATTTGCTTGCTTCTTCCTTACATAACTGAAATTCTGATCCAAGTAGCCTCACATAGTTTTTGAGGTCTTAAAAAAAATGCTCATTTGAATTATTATGTGTTACTTCTTCTGACCAATACATATATGCAATTGCTTAATGCTTTTTTTTTTAATATGTTTTTCCTTTTTGTAGTTTGTTATATGTTGAGACAGCTGATCGGCCGGGATTACTGGTTGATCTTGTAAAGATTATTACTGACATAAACATTGATGTTGAATCTGGAGAATTTGATACTGAGGTATGTATATCATGTTACATTATTATGGCCTTCTAGTAATTCAAAACTATTTTTATCAATTAAATAACTCATTAAAGAAAAACGGTGAAATGTGCGAATCTTATCGAAAATCTTCTTCGCCGAATCTAGGGTCTCTTGGCTAAGGCAAAGTTTCATGTTAGCTACCAAGGCAAAGCAATTATCAGGCCTCTCCAACTGGTAACATTATTTCTCTCTTGATTCATAAGAAATCAAGATTTCTTTACATGCAAGTAACTCAATGTGTGTTTATTGAGAAAGTTATAGGATTTGAATTATCTCTAATTTCTATTATATGAGAATGAATTGTATGAGAGAAGTTGGTTTTACATGGTAAAATTACTAAAAGAAAAGTATGGAATGGTTATTTATATTATTAAGTAATTAATATTTAGAGTCAATTTGATAAAATCATAGTAGTTGTGAAATAATCAACTTTTACTTATAATCATAAGCTTCAAAAAGTTAATTAACTTTTTCTACTAATTGGCAGGTTCTTGCTAACAGCTTGAGATATTTCTTAAGGCGTCCATCAACTGAGGAATCCAGTTTTTAATGGTATCTCTTGGTACAAAAATACAGAACAATGTATTTTCCCTTTGGAATACATGGTCACCATGGAATTGTATAATGCTTTGCATTCTTTTACTTTGGTCATTTAATGGAGAATGTAGTTAAAAAAAAAGCCTTAAAACATAAAATTGTTTCACATGGATAGGATTGTAAATTACTACTGCCTATTTTATTATTATTATTATTATTATTATTATTATACAACTAAAAATTGTATGAAAATCTAAAATGCTAGAATTATGTGTAAAATGGTATGAGTTGATACCATGCCACCTAACTCTCACATAACAATTTTGCCACACCTAGCATCCATCTTTATTAAGTCCCTCTCACAACTTACACATGAATCTCCAAACATATTCACCTACCTATTTTCCAATTTTCACATGAATATTTATTTACACTTATATATTGTTGTAAGTTACCGAACCGAATCGAAATTTATCGCAAAACTGAATCGAAATTTACCATAAAATTGAGCTAAAATTTACAACAACCGAATAAAAAATCGAAGAAGTGGCTTAGTAATGCATTGAAATGAAAATTTTAAACTTAACAAATGTGTTTGTTTTATGTTTAGTTGTTGGAATGAGTTGAAATTGTGTTGAATTTGAATGTAATGTAATATTATTTCAGTTTATTGATTGTTTTAAATATCATTTTACTAAGATTAATTTTCTATTAGTTAGGATTTAAAAACTGAAAAAAACGACCGAATCAAATCGCTTTTAGTTCGGTTCGGTTCGATTCGGTTGCTACACAGACAATAAACCAATTAGTTAGTATTTTGTGAAAACCGAACATATTGATTCGATTGGTTTTTAGTCCAAAATCAAACCGATAACACCCCTGCACAACAACATGAGATGACTAAAATCATCAACAATTACTCTATCTAAAATTGTTAGTATTTGGATTGTTTAGTAGTAATTAAATTGTTCAATTTTGGATCAAATTATGGCTTGGTGTGTGATAATTAGGGATAGAGCTTAATTAATCATTGCAATTTCATTAGTTACTTTACATCTTACATTGACATAAAAAAAAAAAAAAGACTTTACCAAGATCTCCACCTCATTCACAAGATATCCTTATATATCAAGTCCATTTCAACTATCTATAAGACTAATTCTCAAACTCAAACACTTCATTCAATTAGTAATTCTTCCTCTCTTTTTCTTTGTTTATTAGAATTTAGGGTTTAGGGTTTAGAGTCAAAAATCTCGGGGATCAACAAAAATAACTGGAGAAGAGGATTTAGAAGTCAACCAATCGGACGGCTCACATTTCTTGTCAAGATTCTTGATGCACCACATGTCCTCAGCCCATGAGAACTTGGTCCAATGTGGGACAGCCTCTCTAACTGGGTCCCTCAGGCCCAACTCAGCCACAATGGCCCCACATCCACCATCATCTCTAGCCATATTATGCACAAGTCCACATAGACCCTTCATGAGTTGTTTACCATATTTACCCTCCATGTGTAGACCAAAAAGACAATAAACCCCAAATGGCCTAAAAACATCAGGGAATGAAGGTAACCTTAGCCATGGCATCCATTCATCTAACAACCTTGTACCTACACAACAAGCATGTGCTAATGGTGACACACCCTTCAATTGCAATTTGAACACTTCTTTGGTGTTCCAAACACTTAGTATAGCATAGCTTGGAGGGAGAATACCCATTTTAAGATCAAATTTCTTGATGTTCTTCCTTGGTATTGCTATAAAAGTCCCCAGATTGAGTTTGTTTGACAAAATTGCGTCTATATCCTTAGGATAAAATTCCGAATTCGCGAAGATATAGTTGTACATCGACTCGGCTAGGCGCGCTGGAAGCCGAAGCATGGCGATTTTGGAGCTTATTGGCTTGTAGTGAGCATGAACAGGTTGCACTAACATGGTTAGAGTCCTAAATTTTGAGTATCCACATTTTTTTGTGAACAAATTGAGTGAAGGCTCATTTGTGCAATCAGTTGCCATATATGCATAGTTAGCACCTTTTTGCTTGCACCATTCTTCTAAATGTTCAACTAACTTTGTCCCAATGCCATATCTCCTGCATGTGCCAATAGAACCTTTAAACTTGTTATTTAATTTCCTTCTCAACTTTCACACCATTTTTGTTTTATCTTTTCCTTTTGACCTTTAGCTTTTTACTTCATTCCTTTATTCTTCTGAAAACAACCTAAACGGCTCATGACAAATATCTCGAAAGACAACGAGGTCCTTAATAAAAAAAATTCAACCCAGCCCAGACTTTTACTTTTATGGAACTAATTAGTCTCTTTGTCAAAAAAAATCAATGTTACTTTTATTGGCACAGGGACTAATTAGTCCCAAAAAAAATTCATGTTTTTTTAAGAACTTTTGAATCCTTTCGAAATAATTGTCAGAGGTCAGATGGGTATTCACTCTTTTTCTTAAAGTAGAAATCTATATTAAAAAGTATCAAACATGAATTATAACCAATCAAAATTATGAAACTTTCTATTTATTTCATAAAACTTTGTGAGATTATATATCTATTATGTTTTGAGTATTTACATATAACTTATATTATTATATAATAAATTATGAAATAAAAAATATATATACTAAAAATAATGAAACAAGAATTAATTAAAATGAAGAGGGAGATGATGTGGATGATTTGAAGTGGGCAGAAAAAGTGGACTTTTGTGGAGCTTATTATTTGCGTAGATGATGAAGAACTTAGGACCAATATTTAGTGATATAGTTGAAATTAAGAATAAGACATGCTATCCTATCCAATTGTTAGTTTGTTGCTAAAGTAGCCTTATATTAGTGGATACATGTGTCAATGACAGCCTAGCTTACCTCTCCTTTATTCACACTTTCCATGATACGAGGATCAATAACCTCTTTTTTTCAGAATCTAATCTCCCCACCACTTCTTTTTCACTCCATTTTCTTTCTTTTTTAATTATTTTATAAATAGCAATATTCACACTAGGCATTGGCAAACAGAACAGAAGCAAAACACACCTTCTGAACTGACTTTTGTGGAGAATACAACAGACTAAAAATGCTACTAACTTTTACTAATGTTTTATATATTAAACTAAATTAATAAATAACACTTTGTTAATAAATAAATTAAATAATATAATAGGAAACAGAGAATTTAGAGAGTGTAACTAACCTGTGTAGAGGAGAGACTCTGAGTCCTAAGATATAAGCAAGCTTTATATGAAGTGATGAATTCCCCTTTGTAACTGTTTTCACACACCCTCTAATCACTCCAACTACTTCTCCTTCTCCATATTCTGCAACCTGTTTAAACCCCAATCATATAAAACTTTCAAACTTAAAACATAAATTATATATTATGCAATCTAACCTATATACTCTACTTCAATTTGAACATCATCTATGGGTTCACATATACTACTTTTCCCTTTTTCAAAAAAAATTAAATTTATATTATATCTGTTAGAAATATAACCATTAATGTCACATTCTCCTATCAATTTAAACTTTTGGAATAAATAATTTTTTCTTTTGGTGACTTAAAAGAAAATAAACAACAACAAAAAAAAATAAATAAATAAGAAACTGTTTAAAAAAGGCAGTCCCATTGAATACTACTCTCAAACTCCTTCCAAAGCAACGGAAGCTCCATTTAGTGAGAAAAAGTCCTCATTGAAGTCTATCATCTCTTAAGATCAACCCAGTGAGAAAAAGTCCTCATTGAAGTCTATCATCTCTTAAGATCAACCCAATAAGTAGTTTCGTAACATGATATCAAAACTTTTAAAATGAGTAATTTTATGACAATATCAAATAAATAGTAAAAACAAGTTAAAAACTATTGTCGGTTAAAAATCATTAAATTACAATTTGCTAACAATAATAAAATATTATCCCACTAAATAGAATCACTATACAGATTAAACAATATTATTGAGTTCGAGACAGTTTACTTCTGCCTTACTAAAATATGTAAATTAAGGAAAGAATTACAAGAGAAAGAAGCTACTCCATTGACATTTGATGACATTGGATTCATATATTGTAAAAAATAATTACCAGCATGAGATGTAAGTGAAAGTGACGGATACGGCAAATGGGGTCTCCCATGAGGTCAGTGAGAAGAGAAGGCTTCCCTCTCTGCCCAACTTCACAAAGCTTCTCAAGTTTCTCAACTTCCATTTTGTGTCTCTCTTCATCATACTCTCTCACCTTCACTTCCATCTTTGATGATGATGATCTTTCTCTTTCATCAGCTGCTATCTTCATAGACATGACGATTGATCAATGATGTCTAGTTAATTATTTGCAAACAAAGAAAGAAGATTAGATACTAGATAGATATATTGTGTATGTGTATGTATGTTCCTTCTTGCGTGTTTGATGTGCTATAACTAACTCTATCTATATATACTCATCATATATTCATATAGTAAGTAGTTCATAGAACCACAAAGAATATATGTTGCCTTCAAGTGGTTAGAGGGAGTCCAATTATCATATTAATTTAAATCCAACCTACTATATTATAAATAAAATTTATTATTTTTTACTAATATGATACGTGTTTTAAATTCGTGATAGGAAGAGTTCAAGTATTATTTAAAAGATATTAATTTATATTTTTAAAATATTTTCATTTAATGTATTTTGATTTTGTTTATTTAATTACTAGATTGAGCCTTATGTTTATGGGCTTTAGGGTTTTTCTTCGTTTTAACTTAATAAGAGGTTATAAATACCTCCTTAGCTATTGTAGTCCTAGTATAGAATAATTTAGAAGTTTAAAAACTCTTTTTTTGGTTTCGTGATGAAACCATGGTGTGGACAATAGAGGTTGAGAAGTCCCTCTCTTGTTGCATCGGAAAATTGAGTAGAAGATTGAGTAGTCCCTTCAATTCAATTTCCAAATTATGACATTGACAAGTTAGGTTGAGGAGTCCCTTTCTTGTTGCGTCAAGAAATTGGGTAGAAAGTAGAGTGATTCTCTTTGTATTCAATTTCAATTTATCCTTTTTATTTTTATTTTAATTTTAATGTATCTTTTTTATTCCGTTTGAATCCTTATCTTCTTATTTATATTTTATTTCGTTATCATAATATTTTGCCAATTTTAAATTCTACATGCTAAATTTTACGAATAATAATATATAATGAGAAAATATTATCATTTTTCGTTAGCATTTTATCCATAATAATTTACACTTATATTTTCAGATAATTTATACACATAAAATATATAATTTATATTTATTTTGTTAGAATTTTACACACATGAATTAATCATATTTTTTAAAATTTATACATATAAATTAATAATTTTTTTATTAAAAACAAATTAATATTTGTGCTAATTAAATAATAATAAAAGATACTAAAAATTTATTAATTTCCAAAAATTTCTCAAACTCTGTATCACAATTTTTAAATCTCTAAATCATAATATATGATTATACTCATGTACCAAATGATTACACGTATTTAAAACTTTATTAAACTAATTAATTATTAACTATTATATATATGTATCATGTATGTGTGTGTTCTTTTATTATTTTTTAATCAAATGTAATTGATATATATGAAATTAAATTATATATTTAAGCTACAAATTCTAATGGAATATGCAGAAGTGGCGTCTCCCCCACAAAGTCTAGTGGAGTTTTATTATTTATTTACTTATTATTGGAAAAGAAACTATAAAGAAAATCTAGATTTGCATTGTGTTGTTTCTAGTTCCATATATGGTATTACATCATGCTAATATCTTCTTTTGTTTGTAGTGCGTGATCCAATACACCATCTCCATATTCAAATTAAATATCCACAATATATAGTGCCCTAGTTTTTATATATATTGTTTTTGGGTATAGATAGAGATAATTAATTAATAAACCACAAATTATTTCCAATTATTTCAAGTTAAGAGGTACACTATATATATATTTAATTTCACAATGTGCAAAATATATACTTGTGGGGATAATGATTTCTTGTAGTTTGTATAGTGATGTTTAAATGATTATTGATAACAATTATGACAACAAGGTAGCATGCTTAATTAAGGTAAGGTTTATCTAAGGTCAAAGTCATGATGACCTAGCTATGCACAATAATTGTCCTTTCCTTTTTTAATTTCAAGGGTATATATCATCTCTATCTAAAATTTCAAGACTTCAAATTTCTAGAGTTTATTTGAACTTTGAAATTTGTAATAAGATAAGCCTTAGCTAGCTCTATAACTATGTCACAAGTTAAAAATACCAAAACAAACCAATTTTTGTTGTAAGATATTTTTTCTTCATTCTTGGAAAGTGAAACCATATAAGTTAGGACTATATGTTGTACATTAAAATTAGTTATTAAAATTAATTATTAATATAAAATATATATTATAATATAATTAAATATATATTAAAAATAAATTAAATTATATATATATTTATATATAAATATATTAATAAAATAATAACTAATTTTAATAAATAATTTTAATGTATGAATATATTTTTTTATAAATTAAAGGTAACTTAATTAGTGTGGACTAGTAGATGGTTAAAATGTTTGAATACATGGCTTAGCCCACACATGAAGATTAATTATATGATGAGTTAAGATGAATACTAGTATGTTTTGGAAAAAAAAATAAGGACTATAAGATTTTTTAAAAATTAAGATGTGAGAAATAAAAAGTAGAACACTCTAAACTTAAAATTTTAAATTTTAAATCTTGTCTAAATAATTGATGATATAAAAATATAATAAATAAAAAATTAAAATTTATTTTATTAATAAATAATACAATACTCCTTACTTAATAATAAAAATATTTAAGAATGAGCTGTTAAAATCTAAAATTAACCCATTTATTTGTTTTCCCCAACACTCATGAAACAAATTTGATTAGTGCATATTATATGATTGACAAATGTTAGGATGAGTCTTAATATATGATTAGTTAGAGAGTAAATTATTATTTTTAATAATAAAAAATTAAATATTAATAATTCTAATCATGAAAAAAATAAATTAACTTAATATTATTGTCGAACTAATCTAATTATTAAAGAGTGCTAAATTAATTTATATTTTTCATAGTTAAAATTTTGAGCCATCAAATCTTATATGAGTAAAAAATATATCAAATTGTATATCTTTTTAACCATTTAACTTCATCTTGTATCTTTGGTAAAATCTAAAGATGACAAGTGTTGGGTCACTTTATATTCTTGGAATCATGATGCCAAATGCATATTTTGAGATGCACCAAGTGTTTGGAAAGCCATGACCCTAAACCTTAAGAAAACAAAATCTTTTCCTTTCACCAATTATTGAGGGAGGTGGCATATATATATATATATATATATATATACCATCATCATATGCACATATTGAGGCCCTTTTTTCAAATGTTATAGTACCACCCTTTTGTTTGTTTATCTTTTAGGAAGAGTTTTAAGAATATCGGACACTGCTATTTCAGTTATTTTAACTGTTAATTTAAATTATAAAAAATATATATAATATATTAATTAAAATTAATAATTAAAATAATTAAAACATAGGTGATTTTGATACATTTAAAAATTTTACTATCTTTTAAATGAAAATGGTTTTGGTAAGTGTTATAGATATATTTAAAATAATAACTTAAAAAAATAAATTAAAGGGCCTTCAATGGCTACACATGTCCCTAGAAGCTTCCCTCTACCCTATAATATATTTTTTAATATAAGATGACGTGTAATGTTTCTAAATAAGGGTAGCTTTTCATTTTTGTATATAGGACATTGTGGTCCAAATGTACTAGAAATTACCACTTTGGGAATATAAAAATTTATTATAGAATATTTAGAACAATATGAGTCCTAATCAATGCAACTACTTGCTCCAAATGATACATACAAATGGTACAAAAACAAAAAGAACACTTTCTTGGAGATGATGAACAATAATAAGAGAAGTCTAGATGCATGCATAAGAAAATTAAAATATGCATATACCAAAGTTTTTGAAATTATTAGGCCTCCATGTATGATGGTGTGAAATATCACTAAAATGTGGTGACGGTCATGTTGGAATTGCAAAATGTGATTTTCCATATTAATAATATTTACAAATTAAAGTCTATGAAGGTGTGATTAGGCTTTATAATAATTTGACATGAACAAGTTGTTGTGTTAATTTTTGGGTGTTGTCCTTTTACCATGACAAATTCCATCAAAGTTTTTAATTTTGGTAAATTAAAATCGTGTAGTTAATTGCCTCTTTCTTTCTTTGTCCAACTCCTCAAGTAACAAGTATATTGTATAATCATACCAACGTGTTTAATGTTTTAGATCAAGATTTTGGTAATAGGCCAAACCTAATATTCATTTTTTTTTCCTTGCATATATAATTGGATTAATTATTTTATTGGTTTTTATAGTTTTATTAAAATTTTAATTAGATTTCTGTATTTTTTTAATTGGATTCTTACACTGTTTTTAATTTTATAATTAAATTATTTTCATGTTAAAAATGTTAAAATTAACAGAATATTTTTTTAAAATACATACGATCAAAGATTTAATTAAATTTTTAATTATGAATATCTTTAATTTGCGAAGGAACGAATATTCAGGTAACTCTAACACTTTTTATATTAAGAATGATCTAATTATAAAATCAAAAGCAGTATAACTATCCAATAATTAAAAAAAATATAGAAATCTAATTATAAATTTAGTAAAATTATAGAGACCAATAAAATAATTAAACATATATAATTCACTTTTGAGTTTTCGTATGGAATAAATTATTAGATTTATATTTTTTTAAAATAAAAAAAAATACAGGATATATTAAGTAGTCTATTATACTCAACGATTCCGGGTAAATGGAAAAAAAAAGATGTGAAACATTCTCAACTATATTGTTAAACAAAATTTTGAATAAAAAATATAGTAGTTACTTTTATTTATATTATTGAACAAAGACAAACCCTTAATTAATAAAAGCATATATACTTCTGTATATTTTTTTTCAATTTTTTAAAACTATAAATATTAATAGATAATTTAGATATACATAAATATACATAAAGTTAACGAGTTTTTTCATTTATAGATTAATTTTTGATGTTCCATATCTCTGTATTATATTTTTGCAAAACACCATTTTTGTTTTCATTTAAAAAATAAAAAATGGTTAAGTTTAATTTATATCAAATTTTGTGAGTAAAATTGATCAAAGTGATTGGTATGATACTTAAAAAGATTTGCTAATTTATCAAAAAATTTAAAATTAATATTTAATTTTAAAATATAAAAATAAATAATTATTAAATATTCAAAATTTATCATAAAAAATAAAATAAATAAAAATTAAATACCAAATTATAAACACCATAAAATTCACTTCATCAACTATATAAAATGGACAGCTTCACTATTGCTTTTGAGAGTAGACTTTTGTGACAGATTGGCTTACATGGAAACTTTTTTTCTATTAAAAAGAATAAAGTCAAAATAGTGAAGATGAAAGCCGTAATCTAAAAAACACATAAATATACCAAAATAATACTTATCCTGAAGATTTTTAATGCCAAATCTTTTGCAGAAATTTGATGCCTAGAAAACAAAGGAAAAATGATGTGACTGCTTTGGTGAGGTTTAAATGTTGCATATGCACTTGCCTACCAATTAAGATTAGCTTGTGGAACTAACTTAAATTTAAATCACAAGTGAAAAGTAAACATAGATTCTTTGTACCCAAAAAGGGAAAAATGGAAAAGATGTTAAATGATACTTACTAACATGCTTATATGTAGACACATGTAAATTTACATCACTCAGATTCACTAATATCTTCCTATATAACATTAAAGTTTAGAAAAAATTTTAAGTGTATCTGATACCAGTGTTTTAGTTATTTTAACAGTTAATTTTAATTAATATATATATATATATTATAATTTAAATCAACAATTAAAACAATTGAAATACCAATATTTTTATACACTTAAAACTCTTCCTAAAGTTAATATTAGAGGGTACGTACCAAGTGAGAGAAATATAAGCCATTCATAAAATTTTATTTTATTTTTTAATTTTAAATTAATGGCTACAACAAATGGTGAATCTATGCTCTATGTTCTCACTCTTTTTATGATCAATATTTTCCATACTCCTAACTATGGTACATTGAAGAAAAACAAGTAAAATGTCCTAATTAAGTGTTAGATAAAGAAAAATCAAAGGTATAATTAATATATATGTCCCTTCTTTATATTTATATTTATCGGGAGTCAACTTTTTTATTCAATGTCAATTAATTTTTTTGAAATTATTTTTGAAATTTAAATTAATTTAAATTTTAAATTTTTAAAAAATAATTTTACAATATATAAAAAATTGATTAATATTAACTAGTTAAAAGTTAATTTCTTATATTTATTCTATTTATTTATTTTGATGTTAAAATATGACGTTTTAAAATATGTTAAAAGCTAACTAAAAGTTATATATATATATATATATATATATATATATATATATATATATTGCTAAATTTTCACAAGTTCAATAAATAATTTTCATTCACTACTACAGGCAATAATTGACTGCAATAGCAAATAGATATTCGATTCCAAATTTACATAAGATCAATGGCTTAGGTATATTAAATTAAAAAAAGTATAAGTAGATAATAAGAATATTAAATAATATGATCAATGAATATGTTGGATATTCAATTTAATAGGTATGTTATATTTATTATTTTTAATTGGATGATTATTTTTTTTATTCGATTTATTCATGTACAGTTAATAATGGTTGAATGTTTAATTTATTAAGTATACAGATAATTATTTTAATATTAAAATGATTATTTTTTTATTTTATTAGGTCAATTCTAAAATCTATTATTTACATTATTTATAAAAATCATTATCTACTTAGTAAAATTCAATTAATTATTGACTATATTCTTGCGTTCTCATTATTAGAGTAAACTAATAATAGAAACAAAGACTAACAATGCAACCATTCATGCCTTATATATTAGTAGTTTTTGATGAATATAAGAATGTAGAAATATTAATATGGTCGGTAACGCGTAATTAGGGGGGAATGAATAGGAATTTATGCAAATTCCCTTGAAATAACTAACTTTGCATTATAAAATTCATTATTTATTATATACGTTTTTTTTAGTTTCTTAATAAAGATTAGGGACTGACCTTAATTAGAAACTTATATAGGGTGTTACCAAAGTAAAAATGAAATACCAAATATTCTTATCATACAAATATTCTATCTTTTGTTATTTCCTTTGCGTTTATTAACTTAATTTAAACTTTTGGAATAGCTAATTATATATGTAAATATGGGTTTTGTACAATTTTTAGAGTACACTTAAAATCATCCATAAAAAAGTATATGTTTATTCCACAATTTTTTTTTTCAAAAAAAAAAAAGATTAATCCAAATCTATGGATTGGTAAGATTCTTGTTATTAGTAAGCTATATATATGATCTTTTATATTAATTAATAAATTAAAACAAAGGACTTTAATTTGATTGCAAGAGGGATGCATGTTCAAAGAATGTGCCATTTACACTCAAAAGCAACATTCCAAATTAGAGATAGCTATGCATCTAAAATTTCCTTGTCATCACATTAGTGTAACACATTAATTTTTTATTTATATTTTTTATTTTATTTTATTTTTTTTGGTGATAACATCTATCACATGAAATTGTTTATACCATTTATATAGCTTTCCTTTATTTTTGGGCTTTGGCATCACATGAACAAGGTGGTCCAACACCCAAAAAGATATCACAAGATATAAATAATACTACTTATCCCTAATCATTATACTAACCATAGATATATAAAATAAAGTATTATTCTATTCCCCACAATAATAAGTCTAATTAAATCCATGTTTAATTTAATAATAAAAAGTTTCAACAAATTTTATGTGGGCATGCATAGAGCATAGCAACAACAAATAAAAAAAGCTAGTAAAGCAAACACATCTCAAGGTATTATTATGAAAGAGTAGTCTCTATTATTGGTTCCATTGTATGTACAAAATAACAAAAAGCTAGCATTGGCTTTCTGCTCCAAAAATACTAAATACTTTTTATAACAATTAATAAGCGACCATCAAAAATATAGTTGGACAATATTTTTTGGCACTATTATTGATTATAAAAGTCTAGACGGATCCAAAAAAATTTAATATATAGAGATCGAATTTCAAACAAATTTTTTTAATTATTTTTTTGTTAAATAAAAATAATTCAGACATAATATGTATCTTTTACACACAAAAAAACATCTAAAATATACAATTTAATTATTAATATAATAATATAAGGCAAATTTTTTAAAAAATTGAAAATATTATTGGTATTTTAGTTAAAAATGGGTGTAGTTAGTGTATTTATAAATTGGTGAACGTGTCATAAAGAAACTTTAACACACAGGAGAATGTTGCCAACACGTGGGGGGTGTGTTGCCGCAGCACATGGGAGACGTGTTGTCACGTATCTCAGTCTGCTTGCTTGGTGATGCAACACGTGGGGACACATGCTGAGTCAGCACGTGGGGGCGTGTTGTCACGTGTCTCAGTCTGGTTGGTTGGTGAAGCAATACGTGGAGGGCGTGCTGAGTCAGCACGCGGGGGCGTATTGCCACGTCTCTCAGTCTTGTTGGTTAGTGAAGAAACACATGGAGAGCGTGTTGAGTGCTTCTCCTATATAAGACAAAGTTCGGTACCATTTCATTGTGAAGAAGAGAGTTGTTTGAATGTGTTGCTAGTGTAATAGAGGATACCGCTAATTTGGAGGTGTATCACAATAGTAAGATTATACTGAATACTCATGAGGGAGTGAGTTTTGTGTGTGTGAAAATCCGTTTTCGTTTGTGGTTCCATTTACCATGACGTTCATTGAGCTTCAAAATGGTCTCTATCAAAGCATGGAGCACGACATATTCAGGAGAGTAAGCAATATTTTGTATCGGAATCTCATTATAGTTTTTGGTGACCTAATACAGTTTGATATTATGTCGATCATTGATGAAGCAAGTATGCAGAATATGTTCCATATTCACTAGCAAACTCAAGTGCGAAAGCCAAAGATTGAGCTTTATGTTGAGTTCAAAAATGTAAAAGAAGATGGGATTCAACATGATTCAAATATAGAGGATGATAGAGTTGAAGTGTAAGAAGGAATAAACAGTGATAGCGAAGAGATCTTTGAAGCTACTTATGAAACTGACGACGAAGATGAGAATGGTGCTGTGGGAGGTGAGGCAGCAACGGAGAATATAGTGGTTCCTCCGGCAGTAAATCAACCGATGACATATTCCACCTTTTATGCGTATCTTGGATCTTGACGCCATGCATGCACTGAAATTTCCTGAATATGCAAATATAGGTACGTGCTAGTGAAAAATATGTTTGTCTTCATTTATATTTTGGATGGATCAATCAGTAACGATTTCTGTTTTGTGTAGGTGTTGCTGATCCTGAGGACGGGGAGTTTAGGATCAAAATAGAATATAGTTCTAGAAGGTCTATCGTCGCAGCAATCAGAAGTTACACTATTTCTAGAGGAGTCGACTACAATATTTATGAGTTTGAGTCACAGACGTTCTATGCAAAATGCAAGACGTATGGGTGTGGGTGCGACTGGCTTATCCAAGTTAGCTTGATATAGAAAAAAGGTTGTTGGAAGATACGAAGATATAACAGTAGGCACACGTGCACCATTGGAATGATTTTACAGGATCATTCCAAGTTGGACTCGGACACGTTGTTGAAGTTATAAGGCCATTGATTGAGATCGGCTTGTCCATCAAGGTCAAATTTATAATTGCGAAAGTCCAGTCAAGATTCATCTATAACATCAATTACTGAAAGGCTTAGTTGACAAAGCAGAAGTCCATAACCAAAGTTTTCGGTGGTTGGGAGAATTTTTACCAAACTTTGCCATGGTGGCTCTTGGTCATGGTTTAGAAGATGTCGGACTCAATTGTCCAAATAAAAATACGACCTCTGTACAACGAGAATGAGGAGGCGGACGGTGTCAGAATACTTCATCGCATATTTTAAAGTTTCAATCCATGCATTTGGGCGTCCAAGCATTGCAAGTCTCTAATTCAAGTTGACATCACACACCTTTATGAAAAATATATAGGTACACTTCTGATTGTAATATTTATTTATTGTAATATTTATTTATTAATATTTAAATTATTTATTAAATGTACATAAAACTAATTTCATTATAACAAAAAAAGTTTTAAAAAATTACATATTCACATTTATATAAAATAAAATATTAATAAAATACAAAAAATAATAATAATACTAAAATAACAATACTATATTTTCATATGATACTTAACAAAAATTTAAAAATTTAAATACATAAAAAAATAAAATTTAGGGTAAAATATACTTGTTGTTCCTGAAGTTTGACAAAAGTTTTAAAAATATCCCTCAGTTTTATTTTGCTTCAATTTTGTCCCATAAGTTTTTAATTTGCATCAAATATACCCCTGTCGGTTATTTTTTCAAAAAGTTAAGACCGATTCAACAACAATTTCATAAGAACAACCCTTAACACAAGCAAATCAAGCATAATTTTCATGCATTATCGTTAGATTGGTCTTAAATTTTTTGAAAATTTAGTCGTCGAGGGTATATTTGATGCAAATCAAAAAATTTTATGACAAAATTGAAACAAAATAAAATTTAGGGGTATTTTTGAAAATTTTGCCAAACTTCAGGCACAAAAAATATACTTTACCCTAAAATTTATCAACTTACATAAAGTGGATGATCCAAATAAATGAATAATTGATAATATATTTTTCGAATGCAGTATAATTACGTACCATTTTTTACTAATAGAAACTAACATTTTTTCTGTATAATCATTTTGTTTACATAGGCTACACTAACACTACTAAGCTAACTCTCTTTTTCTTCTTCTTCACTTCACCTTCTCTCTCAAACTCACTTGATCGTATATCATTTTGGAGGAGGAATATCTTTATTTAAAGAGCTTGGGTCTGCCTCGCTGATTTTCGGAAAAAGGAGCTGTCTCCTATATGTAGACCGTCTTCAACACACCTACTCTTTGTAGACCCAACATCTATTGCTCCTCGAAAACGTGCGCCAATTTCTGCAAAAGCTGGTGGGATTCCTGAAGTATCACGCCCCTGCATGTTGGCAGGGCGCTGCCACGTCGCTACATTCTTACTGCATCATGTCTCCCGCGTGTTGGTTGGGATCTGCTGCGTCACTGACGACCTTGTTTCATCACGTTTTCTGTGTATTGAAAGACTGCTTCACAAACCAGCAAAACACTTCAAATGTCAATATTTAACAAAAATACAACTCTATTTTTTATATTAAAAATAAATTCTGATAATATAATGTTAATATATTAATATCTTAATATTATTTAAAAAACAAACAAATTTCTTAAAAATAAATATAAAGATAAATATGTAAAAATTAATTTAAAATATATAAAGGATTTAAGTGTATGATATTAAATTAATTAAGTAAAAAATATTAATGAGCGAAAAAATCAAAACATAAATATTAAAGTCACAATAAATCATGTAATATTTTTTTATTTTTGTAAACACATATATTATATATAGATATAATTGTTTAAATTTTGGAGACAAAAAAAAAAGTTGAGACAACTACTCGCCACCCTTTATATTTGTCTTGGTGCATGCTATCAAAATAACGTATATATATATATTGTTATGACTCGATCACATTTATATTTTTTATTTATTTAAATGAAAATAATGTATATATATGAGATTATCTGTATGATTAACTCATAAGCTTGCTTAAAGAGAATAAACAGAAAGAGGGTATTAGGGTAGCTATTAGCTTAAGATAGACTAATGATAATTATTAATAATTAATGATGAACTGATGTCAGCTTCAGGAAGCTTCAGCAACAATAATTATCCATATGGGAACCCTAATACATATAATTAACCACCATATCATTTATGTATTCATTCAAGAACTTTGGATTCTATCAATTTTATATTATCATCGCTCGCCATCTTTGAATGTTCTCGTGTAGTGCTCAAGTATGGAGATTATAAACGAATAATTTAATTTTCATGTAGATCATATCATGGTTTTGAACGTTAAATATATAACTATAACATTTTTTTTGAAATAAATATTGTTATCACACTGAATTTTGAAAGGAGACCACTTTATTAAAAATACTAAAAATATATTTTTTAAAGATATTTATATGTATCATGTTATTATTGGACATTTTTATTAAATTGGTTAATAATTTATTTTTTAATAAACCAGAACAAAATCGATTTATTATAGCAACAATAATAAACCTAATTGTTTGCATTATAATTATTTGACCTAATTTGATCCGATCGAATTAAATAATCTAAATCGAATATATTTAAATTTTTTAATAAAAAACAAATATATCTCTGACTACTTTTTATTTTGTAGACATTTAAATCCCTAAAAATTTAAAAATATAATTAGATCCATGAAAAAATTGGAGTTATTGTTATCGTTATAAAAAAATCGGTTTTATTTTAATTTGTTAAAAAATTAAAAAATAACCAATTCATTAATATATCTAATAATAATACAGCATGTAAGCATTTTTATAAAAAGACGTTTTACACATTTTTATGGAAGTCGCATTCCCCATTTTAAAAATTCACATTTCTAATTGAAAAAAAAAATATTTGTTTAAATGATCATTTTCATTAATATATAGAGCTGTATGTTTTCTTTAGTCTTACTTCAATAATTAAATTAAATTAAAGTGAGTTATCTTTATCGTCTTCGATTCGATTCTTTGTTATAACCTAATTATTTTATGCGATCTCCCAATGCAAAATCATATTAATAAACATTAACATAGTTCTGGAAAAAGCGTGAGGCTGGTGCCTACTACCTCTCAGCAATTCCAATTTAATTTAGGGTTAGGCATAGCTTAGGCATGCATCTATGAAATAATGAGCATCAATTTCAATTTCATTCGCATGGTCACACTCACATACACATATGTAAAACGCATGAAATTAAATTGCTTTTTCAAGGCTTTTTAGGTTTCCTTTTTCGTGCAAGGCATGAGAAAGTTTATGGCCATAGAAAGCAGGTCCATGTAGCATGATTTATGAATTACCAACATTTCGTTGAGTTGTTGTATTTATATATTGATTATTGATATTTATTTATTTAATATGTATTTTTTGTGTTTAATCGTGTATTTTGGTAAAAAATAAAAATACTTTTTCGAATATGTTTAGACACATTTAAATACTATTATATATCGATATGTATAAGAGTTATTCTTAGTCATTCTCGAGTAACGTAAATTACAACATTGAATGATGTTCTAGATAAGATTTAGAGGAGGCTGGCCAACTAAAAAAGAAGATTACTTAACAAGGTGGAAAGACTATATTTGATCAATTCAGTAATATATAGTTGCGATTCATTTTTATCGCATGTAAGTATCTTTATTCCCTAAAGGGATATCTAATAAGATAGAATCTACAATGTGGAGCTTTCTCTAGAAAGGTCAAGTTGATGGTAGAGACATGAATCTGATTAGTTGGATGGTGTTGGTCACTCCTAAGAAGTTTGGTGGTTTGGGGATTTGAGATCCGTTTTGTGCTAATGTTGTTCTTCTTGAAAAGTTAGATTGGCAATTTTTTCATCATCCAAAAAAGTAATGGATTCAATTATTGGCGGAAAAATACCGTTTTTCTCTCGGAGACTATTTCAGTTGGTCTCGAAACATAGACTCTTATGTTTGGAAGAGTATATGTAAAATTTAGGATAACTTGAAGGGTGATTTTGTTTGATGCATTGGAGATCTAAACCAGAACTTTTGATTTTCTAATTGGAGAAAAGATGGATAACTTTGTCATAAGATGGATTATGTTCACATTTCTTATTTGGATCTCCAAATCTTGGATCTTTGGTCATCTGGACAGGCACCATCAGAATATCTATTCTCCTCTAAACCAGTTTTTACAAGGCACCATTATTTCTTATAATCCGGGTGTGCAAGCAGGTTCAGTAGTATGATGGTTTTTGTCTGATGCGACGTTAAAAGTTTATGATTCTCGTAGTGGTCACTTGTGACTCAGTAAGAAAAAGTTTAGTTAGAAGGATCAGGGGAATTGGTTTTGGTTTTGGCGTCAGCTTATTTCGAAAAAACATAAATTCTTGGTTTAACTTTGTTTTAGGGAGGCTCTACCCACTGCTACTTTTCGTTTCAGTACGGACATCTCACCAACGAACAGCTGTCCACGATGTTTTTCTGGTCAGGAATTGATTGTCCATTGTATTTGGAATTGTCCGAAAGCTCAGCTAGTTTGGCGAACTTTGGAGATTTTCGATCAACCTATGGATTTGATGAAATGGTTCTTGTTTCATAGCAAAGAGTGCTCTTTTAGATTCTTTTCTGGTTTTATGGTGGATTTGACGTTCTAGGAATAATGAGATTTTTTATCTACACGAGTCTTGGCCCCTAAATAAGATGATTAATATGGTTTTATCCTTGGAAAATGAGCTTCAGAATGTTTTTGAGTTGCAACGAATTTTTATGCCTCTACTATTAGTGGCTCATGGATTCCCCATTCGATGGATATTTTTAAGGTTAATTGTGATACAAGTTATCCTGGTATTGGTGATCGTGTTGGTTATGCCCGTGTTAGTAGATATTGGAATAGAAGTAGTTAGCAATGAGGCTATTTGGAAACGATTGAGAGTCATAATTTTTTACAAGGAGAGTTGTTTGCTATTTGGAGAGAATATCTTCTAACCTGTGACTTAGGACAAAAAGATGTTATTTGTGAAATAGATTATTTAGATGCTTTAAATCTTGTCAATAATTTTCAAGATAACTCTGATTTTGTTGATTCATTAGTGCTGAAAATCGGAAACATCGTGTCTTAGAAATAACGTGTTGATTTTCGATTAATCTTGAGAGATACAAATAAAGTGGCAGATATCATGGCAGAGACGACGACGAAGACTCATACTCATTAAGTAGAGCCCATATTATCTTGGAAGGAATTTGAAGTAGCATTTAACGAGACTACGTGCCTTGCTTCTTAAGCAGTTCTTTATTCTTTATATTATGTTTCTTGTTTGTTTTATTGTTATTTTTCAATCACAAAAAAATATATCGATATGTCTAATCTTATTTTTATTTTTTATTTTTAAAATGAATTAAATATATATATATAATTATAATTTATTTAAAAAATATTTTATATTTTATATGTCATATTTGTGTGTATTACTAAAAATTAAAATGAGTATATATGTATGCCCTGTATTATATCGTGTCTTGCATTAGTATTTGTATAATCTATAATTAATAGAGGGTTAACGATAACTTAGAATTTAAGAATGAGGATTATGATAATTGAATATTTAAATTGATATGATCACTTATTACGGAGAAGATAACGAGATCTGAGAACTACATTTAAATTAATTATTAGTAAGAGTAAAATTAATTATTATATTTCTATATATGTTGATTTTTAAAAATATAATTGATTATATAGAAATTAGTTTATGTTTAAATAGTTTTGTAAAAAGTAAATTTAAAATAATATGTTTTGTTTGGATTATTGTAAGAAAATAAAAAAGGTGCCTTTAATTATATGATAAAGCAAGCTATCACTAAATCAATACTCTAATTACTCTTTATCCCACAAACATGAAATGACACATTAAAAGAAAAGTTGATTCGAGTAAATGTAAATGTATTGGATGCTAGCTAACTTAAGTTTTCTATTTTAGCAGTAAGTTTAAGAGTTTAACTGAAATGCATAATTAATGTAACAACATTTTAATTTGTTGTTCTATTATCACATCAATTAGTAGGTTTGATCACAAATTATACTAACTTAAATATCTAGACCATTCTATAAGGCTACATCATTTTTTTTTCATGACATCCTCTAATTTAATAGGTAAATAACTAATTTATTACGAATTTGAATTTTGATCTATTTAAAAATTTGTCGTTGATTAATAAATTACTGTATTTATAAAATAAGATTTAAATCCAAACACTTATTTAAACAAACTATTAAAAAGATACGCATTATATTTCTGAAAAAAGTTAGTATCAAGTTTGGTACAATTTTATTGCAAAAACTTGATAACCATAATAAAATATAGTTATAGAAGTTGATATATGCAAATTAGGTCACTAATATTGTCCATTATGGCTCATGTGGAGCCATGCATGTGTTATCAAATAAAATAAAATAAAAACAAACCCAACAAACACCACCTGAGAATTTAAAACCTAAAAAAGCTTATGTGTTGTTAGGTTTGAATTTCATTACTTAATATTTGATTTCACTGTTTAAAATTGATTAAAGAAAAGGTAAAAATTGAGTACTTTCTATGAAAATTTCTTTATTAAGAACTACTAAACATATGTTACTTTGAGATTTCAATGAAGAAAAAATTGGACGCCGTGGTCCGTGAAAATGAGGAAAGATAGTTGATGGATTGTATTTAGAAAATGTTTAATTACTCCGTTAGTTTCTATAGTTTCGTAAAATTTTTAATTTCGTTCTAATACTTTTTTTTTTAATTGGATTTTTGCATTAATTTTTTTTTTCAATTGAGTCTCTATATTTTTTTTCTTTTTATTTGAGTCCCTGTACCAACTTTTTTAGTTGGATCCCTATATAATTAAACCAATTACTATTAAAAAAGACCTAATTGAAAAAAAAAATTTAGTGTAAGAACCAATTAAAAAAATATAGGAACCTAATTAAAAATTTCACGAAACTATAAAAACTAACAGAATAATTAAATCTTTAGAAAATGCATATTGTTTGTATTTAGAAATAACTTAATAGTATAAAGTAACAATCGAAATTAAATCAATTTTAAGAGGGTAGAATTGATTTTGTAATTATCTTTAAATTTTACCATCTGTATGTGAGTCTTAATTTAGTCCTGAAGTTTTAATTATTTCTATTTAGTCTTCAAACTCTATAAATGTGACTTATGTTAGTCTCTGGGATAATTTTCGACGCACAAACGTTACAGAAAGTCGATATAGACAGCCAGATGTCATATTGGATTATGTAAAACGATGTTGTTTTTGTTTTGCCACTCAAATAGCTCTAAAAAACTATCATAAGTGGTATTTATTAAAATTTTTCCTTCCAAAACTAAAACGACACTGTTTTACAAATTTTAGTATGGCATTTTATTATTCGTGTAAGCGTTTCATTAATGTTTTTGTGTTGAAAATTATCTAAAGACTAATATAAGTCACATTTGTAAAGTTTGGAGACTAAAAAAATAATTAAAACTTTAAAAATTAAATTAATATTAATATACAAATTCAAAGATAAAATTAAATATTAACTCATCTAACATTGATTGCAATTTTTAAAATTTTGATTCAGGAAAAAAAAAAGGTAAAAACCGATGATTTTTTTTTATCAAATCACTTTTATAAAAAACTACTAAACAAATTCTTTTGTACATACATAACTTGTAACGGATATAGATATCACATCTTGTACTCTAGATCTTATAAAATGTATGATATATGCAAAACGAATCACAATATTTTATTAAATTTCAATGTAAAAACAATTTGTTCACATTAAATTCTGAACTAAAGATAATCATTTGAATACATTATTAAGAAAAAGGAGCATCTAATTATCTGTCATTCCGGCAACGAGCTATAGTTTAAATAGCATAATTTCTTTTATATTTGTATCTCCTAATTTGACAGACTAAAGACTAATCTATCGCGGATCTGAGCTCTATTTAAGGGTTTGCTGCTGGTCAATAGGTTGTTGCATGCACAAAGCAAGATTTGAATACCCAACACTTGTTTAACCAGACGAGTAAGCTAACTATTCGACCAACCCAAGTTTTAAGTGAAAAAACAAATAACACTGATAAAAAAGGGGACATAACGTTGGAAGAGATGATGGAAGCGGGAGTTCATTTTGGCCATGGTACTAGAAAATGGAATCCCAGAATGGCACCTTATATATCCACAAAACGTAAGGGTATTCATATTCTAAATCTTACAAGAACTGCTCGCTTTTTATCAGAAGCTTGTGATTTGGTTTTTGATGCAGCAAGTAAGGGGAAACAATTTTTAATTGTTGGCACAAAAAATAAAGCTGCGGATTTAATAGCACGGGCTGCAACAAGAGCTCGGTGTCATTATGTTAATAAAAAATGGCTCGGCGGCGGTATGTTAACCAATTGGTATACTACAGAAACGAGACTTCATAAGTTCAGGTCCTTGAGAACAGAACAAAAAACAGGCAGAATCCATAGTTTGCCAAAAAAAGATACTGCTATTTTGAAGAGACAGTTATCGCACTTGAAAACCTATCTGGGTGGCATTAAATATATGACTGGCTTACCCGATATTGTCATAATCGTTGATCAGCAAGAGGAGTATACCGCTCTTAGAAAATGTATCACTTTGGGAATTCCAATGATTTGTTTAATCGATACAAATTGTGATCCCGATCTCGCGGATATTTCGATTCCAACTAATGATGATGCTATAGCTTCAATTCGGTTAATTCTTAACAAATTAGTATTTGCAATTTGTGAAGGTCGTTCTAGCTATATACGAAATTCTTAATTAATAATAAAATAAATTATTCCATTGAGAACTTCATAGATTTATAGAATTGGTTACTATAACTAATTTACTAAATCGCGCAAAAAACAAAAAACCCAGAAATATTAAGTGATTAGTCGATATTCAAAATAAAAGATTTAACAGACAATTGAAAAAATAGATGGTTGAATCAAAATAATTCCTTTCAAGTTCTATTTATTTTGAAGGCAATATGAATATTCTATTACGTTCCATCAACACATTAAAAAGTATGATGAGGTTGAAATAAATTTTGTAAAAAAGGCTTCTTCCCCTTTTTATTTTGAATCCAACAAATCTGGACTTAGGATTGGGCCAGCTAACAAAATGCACAATCCAATAACAAAAGATACATACATTATCACCTTCCCTTTTAGTTTCATAATTCCAACTTTTAAGGATCAGTACCCTGTTTTTCTCAACTTACTTTTGTTCATGTCCATTCCCTTTTTTTTAGTTATTTTTTCTTTATTTTCAGATGAAAAAAGGAAGAAGATCTGAGTGATAGATTTTGCTGGAAAAGCAGAGAGAAGGTAAAGGTAAAAACAATAGAAAAACAAAAAAGAAAAAAAAAAAAAGAAGAAAAGGAATCTGCTTTAGATCCCCAAAGAAAGACGCACACTAAGTGTTTGTGAAATTGTGTGAGTGAGAGTGATGGGGATTTTTGCGGCTGTTGGAGTGTTGTCACCATTCCCATTCTACTGGTGGCTATGGAACTGGCCCCAGTCATGGGTTGACCTCTGTGGCAAAGACCGTGACCCTTCTAAGGTCATGGCCCTCGTTGCTCACTTCTTGAAGCTCATTCAATTCATCTCTCTCTTCTCTGTTTCCACTCTCCATTGGCCTCCTCCTTTCTACTTCTGGCCCCTCTTTGCCTTTGGCCAATTCCTCAACTTCAGGTATTCTTCTTTCTATATCCATATATTTGTATATGTATGCATATGTGAACTGTTTTTCATTGATTCTTTTCTGGGTTTGCTTGATCTAGTAATGGGGTTTTGTAAATTTGACTCCTTTTTTACTTTGGTATGCTATGGATTTTTTAGAAATGGAAGTAACTTTTACTATATAATAAGAAAGTGCTATGTGGATCTTATAGTTATACTTTAATCAGTTAAGATCATGATTTAATGTCAAAGGTTTAGCATTGCTGATTTACATAAAGGAGAGTAATGATATTGGTAAACTAGAGGTGGTGGATATTATAGAAAGAGAGAGACTTAGAGAAATGGTATTGCTGATTTTTTGCTTGAGGAATAATTAGCATTACTACTTGTATAAGTGTGTTGTTAATGATTGAGGCCTATTGATTATTTGGAGATTGAGGTATGAGGTTCTGGTTTGGAAATGGCTGTTAAGTGTATTGTTTAGGAGATAAGAAAAGTACTTGATGATGGGTTGATTGATGATACTTTTTGAGATTTTGGTAATCTCTCCCACGTTGCTACGGTTGGTTTGTCTTTCTTTTACTGTTTTTGGTGGAATGAGATAAAGATGTGAGCTTACTGATTATGAATTGGAAGGGAATCATTTGGAAATGGTCCAACAGATAACAAATGATTGGCTAGTGACAAATGCTGCACACCTTGAATGGATATTCATTTTTTTTTATTTTGTTTTTTTTTTGTAAAAATTTTTTTTTGGGGGTAACTCGGTAGATTTTTATTATGAGAAATGTTTTATATACTCATTTTCTTGTACAAATAACACAACTCACACTGTAGCACTGCCTGATAGGGGAAGGGAGATATGATAGGAGTTATCATTTAAACTGCTATTAGTGCACATGTCTACAAAAACTGAAATAGGCAGAGTATAAAGACACTAAGCATTATGATTGTTTGTGATTATGGAATAGATGTTCAAGTTTGATACAATACAACGATTTGTCTACTTTTTTTTATTTTCTTTAAACTTTGTTGATGCATAATAGTAAATTAAGACTGATGAAATGTGAAATGGACAGGGTTTATCAGTTACTTGGTGAGGCTGGCACGTACTATGGCGTACGATTCGGAAAAAGCATTCCATGGGTAACGGAATTTCCATTTGGGGTCATCAAGGATCCTCAATATGTTGGCAGCATTATGAGTCTTGTTGCATGTCTCTCTTGGGTTCCTTTACAATACATTCTCCTGTGGGTTTTAGGATATTTGTTTATAATTATTGTGGAATCAAAAGAAGACCCGTCTACTCGTGCCAAGCCAATTCATTAATGTAGCTTAACAATGTGGGAATAAGACTGCGTAGATCTACCTTCCCTAGCCATATCAAGTGGAAGCCTTGCGTGCTAAGCTGCATTTTGTTCGGATTAGAAAGAATTGGAGGAACTCGCAGCATCCAATGTGCCAATTTCTTTGCATCTTGCTGTTTCATTCCTCTTCTCTAGAATAACATTACTATTTTGGTAGTTTATAATTCTTCATTGAGGATTAAGGGTTATGTTTCTGATTCCTTCAAACTATTTCTAATGAAATGCAAACAATCCTTTCATTCGTTGGTGACTTTGACATTGTTTCCACTTTCCATAACATGATTCAGCATTCATTATAGATAATTCAGGATTTATTCTGGTGCTTTTGGAAGTTTTTTCTATCCTATGGTCTTTGTATTCCTGCTTTACCATACAGAACACCAAGTGAACCATGAATTTCTAGAGAGAAATATGTCTTTCCTATTAATTTCAAAGTTAAACGACAACATTTGATACAATCACTTAACAGGAAGTGCAGAATCCTTCCATCTTTTCCCTCATCCACTATACTAAGGCTAGAGAGACATTGAAAGTTTGCATTGCATTTGATACAGCCTCAACATCAATATCAATCAACTTCCCTGTCTTTGATGATATTACAGTACATTTCTTCTCTTCTGCATCTGGCACAAACTTTTTTCCCTTCTCTTCAGAACAAAACAATGCAATACTGCATGATAAGAGGAACAATTTTAACTTAGGAATTGGAATGCATGTGTTGTTTGATGGGAATACATCCTGTCATGTGAATCACTTAATCTTTATATATTTATTGTCATTTATTTGGATCTCACCTCTTTAATTATGGTAGATCTCATGTTAAAAACTCATATTAGAGAATCTACACCTTTTGATTGGTTTTTGAAAGAAGCATTTTATGGTCATCAAATTCTAAATAAATGGCCCCTTAAGGAGTTAAGGGACACCAATCATTAATTTGATTAATAAATTACCTTGGTTTGTCTCTTGCATTTGCAAGTTGAATGGCTGCTGTATTTGTAGCTATCACTCCAGCTGAGTCATTGATAAGAGCAGCCAACTGATGCATACATATAAAAGAATGAAATGCTATCACTGTTGTATAATGAAAAGGTGTTAAAACAATTTCTATTAATTAATTTATTCATTATTTTATTTTCTATCTAAAACTATAGTAAATGCCGTAATGTGTGTTCAAAAGCCTATTGCTCTCTATCAAAGGTCTTATTTATTTAATAATTTATTCATTCATCTTATTTACAATTTTTAGAAACTATATAATTTTACTTCTTAGTTCTTACAAAAGAAGAGTATAGTTGAGTACCTGTCCAGGGGTGGTGATGAAGACTATGGAAGCATCTTCTCCAACAACTTCCTCCACATTTTCCCTTTCTTTCTCATGTGGAATCACAAAAACTGGAGTAAATTCCCTGTTCCTCAAACATTAAAAACATGTCGGTAACATTCATAATAATAGTAATAATCCTGAGGGGATGTTTCAACAGAACATGTTTAGTAAACATAATTACCAAAGTTAAGCATGATGCCTTTTTTACTTTTTTAGTAAAATAAAAAGGCCGAAAGCTTAAAATTATTGAACAAGACAAACTCTTACATCACATTAAAAATGCTTTTGAGTCAACATCTTTAACTTGCTGTTACAAGTCTTCTATGCTTGAAGCAATGATTAACAATTAGTGTATTTTGGTAATAGTTTTTTTTTTTTCAAAAAGAAAAATGTAAACAATATTGACTCAATCATAACAATATTTAAAATGCAAAAGGTGAAAATTCAGGTGCAGTTAACTTCATGTGAAGTTGATAGCTGATAGTCGTTAGATGACAATTTAGTCAAACCCATCAAATCATTTAACGACTCTTATTTATCAACTTCACATGAAATTCACTGCAAGTCTGCAACTGAATTTTCACCAATGCAAAATTGTCCAATATAATAAAAAAAATAAAATTTGTTAACTCATTTAAAATCATAATATCAACCGAATTTAAGAGTTAAATTAAAATTCTTGCTACTATGAAAATTTTGTACCTTATCTCATATGCAATATCAGCCCAAACTTCAATGGGAAGCAAGCTATCATGATCACCCCTAGATTGCATGTTGGCCTTAGAATCTGATTGAATGCCATGAATGACAATATATTTCCCTTTTTGAGCACCTGCATTTGTGTATTTAGTCTCCACAGCCTCCTTCACCTTCTTTGAAAGTGATACCCTTAGAGGTGGCACTGGGGTCCTTGGAACACTTCTGAATGGCCTTCCCAACCAATCATTCATTTGTTCATACCTACTCAATCAAACTCATAGCAACAAAAAAAAATCTCAGTTAGTATGTGTTTTGATTCACTTATCTTAAGGTTTAGTTACCTTAAAAATTAAAGCTTTTATGATTTAAAAACTTATTACTAAAAGGTTATATTATACAAATATTTTTAATCAAATTTGTTTAAAAATAAATTTATATCAGGAATTTGATTGAAAAAACTTATATAATAAAATACTTTGTTAAAAATGTTTACTGAACACAGACCAGATTACAAATTTGTAACCTAATATAGATAATTGATTGCAAATTTTTAAGCCTAATTGAAAATTGAATAAAGTATAGGACCTCCATAGTAATTTAACATTTTAACCTATAATGTGTAGTTAAACATGCTCCTAACCAATGGCATGAAAAACCTACCTGATATGATTTAGTAAATCATCCTGTTATGAAGCTATAAAACTCACATATAATATCCTCCATCTGAGAGATTCAAAGTTTCTGGAGTGAATGTTTCAGTTAAAAGCAATCCTGCCCCAGCAGCATTCACATTTGGGTACACATAGCTTAATTTATCTCTTGCTGTTGTCATAAACAAGAATGCTGCATGCCCAAGCCCTGCTAATTTTGTGCTCAAAACCATGTCATAGAATCTATTCTGCAATCACAATATATATATAATGCAAACAATTCATCACAAGTTAACACAAAATAAAATTATTTAGAAGTAAAAATGAAAAAAATGTACCCTAAGAACTCCAAGCATATCAGTATACTCTGCAGGCTCAGGCCATTCATCATCAGGATCATAAGCATTTGCCCACCTCACATTCTTATTCATTTCATATGTTTGCTTCCCCCTCTCTGATGCCAACACATCAATCTGAACTCCGGGGTATCTGTACAGTGATCGATCTAGAAAATTTTAAAACAAAATTTCGTACAATTTTTGTGTTAAACTTAGCCTAGGGTCTACTTACTATTTTCTCAATGTTACTATCTATTTTATCTTAAAACACTTATCAAAAGCTACATATTATCTTAAAACTACTATCTCATAATCAAAAACAAAATAAAGAGTCTAAAATAATAGAGAAAGAAATGAAAAACTGGGCAAGTTTGCATTCTCTATTCTAAAAGACATATCAAACACAATTTTAGATTTATGATGATGAAGTGTACCTATCCTTGAGCAACTGAATAGTTGGGAAAAACAAGAGGTTCTCATAAACACCACCAGAGATAACACAGCAGCACCTCCTAACATCACCTCTGACTTTGAGACCCAAAGAAGCAATCTCAACAGCATAACCAGCTGGGAACTTCAAGAATCCATAAGGGTTGTCAGGGTCATCTGGGGGCCTTGGATCCTCCTCTTGCTTCCCATCAGCAAACAATGATCCATACTCCATGTCAGGATCCTCACCATCATCAAAAGGGTCTAACCATGGATTCTTCTTCTTCTTGGCATTGCTCTGAAACAATGATGATGATGATCTTGTTGGCCTTGTTCTAGTGATGGATGAGTATGAAGAACAATATTGGGATTGGTCAAATGAGACATGAGTGAGGTTAGTGCATGGAATGGAAGGTGGGTTTGTGAGGAATGATGATAAGGATTTTGGATTTGACACTAAATTATACATTGCAGCCATTGAAATTTGTTACAAAGTTGCTTCCTTTCTTTTTGTTCAGTAGTAGTAGCAAAGGGAGGGTGATGAAATGTTTGAATGTGTGGAAAAGCGTTGGATAAGTGGGTCCCATTTTTTCTACATTCTAGTTGCGGTTTATTAGTATGAGTTATCAGCTTTTTTTTTTAATTTTTCTGGCAATATCTTCCAATTAGATATGTCAATACTAACTAACTTGCGTTGCTCGAATAGTTAATTGATTCGTTTATTTAAACAAGTATTAAAAGTTTAAATCTTATCTTATAAATATAATAATATATTTATCGATAATAAACTCTTAAATAAAAATAATAAATTAGGGTGTGTTTGGATTTGTGTTGAAAAAGAGAATCCGTTTGAATTTTTTGAACACTTTATCTTTATATTTGACAATATTTTTATCCTATAAACATAAAAGTGATTTC
This sequence comes from Arachis hypogaea, assembly GCF_003086295.3. Lineage (NCBI taxonomy): Eukaryota > Viridiplantae > Streptophyta > Magnoliopsida > Fabales > Fabaceae > Arachis > Arachis hypogaea. The sequence goes on from NC_092044.1 coordinate 604,442, forward strand.
TATTTTCAACCTTTGGTTTACGGAAAACTAACAATTCTAACTTTTCTGTTGATCTTTTTATGTTGGATTAAATTTTATATTCTATGTACCAATTATGTCCTTCATATTCATATGTTTACTTTTTTATAATACTTTTTCTAATACTATTTTATGTATATTATTATTTTTTATAAAATTTCTAATTTCTTTATATGAGTTTTTTTATTGTTATTGTTAATTTTTTTGTATGAAATATTTTTCTTACTTTGTATTATGATTCTATTAATTTTATTAGAGTATTAAAGAATACTGAAAGTACTAAAAAATATTAAAATTTATTTAAATATTTAAAATAAAATTATAAGAGAACATAAAATAATTATTTAAATTCATATACTTTTCTATAACTTTTTATCTAAAAGTAATTTTAAATAATGTAATCTAAATAATATTTAGTTTACTATAATTCATTTTAAATAAAAATTACCAAACATAAACTACATTAATAACAACTCACTCTTAATTAAAATCAATTTTATAAAATCAATTTTATACAAACTTTTGTTTATAAACTGTAATCCAAACACACACTTAGTCGTTAACCTCTTGATATGATAACAAAATATACTATGCTGATATAGAAAAAAATAATATACAAAAAAAATGTGTCCTATTGTCCAAACTTTCTCTCTCATACGTTTCACTTCATGATTGGTCAAGCTATAACCTTTTCCTTTCTCTCTCATATGCTCTTCCTTGATTCGTTGCTTTCTTCACCAAACTTACCTTACCACCCCATTTTTTTTAGACTTTCCCTTTTCCAATTCTTCTTCTTCACTTTCACTCACATTGTGTTTTTTTTTTTTTTTTTAAATTTCCCTTTCACTTTCTCACCCTTTCTCATAAACTTTCTCACCACTCTAAACACACTCTCCACCATTTTCCGCCACTCTCACTCAAGCACCCACACCATAAACAGAACAATCCAAAGCTTCAACCTTTTTCACTCACACAACAAAAAGAAAATCACAAACCCCAAAAAAAGAAGCTCAGTTTTCAGCAATGCAGCTAAAAAGAAAAAGACACACTAGGGTTTTGCATTGAATTGAAATCTTACCACTCAATTTGGAATTCAAATTTTCAAACCCAACAAAAACTCTTTTCTTTTTTTTTTCCCGATTGTGTGAGTGAAAGCCTTAAATTTTGAATTTTTATTCCTGTGGTGTTTCGTTATTCAGCATTGTTGACCTTCCGAGAGAGTTTTCAGAAGAAGGTTCTAGAAGAGCTTTAATGTCGGGTCCACCGAGAGTCCGATCCATGAATGTGGCTGCCGCCGGCGACTCTGAGCTCCGGCAAGTGCTCGTCCCCGCCTGCAACAAGGCTCGTGCCGCCAGCGACGGGAGGAAACCTGTGAAAAAGCCTTCGCCAGAGACTGTGTCAAAGGAGAAGAAGCCTTCGCCGGCGGCGGCACCGGCAATTCTGAAGCGGCAGGAGCGCCACCATCAGGCTCTGCTGAAGAACCTGTCGATGAATGCCTCTTGCTCATCTGATGCCTCGTCGACGGATTCCTCCACTCACAGCGGGGCTTCATCGAGCGGAAAGGCTGCGGCCGTGGCGGCGCGTCGGGTCAGTGTGGTGGCTAGGAAGAAGCAGGGTAGTGTCAAGGCTGAGAAGGTCAACAGTTGCAGTGTGGCTGCTGCTTCTGATAATGGTGCTGAGGTGGATTCATGTGATAGCTTGGAGGGCAAGAAAAGATGTGCTTGGGTAACACCAAATACAGGTATCTTTTGACTTTTATTGCTGCTTCAAGTTCATGAATCATGATTTTGTTTTAATGTAGTTAGTTTGCAAGTTGTGACATTGATGTTGTTGGTTATAGCTATAAAGATGAGATAGATAGGTATTAGTAGTATGTTATCTAATGTGGTTAATAGTGGTAGGACATTATGGTGTTGTCAAATTTATGTTGCTGACCCCACCTAGGTTGTGTCTGGATTAGTTATTAAAATTACTTCAATAATTGATAGTTGATTATAATAGATATGATTGATTTTGGAAACACTTAAGATGGATAGGTTTTAATATGTTATGGTATTGTTTGAATAATGTAGCTGACTCCATCTAGTGTTACAGCTTGGATTGTTATTTAAGAGTTATTATGTATATAATGGCATGGTTTCACTGGTAGGGTCTAGAGAGTGAGATAATGGAACAAAAGTAAGAAAATAGCTGAACATGCTTCTAAAGTTGATGGAATGTGAGAAATATGTGGTTTTAGGAAAAGCAAGTGCAATGGTTATTAGAAATTTCCCGGTGTTTAAGTTTAGTGAACCAACTAGTTATTTAGCAGCTTTGTAAGTTAACTACTCAATTAGGATGTGAATATTGTGGGGATTTGTCCATAGAATAGCCATAATTGGACAGAAATTTGTGCTTGAATCCAGTATGGTAGTTGACACTTGACACTGTTTCTATTGAGATATGTTCTTAATTTTGATAGTTTCCATCTTTTTGTAAAGTCTAATTAACATCTGGTGTTTGAATATTACTAAATGCTAATACGTTTTCTCTTGTTCATCCCAATTTAAAATTATGAACTATTGGTCAAAAAGCACCTTCAGCTTTGTATGTCATGTTTTTTTTACATAGAGCAAATGACAATGATAACATTAATGCCCAAAAAGGGAGAACAATAATTTTTTTTTTGGGGGATGGGGGGTTTTAACTCACCATATCAAGCTCTGTTTTCCACAGATATGCCACATTCACATCTTTGATAGGCATAAGCATAAGTCATATGTATTGATTGCAAAGGAAACTAGTGGTTGCTAGTGTAGTTAAAATTGGATCATAAGCTAAAAAAAATTATTCCTCCCCCCTCCCCAAGACCCCCGAAAAAAATTATTGATGATTAATTGCTCTAAACATGTGTTCAAAACAGTTTATTTTGTTTCACCGAGATGGTAATTGCTATTGCCACTGTGAATTTGATGCAATGATGTCTGGCAAAGCAGGGTGCTATAGCAGCGAGTTAGCATCACTAATTTTCTTTCATTCTACCTCATACTGGGCATCTAAGGTGTTTTATGTCAAACAATAATTCTAAGATTCATAATTTCGCATTGGTCATATGCCTTGTTCTTTAGTCAAAATTTCTGTACCTTTAAACCTAGGGGAGGATAAATAAAATGTTATAAGTTATCTATTGCATTAACATTGTAACTATCATTTCTTGTTCTTTAATTTCTGATATATTCTCATTTGTGCCAGAACCAAGTTATGTTGCTTTTCATGACGAAGAGTGGGGAGTTCCTGTTCATGATGACAAGTATGCCAGTTTGTTTTGGTGTTTGCAGAGTCTTTTCTTTTATTTTCAGCTTCCGTGTTGAATCTCTATGAATGCTGGAATTCGGTTTTTTGTGTAGGAAACTGTTTGAGTTGCTCAGCTTCTCTGGAGCCTTGGCTGAACTTACATGGCCTGCCATTCTTAGCAAAAGGCAGTTATTTTGGTACTGACATAATTTTCTTCGGATTTTATGTATTCTGGATTCAATCATATTTGTATACGAGCTCCACTTTATAGTAAAAAACAATTTGGTACAATGTTCAGAAACCCGACATGGTGGTAGACTCCACCATGACAAAAATCAGTGTGAAATGACAGTACAGACTTGTTTTCGTATTAAATATCGCTTCTCTATTAATCTTACTTGTATCGGAAGAGAATGGTCATTAAATAATTAGCATGTTAATATATATTTCCAGTACTATTTGGTTTATCATTGATTCTGAAGATTCTCATATGTAGCAACTGCTCAAAAAATTCTATTAATTGTTCTCATGTATTCCTGAGCACAGTGAAGTCTTTTTGGATTTTGATCCAAGTTCTGTCTCAAAACTGAATGAGAAAAAGATAGTTGCACCAGGAAGCACTGCCAGCTCATTGCTGTCCGAGCTCAGGTTGCGATCGATAATTGAAAATGCACGCCAGATTAGTAAGGTACATACTCTAATACGGTACATCGTTATTTTCTTATCTTATACACAGAATGTATAAAAGTAGCAAAATTTTGTTCCTTAGTCATTGTCAAAAGGTTCTTGCTTCAGGGAATCAACCTTTAACACTTAACTTTCAAACTTTTCTGCTACCTGCCATAGAAAACATTTAGAAAATGAAAGAAACCTACTTCCTGAGACCCTGACCCACATATGAATTGATTAAGAAGACTTGGTTGAGAAAGAAAAATGTTCTTGGTCCATAACTACATACCTTGAGGCTTTCTACACTGTAATTAACATTTTTTTGTCTTCTTCAATTGCAATGCAGATAATAGAAGAGTTTGGTTCCTTTGACACATTTATTTGGAACTTTGTGAACCACAAGCCAATAGTCAGCCAGTTCAGGTATCCGCGCCAAGTACCAGTCAAATCTCCAAAAGCCGAAGCCATAAGTAAAGAACTTGTAAGGAGAGGGTTCCGGAGTGTGGGTCCGACGGTCATTTATACATTCATGCAAGTAGCTGGACTAACAAATGACCACCTAATCAGTTGCTTCAGATTCAAGGAGTGTGTCTTAAACTTGGAACCAGTCTGCAAAGAAAGCTCCTTCAACTCCAAGGTCAAGGAAAAAGCAAACGACGAATCAACGGAGACAGGTCTATTGCTAGCCGTGAACAAGTTGAGCTTCACCTGAAATTAGAGTTCTAGAACTTTGATCAATGATCATATTGTCAAATGAGGTAGTTGTCAGGGAACAGGGTAGGTTGTGGAGTGTACAAAATCCATAGAGATATGAAGTTAGCCGAAATGCAGATGTATTTGAAAAATGCAAAATGACCTTTGGCAATTTCTTCAAGTTCTCTTGTATTAAAGATTCTTGAAATAGTCATATTTTGCTCTTAGCCTACCCTTTTATTTTTATATGCTGACTAATGTGAGATTGATCAAGGTAATGGTTGATCTGGTTATTTAATCAAATGGAAAAGATTGGTAATGAGACTTTAATTAAGTCAAGTCGAATTTCTGATAAGAACAACTTGGAAATTGATGGTTTAATTGGTGGATTAATCAGGATCAAAATAATCTTATTTTATATGCTCATGATTCATGAAAACTATTCACTTTACCCTATGATGGGGACAAGACAAGGGTACACCTTGTGATATCTTATTCCCATAGGTACTCTTTCTTTCAACAATGTCCAGCATTACCTACCTGGTCATTGGTCATCATGGTAAAACAATGGACTAAGTTGAAAGTTTTGATTGAGCACCTCAACAATGTGGGCCCCTATTAGTATATCACTTTCTAACTTCTACCTAATTTCATGTAATCACTGTTAGAATATTGATTAGAGATCCCAGGAATCTTGACCAAATCTGGTGGTTTGATAAAAAATGAAATTGTCTCAGCAAACAAAATACAATGAATGTTTCAAAAGTAATTAGGTTTGAGGCAAGATACTTAACAGCTAAATCAACCTTTTCTTCCAAATGTGACATACTTAGCTAGATTTTGCATAAATGTACAGTTCTTGATTGATGTATAAGATAAATTCCAAAATGCAAAATCTCAAACAAGGAGCCTGAATCTTTGTATTGAACAGCTTGGAAAATGTCCTAGCTTTACATCACTCCTATTAAATCATCTATATATAATTGAAAGGAGAAATTATAAAGCCATCAGAACTACAAACTCTATGAAAGGAAATTCTTTGGAAATAACTCAATTTGGAAAATCAAATTTGAAGTAACCTAGATCTTTTCCATGATGCAGAATCCATCCTCAGTGGATCTTAATTTCCACTTATAGGATCAAACTGAGAAATATGTCTCAATTTTTCTAATGTTTGTATTTACATATATAATAAGATCCTATGTTCTAAAAATGAACCATTTATGGAAAATGCCTAAATTGTTGGCACTATGCTAAATAGCTACACTTTCACCAAATTCTCAATTCAATTATTGTGCATCAATCTTCCTGAAAGGGCAGCAACAAGTGCTGCTCTGAAATTTGGATCTTTGGTCAATGAACTAGCCATCTGTTCCACCAAAACATTAGGTACTTGTTCAGGTGAATCAACCTTTGGTTTTGTTGTAATCTTGGAATCATTGTTGTTGCTGGGCTTGGATTTTGTCAAGTCAAGAGTAACTGTTGGTGCAGAAGAGCTAATTGATGCCGAACAAGGTACCGAACCTATGGTCATACAACGGTTCGGGCCGGATGTTGCCTCCATCTGAGAAGGGAGGGGGTGGTTGTGCTCACCCTCGTAAGTCGCAACCAGCACAGATTGATCTTCAACACTTCTTTGCACCTGAAGTAAACCAAGCAACAACAAAACTGACTTAGCTTGTGATGAAATTTTACATCAGGATGGTAGCCACTAACTTCAAGGAACCGAGGCTGGGACAGATATCTATCCTGTACTTGTCCCGGACTCGGTTTCTATATGAAGGTCCTATAATGACAGATATTTAAAGACAATTTTTTTTTTCTTTCGTTTGTCGGATTTACCTTCTTCTTTACAGGACAGCTTGGAGCAAAAGAGCACTTGAAATATGCTCTTGGAGAAGGGTTATCTCTTGTTACTTTTTGTCCATATTTCCTCCATTGGTATCCATCTTTCACAATCTGAAAAATACATAAAAAGAACAAAGCCTATCAACAATTGCACAAAATCATTCATAATACTACTATTAAACAAGGTCGGCTACACAGATCAAACAACGCTATAAGGGTAAAGAATCTTACAAGGCTTGTATCGGATGCTTCCGTCCTAACATAAACTCTTGAGGTCTTAGCCTTGATGGTTTCTTCCCTCGGCTTCTTGCACGATTCTTCGTCGGTCGAGCTGCTCTCGGAGTTCCCATTGTTCGACGCCAATGCCATCGGATCACAATTGTTGTTGCTGCTCTCAGATTTCCTCTTCTTTGATGAAGGGCTAAGCTCCTTCTCAGGATTTTTTTTCATGTATTCCATCAAGTGGTTCCTCAAAGTGTTGTAATTCTCACAAACCACAGAAAGCATTTCAGCCAATTTCTTGTTTTCGGCAGTCACACGCTTCAGTTCCTCTTCTAAGTAATCCGTATTGGACTGAAAATAGCAACACAAATTGGATCATTCACAGAGTTCTAAACAATGATGCATGAATAATTGAATACCAAAAGTTTGTCAAATTCTACAGTTTCCATGTTTACTTTCCTTAAATCTGAGTTTATGAGTTGAGTTTTACTATTTAAGTTTACCTAAGTTCTACAAATTTATGCAAACTCTTAAGAGATTGATAACCTTATCTTGTATTAAACTACAAACACAAGCAATCATTTCAATTAGAAACCACAAAGAAAGATCTATTTTGCATATTCTAATCATTGAAAATCAATCAATTCTTCTAGATTGTTGCTAACAGATGAAATTACTAAACTAACCTCTTCTTTCAAAGGAACCATGGACAACCCCAATGAGAAAACATTGCTTTCAACCTGTTTCTTCTGAAATCAACAAACACATCAAAACACAGAATTAATCTCCATCTCAAGACATTGTTCTTATCAAAGCACTTCACATATAACAATACTTACAGGAACTTCCTCATGATGAACTCTATGATGATGAGGATTAATGTTGAGATCCAAGGAAGTGTTAATCCAAGAAGAACAATCCATAGTTGTCAAATCTATCAAATTCAAACAAAGTAGACGAACTTTCCCAAACAATAAGCACTTAATAACCAAGATGAAGAAAAAAATCTTAGAGAAATTAAAGAGCCAACCAATTGAGACTAACACAAAACATGTGTATATATATAGATAGAGAAAGAAAGAAAGAGGAATAAAAGCCAATAAGGTATCACTTTTTTCAATGAATGAATCCAAGTTGAAGAAGGAAACTGAGTGGAAAGACCACACATGGGGAAATATATCCAACCACTTGCTTATAATTAATTAAATAGCTGGCATTTGCAATGTACACAGAAACTGGTCCACTTCCTTTACTTATTTAATTTATTTAAATAAATCTGAAAAATTTTGAACTTGACATTTTGGTCTCTAAGATAGTGTTTGGTAAAGAGACAGAAACAAAAAAATTGAGATTAAATGATAAAAATTTATTGAAATAGAGACAAAAACTTTAGTACTAATTTTTAAACTAACAAATATCATACCGAAAAACAAACACTACCTAAAAAAGTTTTATTACATCAAAGTTTTAAAATTTATAAAAATAAGACATTAATTTTTATCTTAGTTAGATTTATTATTGTATTTAGACAAATAAATCTTTATAAATGTAATGAAAAAAATTATATTTTATTTTTAAAAATTTAAAAATTTTAATATAATAAAATATTTTTAAAAATAAAAATGTCAGATACAAAATGTATGTGAAACCTATTTAAATATATATATATTTTATTATTCAATTCAAATTGTTTTTCTTTCTATTTTAATACATAGCCAGTAAAACTAGATAAGGAGACGTACGTGGCAATCCATCTATTATTTTATACAAAATAACGTTCAAGCATAGGATATAGTTATAGTTGTTACATATAACATACAAATTTATTTTTAATATATTAATAATATTAAATATTTTTTAATAATAGTTAATATAAAATTAGTTATTTTACTAGGTATTACTTAATTAAATATATATAAGTATTTTATATATACAAGATAATTATTGTATAGTGAATTGAGTTATCGAAAAAAAGAGCATATATTATCCGAAAATGACGAGACAGAATTATATTCTTGGTAGAATAAAAACAATGGAAATGAATTTTTCAAGTCAAATACACACACCTCTCTGCTCTCTCTATCAATAATAATAATTCGAGAATTCAAAACTACCACTAGTATGGCATTTACAATGAATACATAAACTTTTGAAGGTTTTCTATATACCTATTAGGACTCTAATTTTGTTTTGGATTTAGCTGTTATATACTGATTTTTTTCCAAAAAAAAAAATGAATTATTATCATGTGTTACCTAGATTTTTTTTTATCAATAATAGACTTGTGATTATAATTATTTTTTAGTAAAAATACATAAAGAGTACATAGTATATAAGGCGTAATAATTCAACAAATATTTTCTAAAAATTTTTTTTAATTCTTTTTAATAATGAGAAAAACTTATTTTTATCAAACCATCAACATTACAACTTGAAGAATTTAAAGTATGAGATTTTTTTCATCGTGTAACAAAAAAGATCTATGTATTTGCATGTCTTTTGAGGTAGTAAATTAAATAAAAATTAATTACTTTTAGATGTGGCAAATTTAAAAATAAATAAAATTGAATATTTATATAAATTTTTTATATTAAAAGAATATATGAATTAATTTTGTTATGTTAATTAGTGTAAGAATTTTCACTTATTTGATAAGAATATTCATTGAAAATAATAGTAAAAAATTAATAAGATGATGCTAGTTGGAGAGTTAGAGTGACTAGAAAACCTAGAAGCTCTTTATTGACCAAGCGATTTGTCGTCTTTATTAGTATTAGTATATTCTTTAAAATTTTAAGTCTTTATTATTATTAATAATAATATATTAGTGGGTGTTTCTATTGTGTTTGTGGTCCCTTGATTCTTTGTTTACACGTTTACTATTTCAAACATTTTCCACGTTGCATGAATTATAATATATATAATTATTAGAGACTAGAGAATAGAGATATATACCTTTTCTATTCCCTTTTTTTTTTCTCTTACAGAATTATTGACTTCTCTGTACTTTACTTTTTACCTTACACGCGTCATATACATACTTTTGACAATCTTTGTCGACACCCAATTTTTTTTGTTTTTAAATTTAAAAAAATCCGAATTTATTTATATTTTAAATATACCACATGTTTATTCATTCTTTTTCTTAATAATGTGATAAAAGTTACATGTACACCACATTTTTTTACACACACATACATATATATATATATATATATATATATATATATATATATATATATATATATATATATATATATATATATATATCCTATAGAAAGCTATGAGGTAAAATATTTCAATAATTTTAGCTGTTAAGTTTAATTATTAATTTTAATTATAGTATATATATAATTTATATTAATGGTTAAAAATATTAGAATATTCGACATTATAGGATACTTGAAATATTTCCTATTCTATATATATTTTGTTCTTATATTAATTAAAAAAATGATTATTTCAAGTACCTACGAAGAGAGAATGGATAAAAGCAAATAAAATTCGCATTGTTATTTTTTTTCAAAAAAGGAGGACGTTGAAAAAACATAATAATTTAAAATATTATATATATATATATATATAACTTATTTTTAATATATATTTTATAATAATAATAATAATTAATATTTATGACAAATTTTTGTGTATATTTAACATAGTTATTTTTTTAATAATACAACACTACGTATTTAATAATACAACACTAACTATATTTAACATAGTTATTTTTTATCAACTTCTGCCAATTTTTATTTATGATTGTGTTTAATAGAAGTATTTTTATAGATATGTCTAATAAAAATATCTTTTTTATAACTATGTGTCTTTATAGATATATTTTTTAAATATGTCTCCTTATATATGTATTTAAAATATAATAATTAAATGTTATTAACAATAAATTGACAGATAATATATTAATATCCTATATTTTTTCATATTTAAAATATTGAAAAATATATAGTAGGTGACGTGGAGCTCAAAGAAACCAAAAAAATGAGAAAATTATTTAGGTGACTGAGATAAGCCTCTGTTGAATTTGACTTCCAAACACGACTTCCACGCGAAAATTCAAGTAAAACTATTTTTTCCCCCTTTCTCTAGGCTTTACTTTATTCAGTCTATGGCTCTATGTATATGTTAGTTTCTTCCTTATTCGTTTTTTTCTTGTGGGCACATTTAAAGCAAATAATAATGGAAAACGAAAATAAATATGTTATATTTTATTACTAATTAATTGACATTCATGACTTATACGTACACTATTATTAATTGTGAATGCACTGTGCCAATAATATTCCACATTGTGCATTGATTTAAAAGATTACAATATATATATGTTGCCTTTGGAAAATTAAAAAAAAAGGATTAGAATATGTTTGTTGATATAGTGCATGAATAAATATAAAATTTAAATATATATTTAGTTATGTTTAAAAATTTTTGTATGCACGATTCTTTTTATGTTAAATTCCTTTTTTGTTATATAATATGCAATATATTATACAGTTTATTTAATGGATTCATTAAAAATGAAGATGACCAAATTAAAGTACAAGTTAAATAATATAAAATAAAATAAGGGATTTTTTATAAATAAATAAATAAAATATTTTATTTATTAATATTTTAAAAAATATTTACAATTTTAAATTATATTATATATTTCGTTTATTATGTAAACAAAATAGATATAAACATATATTATCTATACTGTAAAAAAAATAAGTAAAATTTTAGTTAATTAAATTTTCTTTATCTTGTAAACGATATATATATATATATATATATATATATATATATATATATATATATATTTGTAAATAAGATATGTGCACAATAATAATAAAAATATTTATAGAATAATTTGGATCGATTGAAAAAATAAAATTGATATAATTATATATTTTAAATTTGAATGTGTAAAAATTGTAATTTAGGCGATAAGAATGGGAAGGGAAGGTAGCTACGGCTATTTTTTTTATAGGGAAAAAATTGGCATGTAATACATAGTTATTGGAAAAAGGTTAGTTGGTATTTTTTTATATGAAATTAACTTTTTTGTTTAATTATTATTGAACAAATCAGACGTGGAATTTGTTAAGAAAAGAGAAAGAAAATAAATTTTGAACGTCTAATTTGAGTGAGATACATAAAATTGAGAGGTAGATTTGTATGTTAAAAATTTTTAAAAATTAAAATCTACAAAGCTGAGAATTAAATTTAATATACATTATAAATATTTTAAAAATTTAGATACATTAATTTAAAGATTAAATTTGTATTTTAAATAATAAATTTATGGATAAAATATATTTTTTGTCTTTAAAATTTGATAAAAGGTTTAAAAATATCTTTAAATTTATTTTGTTTCAATTTTGTTTTAAAAGTTTTTAATTTACATCAAATATATTCTTGACAACTAAATTTTTTAAAAAATTTAACACTAATCCAATAATAATGAATGAAAATTATGTTTGATTTACTTATTTTAAAGGTTATTTTTATAAAATTGTTGTCGAATTGATCCTAATAATTTTTTTTGAAAAATTAGCCTTTAAGAATATATTTGATGCAAATCGAAAACTTTTGAGACAAAAATAAAATTTAAAAATATTTTTAAAATTTTTACCAAATTTTAAAGATAAAAAATATCTTTTACCCTAAATTTATTAATCTAATTTATATTCTATACATTATACTTAAACATATCATCCTTCAATAAGACATAAAACATCTTTATCTCTCTAATATTTATCGATAATACTATAAAGACCAAAAAATAACAAAAATGTATTTTATTTAATATTTATTAATTATTACAATAATTAATAAATGCTAAAATAAATTCTTATTATTTTTAACTAATACTTTTTCTTCCAAAAGATTTTTAAATATTTATTAATTAGTGGATTTTTTTTTGGGTGACTTATTAAGAAGTGGATTGCTGCAACTCGGGCCATTTTTAACAACTACTATTTTATTTCTTAGTATTTATTTTGCGAGGAAAAAGAAAAGAGAATGAATCTTACATAAAAGTCAAACACCGACACCGTGACTTATCTCCAGGAGTTGTTAACCATACACTCAGACTCAGTCCTGCTCAGAGATTGTCTTCATACCATTTCTCACATTTCTTTTTTTTTTTGTTAATATATTTTTAATGATAAGTGAAAATGTCTAAGTTTTTGAGACCTGAAGTGTTAAATTGTTGTAAGTTTTAAGAGATTAATCCATAAATTTAATATCTAAAAAAGATTAGTATAAGATTTTAAATTTACCTATTATACTAGTAGTTAATTTTAAAAGAATAATTTTGCTCTCAGTTTTAAGGGTCAAGATGCAAGACGGATACTCTCAGTTTTAAGGTTGAAAACCGCCTCATGCATATCGAGCGTATTACATTCGACACGTTGCAGCTAATTTTGTTCTCAATTTCAAGGGTCAGGATGCAAGGGGGATGCTCGTGAATGCGGCGTATGCCAAGATTGAGGTTGAATTTGACTACTGGTTTGACACTATGAGGACTGAGAATCTGGCCATGTGTGACTGGACCAACCGATTGGAATACGATAAGTAGACCCAACACCAGGATGGAGGCAGACGGTTCGGCCACATGACGACGAACATATCCGAGTGTGTTAATTCTGTACTGAAGGGGTCACGGAACTGCACTTGTCAAATACACATGGGAGGCTAGCAGAACTTTTTGTCGTCCGAGGGCAGACAGTAGAGGCGCAGTTAGAATCAGGCCAACGGTTTTGCCAGGCACTGGTGAAGGCGATAGAGCACAACCTGAAAGATGCGAGGTGCTTCACGGTTACTCTGTTCGATAGACATCAGTCTGAGTATACCGTGGTTGAGACGACTCCTGCCGGTAACTTCTTGCTTGGGATGTATCGGGTTTCCCTCAGAGATCGCACTTATGACTGTGAGTACTTTCAAGCTCACCATTACCCGTGCTGCCATGCGATTGCATGCTGTGCTCAGTCCTGGTTAGACTGGGCTACGTACGTCCATGAGGTTTATACCATGAGTAAGGTGTTCAGTGTATACCGGATGAGATTTTTGCCCCATATTCTAGAGGGTCTGTGGCCACTGTATGCCGGTCCTACTATCGTCCCTGATCCTAACATGAGACGTGCCAGAGAAAGGCGACCGAGGACAACAAGATTCCGTAACACCATGGATGAGGCCGATACTAGTTGGCCGAAACGATGTGGGCTATACAGACAGACAGGACACACTCGCAGGACTTGCCCTCAGTGAGGATCCGCCCCCAGTGCCGAGGCATAGGTAACATTAGGTCGTCATGATTAGCTTATATTTTTCTTTCCTTATTTGTGTTCTTGTTTTGTTTTAGTTGTACTTATTGTTAAGTAAAGTTGAATTTACTGTTAAGTAAAATTGTACTTGCTGTGTAGTTGTCATTCTCTCGAGTTAACGTCTTCTAATTTTGTTGGTAATTCTATTAGTATAACAGACTAACGTCAATTAAATCCAAGTAGAAACCTATGTTGCGACATACATTTAATTGCAAGCCAAACTTTCAACCAGAATATCATCCTTCATGAAAAATGAATTAAGTCCACACTAAAGCATAAACCACGACACCGTGTAGCAGTTTATTCACGAAACCCAAAACACACATAAACTGCGATACTCTTACCGTAGATTATGTGATATTTTTTCCAACGTAATCCGCGACACCCTTTATAGCGGATTACGTGCATTTATAAACCGTGATACTTCTATTACGATTTACATAAATTATAAAAAAATATATTTTAGTATTATTTTTTATTTTATGCATTTTAATAAAATTAGAGGCTACATTATTTATTATAGTAAATTGCTCCAAAATTTTACTATTCGTTATGAGAACTTAATTAAAGTTCTGTAAAGCTTTCCGAGATGTATTTTCATTCTATTTGTTTATTTAAAACAATTTAAATTCCACAGTTTACCTTTCGTAATTTACAATTTAAATTATTTATCTTTAAAATAGTGTAAAGTTTATAATCCCTAATATTTTAATATATTAAAATTATAGTTGACAAATAATAAAGGTTACATATAGAAAAAAAAATGAGAACGACAGGTTAAAAAAAAGGGCGTTATAACTCAGATTCAAAAGTTACGTCATTAAATAGTGTTGGCATCCTACCTTTAATTAAACAGTCTATTATAATTAAATTTTTAATTAATCTAACTAAACTTGTTTATTAAACTAACCTCTTATCGTCACGTTCCTCCTTTAATATTGGTATATTATAGAAATTTAAGTTATAATAATGTAGCACATGCTTATTGTTGCAAAACTTTTTAAGTCTTTTATATTTCCGCATTTCATATAATTAATCTAAAATATGGAAATGAACCTATAAAAACAACTCAATTATTTATTCTGTAGTCGTTGTTTTCACATTTCAATAATAAAATATGAAAATTGGATTAAGAAACTGTGGGAAACATGGGTATTATTTCATAATCTCTTGATAAAAGTAAAAATATAAATTAACGAGAATATTAGTAGTTGGCAAATTATATTGTTTATTTTTTATTTTAAATCATCATCATCAAAACATAAAATATAAATATTACAGTATCTTTTTAAAAAAAAATCAAAGCATGTAATAAAATAAACTCTATTAAAAATATAATTATTCATACATTTTTTTATTAACTTAAATTAAAAAAAAAAACAATATCATAAAATAATATCAAAATTTTTATAAGTTAAAAATTTAGAATTCGATCCTTATCGATGTAAAATAAAATTCCCTTTAAAACCAAATAAAAATAAACAAAACCT
Source organism: Arachis hypogaea (assembly GCF_003086295.3). Classification (NCBI taxonomy): domain Eukaryota; kingdom Viridiplantae; phylum Streptophyta; class Magnoliopsida; order Fabales; family Fabaceae; genus Arachis; species Arachis hypogaea. The sequence continues at coordinate 619,983 of NC_092044.1, forward strand.
ATAAAAAAAGGTTATGTTAGATAACCAATAACTTTCTTGAATATTAGAATAACCATCCGCACTCTGAGTAAAATAAATATCCGATATATCAATTGTTCACATTATTTAGTATTTATTTTTTTGTCTACTTATACTTTTTCTAAAAAAAATTACATAAATCCAAAAGAGACAAAATATTGAGTTGACCATGTTTGACCCAAGCATGTTATGAATAAAAAATATCTCACAAAACAATAAGCCAAGCTTGAGTATCTCCGCTTAAGCCATGTATTATTTGCAGCATATAATTTGATTTTGACATACATAACATAATGCAAGAAAATCAATAGAATAAATTGTGAATGGTGAAAAGTGGGGAACATAATGGAAAAAAGTGAGTCCCACAATTGAATAATGAGCATGACCAAAAAAAGTGAGTGAAGCACACCCTGGCGAGGCTAGATAGGTAGCCAATATATTTTTGGTCAATTCATTGAATTGAAGGCAGAAAAACAAAAGAAGCCGCTATTAGGATCCATAATTTTCTTAAGGTGTGTTGTGACTTTTTGTGTTCACATTGACGAAATGGTATAAATATATGTCGACGTCCCAATTAATTACAGCACCCTATTATGGACAAGTAATCCCTCCAATGGAATTCAAATAATAATGTTTAGATGGTCTTAGTTCGCAACACATGCACGAGAAAATTATTAGAAGTTGAACCACAAGTTGCATTGTTTGGTTTGTTTAAATGTTTGTAATAAAGTTGTTGTCGTTATTTGAGAACGAAGGACCATCAACTTACACACACTACTTGACTAGCTAACGCCGGTGCATGTCTTTGACTCTTTTGCTTTTTGTTCGAGAGCTCTTGATTATTAGAGAGAAATTAAGCAAGAGAACCTAAGATAAAAAAACAACGTTTGGTGAAGAGACAGAAATAGCGTTTGGTGGAGAGACAAAGACAGAAAGATTGAGACTGAGAGACAGAGACTAAGAGATAGGAATTGAAACAAATTTCAATATTCTGTTTGGTGCAAAATGGAAGACAGGAATTGAAACAAGAATGAAACTCTAATTTAATTTGCACAAAAGATAAAATTGGAATTAACTAATTGAAATGAAAGTATTTTAGGTATAAAATGTTATTAAAGTTTCAGTCTCCATCTCTAAAAATTTCAGTCCCCTGTGTTCCTACTTTTTGGAGGTATTAAAATACTAAAATTTTGGAGACAGAGACAGAAATTTTAGTACCAGTCTCTGAACTAACAAACACGATACTGAGTCTCAGTCTCTCAGTCTCTGTCTCAGTACCTGAAAACAAACGCTACCTAAGAGACAGAGATTGAAATAAATCTTAGTATTTTGTTAGGTATAAAATAAAAGACAGAAATTGAAACAACAATGAAACTCTAATTTAATTTGTACAAAGGGTAAAATTGGAATTAATTAATTAAAATGAGGGTATTTTAGGTATAAAATGTTATTAAAGTTTCAGTCTTCATCTCTAAAAATTTTAGTCCCCTGTGTCCCTATTTTTTGGAGATATTGAAATACAGAAATTTTAGTACCAAACTCTGAACCAAAAAATATGATACTGAATGTCAGTCTCTTAATCTTTGTCTCAATACCTCAAAACAAACGCTACCTTAAAGTGTCAAGTTAATGGATCTCTTACTTATCTTATAAATTCCTCACTTTTTTTGTTTTTTTAATGTGGAACTAACTTCGTGGACTCCTCACACTTACAACATTAACACCAATTACTCTTTCTATACATTTTTATCATATTATTTTTTTTTGTTTTACTTAAAAAATATTTTTTTATATGAGTCTAATTACAATGAGAAGTCAAAAATTAAAGTCTAATTTTTACACGACTTACTATAGAGTATGTTTTTGCTTAACTGTCAGACTGTATTACCCTTTTTTTTTGCGTATAAATATCACCTCAAATAATATTTCTAACCAAAGAATCACTAACATATTCATATACATGCTGACTTTATCATTAGAATTCTGAAGAAACTATCAATAAAATGTGTAAGGTACCAGAAGCTCTTAAGAGAGTAAATAGTAGACGGAGAATCACAGAGAGAGAAATGGATGTTTCCATTATGAATATGAGAAATAAGAAAATGAGCTTTTCTTACACTTATTACATTGTAGCTCAATATTTATATCCGCTTAAAGTTCTAATCATAACAGTTGTATAATATCTTACCACACAGAGTTTTATGTTTAAATCGTAAAGTAGAGGTGATGAAGTATTACGACCTCTAAAAATAAAGATTTATATAAATATAGTTAAAAAAAATTATATCTAAGAGTCTTGAAGAATAAGCTAGACAAAACAAAAACAGAAAATTGTTTTACACTCGCATAGATAATCATAAAACGAATAAGTAAGCTCAAAACAAGGCTAAAAACATAATATACAGATCAGAGTTCCAAAACACAGATATCAAGTTTCATATTCGATCTGCGAAATTAAAACTGGCTAGAGTATATAATTATATATATTTATACAACCCAAAATATAACTCAAACTACAGAATAAACACATGTTTCTCCAAGTCAACCTCTAGGATGGACAAACATAAAATATATACAAAGGAGAATCTATATACATATATATATAGCATAAATATAAAATACAACATCTCAAAATAATCACATTACTTCGCTTGCACAGGAAACTCCAGACGCTCAGTAAGGTGCCTCTCGACCTGCATCTGAAAAATAACAGAATATATATGGAATGAGAACTAGAGGTTCTCAGCATGGTAAATGTGTCTATAGTTAATATAAAAGGTCATGGGAAAGCCAGAGGCATTCCTAGAACTTCGACACTCATATTTAAACTTAAAGATCCAACTAAACCAGAAATTAAGTAGGTTATCTAAGGTATTCAAGTTCTAAATCTAACTTTAACTTAACACTTCACTTTCTGTCTCCTCCAACCCTCCAAATCACCGGTGGTATACCCCCCTCCCCTCACACCTCCTCTAAGAGGGGTATCTCAGAAAACATACACATACAATTCAAGTAAGAAAAACACAGACAGAGGTGCAATTACAACAAATAGTACAAGTAGCAGATAAGCAGAGTTAAGCAATTAAGCAAACAAAAACAATGCACACCCAAGCAAAACATACAAATGCACATGATATATGCCTGTCCTATGGCTGATGAGTCTTATCTGTCGATTATATAGCCAGTTTGACATGTCCTGGTAGTTAACCATTGAACAGTCTCTCTGTGCGCGCATTCCCAAGCTCAAAAATAATATATATGGAGTCAAACTCCAAGCTCAATAATATTCCATAGAGTCAACCTCCAAACTCAATAATATAATATTCAAAATCCATACATATATATATATATATATATATATATATATATATATGGGGAACCAGAGAGTTAAAGTGTCCGGTCACATATTGCGACAGAGGGTCAACAAATAGTCTTAAATATACAAGCCATATAATAATCTTTTTCTTTTTAAAATAACACTTCAAATCAAAACTCCAATTCTTATAGAAATTTTGGTAGTATCTCCTCTAAAACTTAAACTTTTGCCACTCTTCAAGGGTTCCAACCACCAAACCAAACACCTCTCAGTCATTCAAATCATTTCTTGTATCAAATTATTTCAAAATAAAATCAATCACAATATTAAATCTTTTCTCAAAACCAACCAACTCCAATAGCAAATTATTTACAAAAGCCGAACCCCACTACATCTTATACCATATACACAATCCATCAATAATTCATTCATTTTATTCCTATCTTAAGGTCTTTTTGCCTAAGTTTTCACGTGATATTAAATATTAAGTACGAGAAACCAAAATCATACCTTGGTCGATTCCTCCATAAGTTTGGAACACCTTAAAAACCTCTCATTTCACAAGTTCCAAGCCTCCAAACGTCAATTTCTCAAACCTAATTACCCGGATTTCATTTCAAACCACCCAATTGAACTCCAAATCAACCAAAACACAATCTATTTCACACAATATCACTATAATCATCATTGAGTTCTCTAATTCAATAATTCACAAGGGTTTAACAGTTTCTTACCTTACCCACGGTTCTATTAGATAAATCCAGTGATTATCCGCTATTAGAATTCACCTAAATCATCAAAAAAATCATTCAATTCCTCAATCCCTAAAATCACAAACTTGATGGGAGGGAGAACTGGAAGAGAAATGCTAATTTCTTACCACTTTGTTCAAATAGAATTGAAGAGAATTCTGAGATGAACACGTGACCGCTGACAACTCGTTAATCAGAGCTCCGGATTGAAAGTTATAGACGATTGAATTTCTTGGAGACGTTAGGATTTGTAAACGCGATTCTCCCACTTCTTCAGCACTCTCATGTGTAAAATGAAGGAGAAAACTTCGTATGAGTGCTATATAGGTTGGGCCTTGGACCAGTTTGAGTTCGGTCCAATCGGTTTGGTCTGTTGGTCTGTTTTTAAATTAAAATCTTTAAAATTAATGTAAAAAATTTGTATTTTTAATATTTCTACTCCTCTAAATTATAAAAATTTAATTTTTGGGGTTTATATCCTACCCACCTAATTAAGAATTTATCCCCAAAATTCATATTCAGTTACTTGAAAATAGGTGCGGGTAGTCCTTTCTCATTTTTGACTCAAGTTCCCAAGTGTGTTCCTCAATTCCATCTCGACTCCAAGCAACTTTTACTAATGAGACTTTCTTTCCGCATAATCGCTTAATAATAGTATTGTCAATTCGAATCGGAGTTACTTGAAGTGTCAGATCCTCTTTTAATTGAACTGATTCAGGTTCTAAAATGTGGCTAGCATCAAAGGTGTATTTTTGAAGCTGCGACATGTGAAACAAGTCGTGTAGATTCGAAAGATGCGGTGGTGGAGCTATCCGATACGCCATCGACCCGATTCTCTTCAGGATCTGAAATAGACCGATATAACAAGGATTCAATTTCTTTGTCTTGATCGCTCTACTCACTCCTGTTGTTGGAGTAACTCCTAGGAATATATAATCTCCTTTATCAAATTCTAACGGTTTCCGTCTCTGATCTGCATAGCTTTTCTGGTGATTCTGAGCGGTAAGCATTTGGCTTTGAATTTTCTTAATCTGTTCGGCAGTTTCAGCTACTAATTCAGGCTCTAACAAACTTATTTTCCCAGCTTTATATCAATATAGCGGAGATTGACACTTTCTTTTATATAGAGTCTCATACGGAGCCATTCCAATACTTGCATGATAACTGTTATTATATACAAATTCTATTAGCAGCATATATCGATCCCAACTTACTAGTTGGTTCAAAATATAATCCTTCAATATATCCTCTAAGATTTATGGTGCTTACGACTATAATAGCAATAATAACTAAAAAATTTTAATAATATTTATAAAATGTTATTAAAATTAAAATTATATTTTTTATAATATTTTTTATTTTTAAATTAAAAAATATTATTTTAATTTTAACATTTTTTAGTAGGAGGAGGATGAAGAGGTGACTTTTTCTTTATGTTTTCCTTTTAACGTACACATAATGTAGCTTTTTGAATTTCTAGCAAAGGGAATAAGAACCAAAAAGCACCGAAAAAAAAATAGTTACGTAGCATATTGGAAGGATTACACATTATTTGACTTGAGAAGGACTTTGAAGATATACCTTTTTGACTTTGTCAACTTATTTAATTTGTGTTACCACTTATTATCTTTCGGCTTCATTGTGTATATTATTTGCAGATCAACATTTTTTAAAATGAAAAAATGGTTAAAATAATAAAATAAAAAATTAATTATTTTTAAATTAAAATAATAAAATATATATTTTATAAAATTACAAAATTAATAATAATTAATTTTTTGTTTTATTTTTTTATTTTTTTTTAAAGATCTAAATTCATTATTTGCAATTTATAAACTATATCCCTTATGACAATTTTATTTAATATAGCAAAGAATATTATTCCAATAATAACATCAATTCATAAGTGCTTTAGGTAATATAAAATATAAATTAGTTGAATTTTATCTGAAAAGTGAGTGTTACCCGAAACTTATTAATTACTATTTTCGTTATTTTTATCATATCTTTAATTAGTCACTAGACATATTGGTGAGGTAGTTCAATAACAATTAGTACATATTAATATAGGATATGTTTTGTCATTTTATTAAAATTACGGAACAATTTACAGAAATAAAATGAATAAAAATAAATATTACGCAAATGTTTTAACTACAAATTGATTACGTTTTTTTTTCTTGAAATATAACCTATTTACAATTAGGATATTTGTGGAATATTTGCAATTAGGCAATTAGTACATATTGATAAGGACATATTTTAACATTTTTATTAAAATTGAATAGATTTAATTTTTATTAAACAATGAAGTTAGATACATAACTACTCATGAATGTGTTTTTAAAAAGGCGATTCTTGTGTGAATAAATATGTTAAATATATATAACTATTTAAATTTTTAAGATATAAGCCTTGGTTTTATTAAGATTGTAGTAAAAATACAAGACTTTGATTTTTGGTATCTTCTAGTTATGAAAACTGTTATCATAAATTTTTTTTTTAATTTAAATTAATAAAAAATAACATAAATAATTATATTTTTAATACATTTTCTCGAGTAAGAGTTTTTTTTAGATTTGTTTAATTTTTTATATAAATGTTTTTTTATTTATTTTATATATTTTTTAGTTCAGTAAAGATCGAACTATTCTAGACTTTTTATTAGACATAGAATTTTGATACTATGTTAAGAAATATTTTATCCTAAAATCTTAAATTAATAGAAAGAGATAATATATATGAATAGTTATTCTTTATTGTTGTCATGGACTAAGGTGAAAGAGTTATTTAATAGACTTTACTACGGGTTGAAGTATTCTATATTTTTCGAACATAAAACTCTGATATTATGTCATGAAATAATTTATCCTAAAATCTTAAATTAATAGAAAGAGATAATATATATATGAATAGTTATATCTATAACAAAAACTAATATTTAGATTATCTTATTAAATAATATTTTAAGAATAACTTTAATTTTAGTATTATTAAATAATGTTTTAAGAATAACTTTTATAAAAGTGAGAGTAATAATTAAACTTTACCAACTTATTATGCCAATATTTTCATTTTTATCCCATTCTTTTTGCATGTCTTTTAGGTCTCCTTTCATTGGGTTGTTGTAATTCAATATTCTATATATAATATTTAATAAAGCAAATTAAAAAGCTATAAACCCTGCTTGCAATCTAATCCAATTTGTGATTCTTGCATGTATGGCATGTTTATCTATAATACTAATATCAAAAATATTTTTTTTAATATGTTATTTTATAATTAAGTTTCACTAATTTTTTTTATATTTTTTCTCATTTTCTTTCGACTTCTTCAATTAAATTTTTAGTTATCAATCGTCCTTAAGTTATTAGATTAACTTAAACTTAATTATCAAAATATATTACTATCGTTATTATTAATATCATTGAACACATGCATAAGCTACTTAATAATTAAATCAACTAACACAAACACATTGATTGCATACTTGACCGAATCAACACATACACACTAATTATTAATTCACTAATTTATTTGATAACTGTCTTTTGTTATATACAAAAATTTGATCCAAAAAGTTAAAGCTAAGGGAGAGGCTGCAAATGAGATATGCATGTGACTAATTATTAGTAAAACTTATTATGCTTATTATAATGATTTATATTGAATAAGGACATCTACAATATTTTAAAAAAAAAATGCTAAATTCATCACCACCATGCATCATGTTATATACTTATATGTCATTCGCCTAATTTGATGTGTCAAGTCAAAAAGCATTTCTTGTTGGGTGTTAATTAATCACTAAACAAATGTCAAAAACAAAAAAGGTTTAGGAAGAAAAAATTAAACGGTCACTGCAAAGTGATGGCATGGATGAGGTAAGCAACGTCAACGCCCCCTTCAATTCGGTTATATTAATAATTATTTCTCTCTCTATATATAAATTATCTAAGATATTATACATATAATTAAAAAAATACATAGAAAATATCAACAATTATTTATTATAATTTAATATCAACAAAACATCTTTTATATATATAAGCGCCCTAGCTACATATTATTATTATTATTATTATTATTATTATTATTATTATTATTATTATTATTATTATTATTATTATTATGTGTCGGCTGTGATCAATTCTTTTCTTTTATATGGTAGTACTTTAATTTCTGTTCTTGACCCCTTTTTTTAGCCAAGATTATTGGGTTAAACACTTTAACCTGTCTCTTGCATATCACTATTTTTATCTTGATGAGTAGTGTTATCTAAAATTCTATAGTTAGTGTTATGATTATAGTTTGTATGAAAGTGCTAATATGTATAGAGTTTTGAAGTTATTACTTGTTAAGATATGGTTTTAATAAAAGAAGTTATAAATTAATTTTTTAATAGTACATTGCAAATGAGTAGTATATTTGCTAAAACTTTTAAATAATACACTAAATTGGTTTTAACTATTTTTGTTTTGGATAAGTTAGTCTCTATCACAAACAAAATTGGCAAATTAATTCCTAACTTTTTATAACATTACACAAATTATTAGTTCCTAACACAATAAAATATAAATTTAATTATATATAGTGTCTAATAATAATATTTTTTAAAAAGTGATAAATTTTGCTAAAAAAAATTGAATAATAGTACGATTTGAGGCTGATTTTTTTGGTTATGCAAGAGTTGAAAGTATTGTGCCAGGTTATGAACGAGGGATTATGAATGAAGGAGGTGTTACACCAATTTGTGGGACAACTTTTTACTCAGATTTGGTGTTAAGAAATCGGACCCTCCGAGTTCTTTGGTTTTAAGTTTTTGAAAGCAAATCGGAGGGTTCATTTTGCATGGAGGGAGGATCTGAAATTCACATAAAGTAAATCGGACCCTACGACTTTTTCATGATCAAAATTTTTTTTTACGATTTACATGAAATCGGATGGTCCGTTTTCTCTGTTAATTTGCTTTTTGAATTAAGTTTAAGAAGTCGCTGGGTCCGAGTTGTGCCTGACACCACACCAATGTTAAGCACCACTCGTCCTCATATCCAAGTCTAGCACCAGCTTTACCTCCATAATCAAATTAAAAAGCGACGATTTGATTAAGTGACTAATTAAATTATCTTACATTTTTTAAAAATCGGATTCATTTATTCTTTTATTTTATTATAGATTAATTTATTTAATATTTTAAAATATTTGAAACTAAATTATCGTTTTCTTTACTAGAGTTTAATTTTTGAATAGTCATAGGTCATGATTAATTAAAATCAGCAGCCGAATAAGGAATAGTGACAGTTTCATAAACCGTAACAAATACAAAAACTGTAGAAAATAGAATAGAAATTGACCTAAGTATGCGCACGTTTGGTATATTCAGCAAAAAACGTCACACATTACGTTTTATTCTCTCTATATATTCACGTGCGGTCTACAATATCATTCAATCTTATCCACTTTCAATAATTAATTATTATAAGGAAGAAATGAAGAAAGGAGTTTGGGCTTGACTTGACTTATTATTATATTGGTTGGTTCCTTGTGCATCTTGTGCAAACCATAATGAAAAAGTTAAAGGAGTTGTTATTATTTGTAAGAGACTAAGACTAAGACTAAGAGTGTGATTTGTAAATTTGAATTCTTAGAAATTTATATTAATAACTAACATTAAAATATCAACTCATAATGTGATTATTTGAGTGGTTATATTATTTAAATAAATAATAAATAAGTGTCTGACTTTTTATCTCAAAAATAAATAAGTTATCGATTAATTAAAAAATAAAAATATAAAAATATTTATTATTTTTAAAATACAAGATATTTAAGTCTCTTTGAGTGATCGATTTGTCCTTATATATTTTGGACAAAATATTTAAATATTTTATATTTTAAAAGGTCATAAATACGTTTTTGTATTTTTAGTTATTCAAAAACTCATGTGTCTTCGAATTAATAAGAGAAATACATTATTTTTAAAAAAATTTATAACATATTTACAGGTCATTAAGAAAAATATATATTAAATAAGTCTTTTATAAAAATTGTGATGAACTTATTATAATAGAAAAACAAATATTTTAAATTAATCTCTAAAATTTTAAAATTTGTAAGTCTCTAAACATTATAATAATATATACAACTCGTGTTTCTGTTAGAGATTTATAGGTTTATTGTTTCAATTCTTCAGAAATTTAATACTTTTTTCTTCAAAAACTTATGAATCTACTACAAAAGCTTTTTAAAGATTTACTTGATAATTTTTTTCTTAGAAACTTATAAATTCATCACAAAAAATATTAAAAATTTATTTGTCTTATTACTTTTTTATTGTTTTCCTTAGACGATTTATTTTAAAGATTATTTTTTATCTTAATAATTGATATATGATTATCAGTCTCAGTTATATACTTTGCTTCCTTTTTTTCTCTAAAGAAAAATTGGTGTTATTTAATTTCAATATTTGTATTCACACACACATTCATGTATATTTGCATTACTTTATTAATTATAAATATTACTTTTAGACAAATAATAACAACAATAAAATTTTATCCCACTAGCATTTGATTCATATAATCGATCCTATCTAGTGGGACAAAATTTTATTGTTATTATTATTTGTCTAAAAATAATATTTATAATTAACAAAGTAGCGCAAATATACATGAGTGTGTGTGAATTTTTATTGTATCAAAACTCCAAAAGAGGAGTGTTTTATCGAATTAAACTACTATTCATGACGTTGAATTAAAATTCAAACCATATTAATGAAATCAATTTGAGTAACCAGTGATTCAAATTAAAACCAAACCAAACCAAGTTCAACCTCTTTTTTCTTTTTGTTTAAAGGGAAAAAAATTGTATATCTGGATATTTTTACAATTAAAATTTTAGTAATTAAATCATTCTAAATTTATTTTCTATTTCTGCAAATTTTAAAGTATTTATTATCTCGATGGTATTATTAAGTAATACAATGCAATCTCATAAGTAATATTATATATTTATATATATTATTGCAAGATTAAAGTATGCCATTTAACTTTAAACTACGACCCACACCAAACTAACCTAATTTTGATAAACTTGGTTTTCTTTAAATTTGCTTAGAAAATTTCTAACCAAACCAACCTAATTATTTAGTTTTGATAAATTCAAATTTATTTATTTTATTTTTGCCAAAATCTTTTATTTATATTATGACTCTAAATTTTTCAATTTAATAATTTAAATTTCATACATTATTGTTATAAAAATTTTAAATAGCCATTTAATTATAAATTGATACAACCGTTAAAGTATTTGACTAAATCATCTATTAATTTGAAAATTCTACAAATTAAATAGAACCATGTCATGCATATGGGAATAATATAAAATTAAATTCTCTTATTGTCAATACATCAAGCTATTTTTTTATTATCAATATATATGTAAATGTATTATAAAGTTGTAATCGGTAAGAGTAACATCTTTATATAATTATACATGTTTATTAGAAAATGTATTATATGATAAGTACTCAATGATATGTTGAGTTGAAAACGCACACACGCATATGACTATGCTACGTGTACATCAAAATTAATTACTAAAATTAGCTATTAGTATAAAATATATGTTAGAATATAAATATATATTAAAAATAAATTAAATCACAATAAGTATTTATACACAAATATATTAATAGTTGATTTTAATGTACAAATAATATTTTTGATATATATTTTAATTTTGATACACTATTAATGTAAAATAATTTTATATGTGCATCTAATTATGTAATACTACATTAGTAAAAATAATTATATTTCATATTAATTAGATAAATAATCATTCAAAAAAAATGTAAATTATACGACTGTATAAAACGTTTTATACTGTCGATATATCAAAGACTTAACAAGTTCTTAAGAAAATGACAAAGAAAAAAATGGTTTATAATAAATAATACTCCCCAACTCCCACTACATTAGTGTGATTGAATCAAAAACTTCAAACCGACCACTGTAAACCAATGAATTAATCTATCTTCTTTAAAAGAAAAATATAGAAGATTCAGAGAACTTAACCAAATCCTACAAGAAAAAAAAGGTTTTGCATTGAATAAATTTGTGTTAGGAAGTGAAAATAAAAATGTGTTTGTAATTTATATAGTCAACCAATGCAGAGTATTAAACTCGTTCCAGCCATTATAAAAATTGGTCTATGCATGATATTTACATTCAATTAACCTAGCTACTAAATGTCAGGCTAGGTTGACGAATATGCTATTCATGCAAGAAAGAAAATAATTGGAATTCAAATTCCATAGGTCTTAGTCTTAATTACTATTATTATTATTATATTTATTCTTAGCACATGTTTTTGGCTATACAAGTGGCATATAGGCGTAGTTAAAACATTGTGGGTCCTTATTAGTTGACACAACTTTCAATTTAAAAATCTGAAAATGTTTTTCTTATATTAGAATGGGCATAGAGTGTGCATTAATTAATAATTGTCTAGCTATGATACATGAGTACTGATATAAATACGGGACATAATATAATATAAGATACATTGATACATTGATACGTAAGTTTTAGAATTTTATAAGACACGGAAATACGCTTATATATAAAATATAAAGTTTTTTTAGATAAATTATAATAATATTTTAATATTTTATTGATATTAAATTATAAATTAATTTTTTAATTATTTTAATGCCTTATTTTAATTATATCAAGTATTTAAAATATGTTTTATTTTAATAAATAATAATATATACTATATCTAAATTTATTTTAAGAATAAGACTTGACACATGATGGTATTTAGGTGTGTCAAAGTGTGTCTGGAAAATTTTTTTTTGCTTTTTATTAAGACACGGTTGGACACAGTAGACACGTGTGTCCGATGAGTGTCGGTGAATATCGTATCTAAAATGTATCCAATACGCAAACACGACAATTCAACGAAGTATCTGTGCTTTATAGTTGTCTAGACTTTTATCTTCATAATTTTCTTCTCCTCTTTATAGAAATAAAAACCGGGTAATTAATTAGATAGCGTTTGCTATTTTTTTTGGTTTAATTAAAGGAACAGACTAGATTTTTACTTTATTTTTGGACAAATTATACTTAGCTTACCTAAAATTTATCAAAACTATACATATATATTATTTCTTTATTTAACTAGCTAATACAATTAGATGTTTATATCTACTTGTTATCCGTATTATTAATATTTTCTATCTTATTTTACTTTTTTAATTGAAATAATAAACAAATAACTTCTACAACAACTTTTAAAAAAACTACGAGTTTTTATAATTTTACACATTCTCTATACATAAACAATTATAAGAATTATAAAAAATACAATTACTTATATATTTCTATCCATCATTTTAAACTTTGAGATAAATAATTTTGTGGTATATATATATAAAATTTTTCATAACAAAAGTTATTGTATGTAATCACAAAAGAAAAGAATTTTAGTATAAGATAAAATAAAAAAATGTAAAATAATTCACACTTTAAACTCAAAAAGAGGCCAACTATACCCAATGACTTTAAGTTTTTTTTTTTTTAAAAACCTTTTAACAGGTTTAAAAATTACTTTGTGTTGTAAAATAACTCAATAAATATATAAAAAAGAGGTAACAAATTTAAAATATGAAATATAATTAGATAACTCTAGTAGTAATATTTACCACAATTACTATCTTAATATAAAAGAGATGATTCATATATATATTAAATATATATTACTAATATATGTAGTAACGTATGAAAGAAATAGGAAAAGTTTTATATATATGGACAACATAAATAGATAGAGAGAATTGTTATTGATGTTATTGTGTGAGGCTTAAGCCTTTATTTATATACGAGTGAAGTTTTAAATTTTCAAACTTCATTAATTCTCAATTTAACTTGGGCTTCACTCTTTTATAGAAAAAATTAACCGCCATGTATTGAATGGTCATTCACATCATCATATTTATCACAACACTTTGCAACTTATCCTAAAGAGGGTGATTATAAATGTGTAATTTTTAAAAAAGATAAATATATTTTTTGTGCCTAACATTTTTTAAATTCTTTAAAATAATAATTATTTTGATTCTATTTTTACTCTAATATTTAAAATATATTTTAATTTTGTTTTTATCGTTATTCTTTTTAACAAAAAATATATTTTCCTATTTTACTTTTAAAAATTAATCATTATCATCTTTTTCTATTTTAACCATAGAAAAAATATTGAATTAATTTTTTTTGAATCATTTGAATTATTAGGACCATAATATATTAATTTCACTTCACAAAACAACATAAAATAAAATAAAAATTATTTAAATTTAAAATATTATTTATCTATTTTAAATAATATATATGTACTCAATATGAAACACTCCATCTTTACATCATGCAAATATTAAAAATTTAGTGTTATGTTAAATACTCACAAATCAATGTTATATATATCTCAGTCAATTATCATAGCATAAAATGATAAGTCAAAAGTTATATATCATAACATTTATATAATTTTTTAAATTTTTTAATTATTTTTGTGTATTCTTTATACTCTTTATATACTCTTTATTTATTAATTTTTTTTCTTATACTTAATGTATGCTCATACTTTCGTATTGAACTCTAGAATCCATTTTTATACAATTATTTTTTATTTTGATTTATTTTCTAAATCAGCAATAACTCTCATCAAACTAATGTAAATATTTCAAACACAATTTAGATTCATAATTTACTTTCAGATCAAGAATCAATAATTACATTACTTAAATGAGTTATATTACTGATTAATAAAATATCTATGTCGTCGGAAGAGATTTCTCTGATACAAGCTTATCATTCTTAATTCTTGCAATTTTTCACCATTGCTTTACTTCCCAAGTCAAGTCAAGTCAAGTTCTTTTAACTTGCAACAACTCTTTGAAATAATAAAGTTTTTTATTACTAATGATCAACTGTGACAAATTCAACACAAACATACAATTGAAATAGCTCTACAAAATTTCAACAGCACCTTTAAAAACCCCACAGCAGTTGCTTAAATCTATCATCTCCAAGTTGGGGCAAATCGAAGTAAGTTTAGTGACACTATTGAATCAACCACTTTTAGAAGCACAGAAGAAGTTTAAAATTCAAAACTCCATTAGTTTGTTAGGTAGTTTAAAATTTAAAATTCTATTAGTTTATTTTGCATTTGTGTATATATATAATATATGATAGTTATCAGAATCGAATTGGTAATCAACTCGATTATATGATCGAATCACCAGATTACTGGTTCAATCGGTGGGTTACTAATTCACTCGGTTAACCCGGTCATAATTAAAAAAATATAAAATTATATTAATAAAATTGAAATAATGTCTTAAAACTTAAAATACGAATCTTACAAACATTAATAATCAAATATCAGGTTTTAAACATAACTAATAATCTAAAAAAGAGTTAATAAACTAGTTTCTAGTATAAAATATGTTCTCAATTTAAATCAATAAGAGCAAGTTAAAGATAACATAATCATTAAATCAAGTCCAAGGGGTGAACTCAAAGTCGGCATAAACATATTAGGAGCTTGATCAACATTTTTTCTCATTTTGATTTGTATCCATATCTTCCATAGCATTGTTACTTGGTCCATCATTATCTTGGTCATCTTCCAAATTTAATTGATCTACATTTGTGTATTTTCGACAAATCAATATCAAGAATAATTCGTAATAGCAACTGACAATTAAAATATTCAAACAATTGAAGAATTTACCAAGATCATGCAAAGTTGGTTGAATGGACATATTTGCCAAATTATTTCATAGAGGATCAACCTCTTCAGGGGTTAAAAACGGCGGTCAATTCACCAAAGTTCACTGATTCAAGTCATTCAACTAACAGCAACTCTAAAGTCTAAACAAACCAGCAATAAACAACAACAGCTCTAAAAACTCCCAGTAAATACAATAGTCAGCAACAGCGACTAAAAAACTAAATACCAACACAGCAACCAGCAACCAGCAACAAATAAGAAAAATATCAACAATACCAAATACCAACACAGCAACCAGCAACAAACAACTCTAAAAAACTAAATACAACAACAATAACTACCAAATGATCAAGAACAATTTTAACTAAAATCGCCCAGCTTCAATAACTATTTTAAAAAATCAAATTTATCCACCAGATTCCATAACAATAGATCAATAGCAACTAAAATATGCTCAGGTTCAACAACTCTAAAGCCTAAAAATCAAATACAACATAATAAAATCGCGATCTGGATCTAATTTTATTGAAAAAAGTAAAATTGAAGTGGAAGAAAAAAAAAACTCAGAGAAAGTGAATTTATCATAGAAACAAATACAAAACTTAAAATTGAAAGAAAAACCAAAGAGTACACATGAGTATATATTGTTATCTACTGTTTATATCTATTAGAAAATTAACCTTACTAAAACCTAACTCAATATGGTAAATAAATTAACTATGGTTATGAGGTAATTACTATTGTTAGCTTTAACCTCTAACCAAAATAAACTTTTCTATCATTCTAACTAAAGTTACAAAAACAAATATTATCAACAAATTGTTTAACCATAATCAGTTACAGCTTACTTTTGTGAGTCATTAGATAACAGCTTAATATCATCTCCAACACAACAGCAATTGACCTGACGAGAGAAGATGAATGTTCTGACGACCACCACTTCCACCCAAATGACCCAAGGGAGCAGAGAGTGACGGAGAGGTGAGACCACAGAAGATGAATACTTTTTGAGCTTTCTGAGCTTTCTGAGCTTTACTTTTTGATGAACACTTTCTGCCCGCTGACGAGGTGAGGCCGAGATTGAGAGTGACGACGAGGTGAGGCCGAGACTACGTGACGACGAGATTTTTGTCTGTGTATTCTCTGTACTCTCCATGTACTCTTTATCTGTTATCTTTTTTTTCTTCTTTTTATATTTGATGTATGTTCTTAGAACCTTAGAACCGGTTTTTATTGTACATAATTATTTTTCATTTTGATTTATTCCCTAAATCCGCAATAACTCCTATTAAAATAATGTAATATTCCAAACACAATTCAGATTCATAATTCTTTTACAGATTAAGAATCAATTACATTACTTGGATGAGTTAGATCACTAGTCAATAAAACATCCATGACGTCGGCTGTATTATCCTCAAAGATGGCCTTCTTTCTGCCATCCAAATGACAATATCGGGAGATACTTCGTACAATCAATCAACTTTATCCTTCAAGGTTTCTGACGGAAAAAAATGTGATCGAGTTGTTCTCAATGCTTTCTCATTTGAACTCTGTGGATCTTAGTTGGGATGATAAGCTTAGTGAATTGAGTTTCGTAATTATTATGCAAAACTGTCAAAAGATACCTGAAATCAAGATGCAGGTTACGAGTATTAGGAAATTGAGTGAAGATGATGAAAAGGAGAAGGAATTGCAGAAGCAGTTTGATGATTTGAAGAAGGATCTTGAGGTTGTGAAATCTCAAGTAAAGTTTATCGATTTATTTTTCAATAAGTGTTTGAATGATGAATTCTCAGTATGATTGCTTCGTTTTACCTGAGTTAGAGATGATGAATTTGAGAATGTCCTACAAAATTATAAACGGTATCATTGAAGTTATGCGAAAATGTAAGAAGATTCGGGACATTAACTTAGGTTCGTTAGAGTGTGATCTGACTCAGGTTTCCTTTCGGTTTAACTTCCATGTATCAATACTATTTGTTTTGGATTTGTCGGATACTAAAATTAAAAACGACGATCTCTATCATATCTATTTATATTATTTATTTTAATTTTTTTAATTATAAAATACATAGAGAGTACAAAGAGTACATAAAAGAATTTAGAAAATCTAAAAAATATAATTATTATGATATATAATTTTTTATTTATTATTTTATGCTATGATAATTTACAAATATATATATATTAAATATTCACACAACAATTATATATATTAGTAAATTATCATAGCATAAAATAATAAATTAAAAGTTATATATCATAATAATTATATAATTTTTTAGATTTTTTAATTTTTTATGTACTCTTTGTACTCTATATATATTTTATAATTAAAAAAATTAAAACAAATAATATAAATAGATAGATGAAAAATAAACATTAACATGTGCAATAATACATTAAAAAATTTTAGCAATATATTTGTAGACTATTAATATAATTAGACATTTTGGTTTCATTATTAGTTTATATACATGTTACCGCTAATTAATTTAAAGTTTTCAAATAATGACAAATTAAACTTTATTGTAGACAAAAACTTCGTATGGATAGTATTTTTCTTAAAAATTTTAGTTTAATTAAACTCTAGTTGGTTGTAATTAGGTTAACTGTATCTTAATTTTGCGTATACAAACTAATCTAATGTAGTTAGATTAGAATAATTAACCACAGAAGTCTAAATCATGTATGTTTTCTCTCTTTTCACATTTTTTCTTTTTTTTTTTTAACATTTTCACCAAACTTTGCTTTTAAGATTAGAGTTTGCATATAGGTTAAACAATTGTGATTCACATTATAACATATAATTTCTGGTTTACTATTTTATTATTTACCAAATATATTAAATGCATTATATGGTGATTATTTATTTAATATCTTGTTCTATATATTATTTTAGTCCTATTTAAGAAATGTATGGTGTGAAATCACCCTTTACAATAACAATTAAAAGAAAAAAATTTGTGAAAATCAACCAATATTATTAGGATACATGGATATGATGATTGTTTGAAAACTCTTTTTCTATTTAACTGTCTTAAGAAGAATGTTTCTGTAGATTAAAAAACACATTAAAGTAATTATTATTATATTATCTCAATGAACTTACATATTTTGTCCTTATAGTAAACTTTTCAAAATTTACAATCACAAGATATTTAATAAATCATGGTTAATAAAATTAGACAATTTCAAACAATTACTAAATAACCACCGTAAAAAATTAAAATATAACACCCTAATATTTTTAAATTAGATTTAAGTCTTATTTAAATTATATTGGTAATTGATATTCAAATTTTATAAAAAAATTTTTAAAAATAGTCTTTATATAAAATAATTTTTATATATAAAAAATAGTGGATAACTAGTTTTCACTAGAATAATTACAAATTGAAAAATATAAGTGGATCTAGAGATATTAACATAAAAAATGTACATGCTAAACTATAATTACAAAAATAATGACAAATTTTACTCATATCAAATAAATATTAAAAAAAATATCATATCCATAATTGTAGTCATTGAATAAAAATAAAACAAGATACATAAAAAATTATAATTCTCTCAATTTACATAACTATGACTAAAACAATCGACTACTCTCCCTTCTTAATATGAATTTGGGTAAGTGCTTAATATTCCGTGTATCTATGCCCTTGATATCTCGCTCCTAATTGTGCACTGATCTTTTCAGCTCAATTGAGCAGTGTATTGTTTTGTGCCGCGTTGTTCCTGAAGATGGTACGGAGAGAGGGGTAAGAAACGAAAGTTTCTCTGTAGTTTATCCATATGGTGTTATTGTATCTATTTCCAACCACTTCGAATTTTAAAATAAAAACAATAATGATGCAATGTTGTTCAATTATTATTTTCAAAAGTCTTTGTTATTCGAAGTGGTATAATTTTTAGATGCTTCTTATTTATTTATGTTATGACACGTGTGATTTATGACTGAATGTCTATAATATTAAATCATACACAATGCAAACTCATGGATCTTGATTTGATTTCTCTTGACATTCTCCTAACTTTTCTTCACATGAAAAGAAAATAATTTCTTGTTGACCAAAAAAACTCTTATGCAATGCATAAAATAGACTTTAATTTTTTTTAAGTATTCTTTTAACATTACTTTGACTTTGAAATGTATTTGGCTTAAACCGGTATAAAAAAGTAGAAGTTTCCTTCCTTTATTAAAGGTTCTTATCCCAAAAGTTTTGGTGATTACCTTCTCTTACCGAAAGATCATCCCGATCGATCACTTTTTCTTATCGAAAGATCATGTTGATATCTTGTCTTTGGAGTAACCTTCCCTTATTGAAGGATTATTCCCTCAATTATTTAATACACATAAGATGTTTATTATAATACATAATGCGTGTGAAATAAAGAGATATTATATCATGACATGCAATGTTAACATCTATATTAAAAAACATTTAAGATATAACATATAAAAAGATAATATAATACCCTTGCCTCATGAAGTTTGTAGAAATCCTATATATATTCTAACACAAATAGATATAATTTGTTAGCAAAGAGAAACGTGTTTTATGGTTAGACTTTGCGTATGTTCTGATGTAGGTATCAATCTTTAACTGAATAGAAAGGAAATTTTTATATTCCGTAATTTGCATAGTTTAGAAAGGAGTTTGGCGAAGGATTTAGAATGAGAGTAAAAAAGTGAGAGGAAATAATGATTTTTCTTATAATAAAATTGAGAAAGTATATGAATGACAACTTATAGACATAATAGAAGATAGAGAAGATAGGTAATTTAGAACGTTTTATATATAAAAAAAAGAATATTATGAGAAAGAAAGGACTCGAATAGTTCTTAGGTATGTACGAATTGTGTTAGGAGAGTCTAACTCGCGTTTAGATGAAATCCCCAATCTGAATCATCGCTTGCAAGTCCTATAAAGTTTATATGTTTGGAATTTGGAAACAGCTATTAGACACAAATTTATAGATAATTTAGTTAGCTTTAAAACAAACCTTAAATGAAGTCAATCGCATAACCACAACTTAAGATATTCACGAAATACTATTAGTATATCAAGCCGATTGGTTAGAGTGCGATTTTCTATTATGAACTTATAACAAATTTATCTACCTAATTTAATTTATATTTAAATTTGATTTTACACTAAACTTAAAGAATAAAAATTAGTTTTCTTATCTTTTCTTATAATTAAAGATCATTCAATCTAATAAATATAGAATTAATTATGACTATATCTTAAAAGATTATTTATTGTCAGTTAAAATTTTTTTTAAAAATTAGTATTTTTATATTTTTAAATTTTAAACTAATATGTTAATTTTAAATTATTATAAACTTAATTAATTAAATAATAAACATAATTTAAAAAACTGAGACGTTAAAAAAAAAACCAGCAATATGCTACGGACTTATACATCCCAAAATATTAGATTCAAGCTCAAACCTGGGTTTGGAATAGCTATGATAATAGACATCCTTTTACTTTAAAAAATGTTCAAGCTAGAATGCATAGCCAAATTCACCCTTTGGAAATGGTTGAGATACCATAATACAATTATTCCTTGCAAGAAAAATCATATGTGACGAAATATATTCAAATTCCTTTATAAGAAAATGTTTAACATACATTTAAACAATGAGTATGCGTTTCGAATTATGCATTGACTTAATGCTAATGTCAATGCAACGTTCTAATTGTTAGTGTTGCAAGTGTGAGAAGTGTTGAAGTTAGTCCCACATCTAAGAAAGCATAGAAGAGTGAGGAGTTTAAAAGATGAGAGATCCATTAACTTGACACTTTAAGGTTTTGAGTTGGATGTAGTGTCTTCTCATCTTATGTTTTCTCACTTGATTCCTCCCCGAAGTCTTCCCGGTTGTCTGGTAGTTTTAAAGAGTATTCAAGGTGAAGTATCGAAAGTCTTCCCGGTAAAGGTGGTTCGGGCGCAGGATGACAAACCATAAACAATTAAACATACTAGAATTGGTGGATTAAGTAACTCAAAGTCTCGATTGAAAAAACAAGTCCAAATTTAAAAACTCACTCATGCAAGTGTCATATATAATGAAAAAGAAAAACTTGTCCTTTTTTTTGGACTGGAGCACGATATTTGTCTAAATGGGAGTTTATTAGGCCTTTTGAGAAGCCCATTTATAGAAAAATAAAGCCCACTAATAACAATAAAAATAAAAAAGCACAGAAACATGTCCACGAAAACAAAATATGAAAACCTCACATATCCATCACCGAAAAAAAAAATCATATTCTAATTAAGCAAGCCTCTTCTCTCTCTCTCTTGCTTCATTCTCTCTCTCTCTCTGCTCTTGATCGATCTTCGAGCGCCAACTGCTCTTTGCAGGTGAATCTCCAGTTCTTCTATGATCCTCTCTCTTTCTACTACCCTCAATTCAGAGTTGCTTTCAAATTTTAATTTCACCATTCTGAATCTGATCTTTTTTTTATTGAAATTAATTTCTATTGTACTGCATCATCATCCACTCACATCTAACTATTTGATTGGAAAAAAAAAAAAAATCCCAGCACTTTCACTCTTCTTCATTTTGTTGTTTTTCTGTTGTGTTGATTCATAGGTCTCTCTGGTTAGCTTAATTTTACTTGCGAATTTCTACTCTCTCTTTTTAAAAATAATTTAGGGTCTGAAACTGAGTTTTTTTCTTTTACATAAAATAAAATTTGTAAATTTGTTCAAAGTCATTAGCTTAAGTTGAAACAGGGCAATGAAAGGGATATGTTGATATGCATTTGGATGGGTATGTGTAAGAATGATCTAATTCATAGTAATAGTAACAGTATCATGAGTACTTGAAAATTTTGATGTCGCATTTTATTTTATTTTTTTTGCTGAATTGTAGTCCACACATTATTGGGTTTGATTTCAAAGTTTTTTGAATGGTAATGAGACAAGCACCTTTATGAGTTTAAATATCTTCATGATTTGACACTGGAAATGAAAATATAATTGTCTAATCTTTCTATGATAGATGTAGCATATTGAACTTAGTGAGAATAGATTTACATTTACTGATGATCGGTCAAAGGGAACTGAAATCCTTGTTTATTTGTGTGGTTTGTGTTTGGGATCAGATATTGTTAGGGTTGAAAGAAAGAAAGAAAGATGTCGGGGCAAACACAGCGTCTGAATGTTGTCCCCACGGTGACGATGCTGGGAGTGGTGAAGGCTCGTTTGGTTGGAGCCACGCGTGGTCACGCTCTCCTAAAGAAGAAGAGTGATGCACTTACTGTGCAGTTTAGGCAGATCCTGAAGAAGATTGTGTCTACCAAGGAGTCAATGGGGGACATCATGAAGACCTCTTCTTTTGCACTGACCGAGGCAAAGTATGTTGCTGGGGACAACATTAAGCATGTTGTGCTCGAGAATGTTCGTGAGGCCTCCCTCAAGGTCCGGTCCCGGCAGGAGAATGTTGCTGGTGTCAAGCTTCCCAAGTTCGAGTATACCAATGATGGCGAGGTTAACAAGAATGACCTCACTGGATTGGCCCGGGGCGGCCAGCAGGTGCAGCAGTGCCGAGTTGCTTACATCAAGGCAATTGAGGTCCTTGTGGAGCTTGCCTCTCTTCAGACATCCTTCCTCACACTCGATGAGGCAATCAAGACTACAAACCGGAGGGTTAATGCCCTTGAGAATGTGGTGAAGCCTAGGTTGGAGAATACCATTAGTTACATTAAGGGAGAGTTGGATGAGCTAGAAAGAGAGGATTTCTTTAGGTTGAAGAAGATCCAAGGATATAAAAAGAGGGAAATCGAGAAACAGATGCAATCTGCCAAGTTGTTTGCTGAGGAACAGGTTGCTGAGAAGCTTGCGTTGCAAAGAGGTATTTCGCTGAATAATGCTCAAAACATTTTGTCTGCAACGGCCCAGAAAGACGAGGATATCATTTTCTGAATGTAGAGCATTGGTTTTGTTTGGTTTTCATTGTTCTGAATATAAACTTGGCTCTGTTGTCGTGTGCTGCCGCTGCATCCTCTGGGTGAGAAACTTACTTACAATTGTTTAGACGATAGTGTTCTGTACCATGAATAAAGGAGCTTGGTATATGTTCAATTATTTGTTTGTTATTTATGAACATCATTTATATCATATTCAGAGGTAACGAGACAATCAGCACTTCAAAGTATGGTTCTTCTAGTATCTTATGAATGTTAGGTATGTTGTGATTAGCTTTGATTTCCCATTCGAAAGTATGTTACATGCTATAATGGAATTTATTTGTTATAGCTGAATCATGATTTATGGAACATGTGGAAGAGCAAATTTATATTTATTAGGACTTATATCTTTTGTGATGCTGATTGCATTAATTTAGTCTTCCAATTACACTTTCCTTGTATCTAAATTGTATTTGGAGATTATTAGTTGTATTTCACATTATTGTCTAATCCATGTAGTCCATTCCACCTTGGAGGATAGGCTCTGCTGTTAATTTTTGTATCATAAGTATTTTACTTGTGTCAAGACCTCATTGGCAAAATAGTTGTCTATTTTGAGATGGTAAAAAAGGGCTGAGAGTAATGCACATCAGGACAAGAAAGCAAAAAGTTGTTTCTAAGGATCTTGATTGTTATTAAGTTTTTATTTGCTCATTTAATGATAATCCTCCACTAGATGCTCCTTTTTTCAGTGTGTGTTGGTTAGTGGTTAAGAGTTACTGCATAAACTTAAGCTGTAATGCAGAGAACTTACATGTGCATCATAAAATTGAAGGAAGAAACTGAATGATAATGTTAGTTGAAGACTAAATCTCTATTACAGGACAGGAGTCCACAATAACTAAGCATTTTGAAAGAAAGTGCAGTTATCTGGCTGAAACTTGACATTGAATATTGCATATCAATTATATAGTGTGTGCCATTGTGCCAAGGGAAAAAAAAAGTGTATTATCTATTCTGCATTTCTGCTTTTGTTTTTGTGTACATATGTCCTTTAATTAGCACCTAAATTCAAACATTTTCGTGCTTCCTGTTTCAGCAATGTACAAAATTGTTACATTTTGACTATTCTTTTATACTTAAATTGAATTTCTTTTAGACGGTAGCAATCAAATACATATGCTGTGTGAAATTCTGAGAGCTGCTCGGTCCATTACTTCACATTTTAATTTTATTATTTTGGAAATTTTGCTTAATCGGTTTAGTTCAACCGAAATTTGATTGTCCATTAAGTTATGGAAAATTCTCTGGTATGGATTGAGAATGTATGGATGCTGAAGTGTGTACTAAGCATCAACACGTAGCTTCTTTTTTCTGAGTTACAAATTTAGGAAAACAATTATATTAATGTGAGTGACTATAGTTTTTGAAATTGGGCTAAATTTTTTCGGACTTGCTTTGGGTAATTGGGCTGAACTTCCAAAATTTAGAAAAACATATACATTGTTATAATATATTTTATTTATTACGTTAATCATGAAATATATTAAATTTTTTGGGTAAATGTTCTTTAAAAAAGTAAAATATTTTATACTATGTAACAATAATAATAAAAACATATTTATTGTTAAGTTTTATGTAATAATAAATTGAGAATAATAATAATATTTATATATTTTATATTATTATTACTAATGTATATAATGATAACAATAATGAGTGAAAAACATTAATTTTGATTTTGTGAGAGAGACGTCATTCACCCTCTTTTTTTTAGAGAAAATTTCACTTTTTTTTCTTAAGGGATGCTAAAATAACATTATCCTCCCTTCTATTTGTAAAATGTATATTCTCCTCTTCTATAACTTTTTAATTATTAAATTATGATTTTACCAAAATTTTTGTTAATAATTATTTTTATATTTTATTATTAATTTTTTTATATCAATATATATTATTTTAACATTAAATAAAAAAATCTTAGTAAAATTATTTTCTGATATCAATATATATTAATTGTTATACATATTAACAATGGTATGAATTTTTTATTTAATGTTAAAATAATATATATTTATATCGAAAAATTAATAGTAAAATATAAAAATAATTGTCAATGAAAATTTTGATAAAATCACAATTTAATAATTAAAAAGTTATAGAAGAGAAGAATATACATTTTAGAAATAGAAGGAAAGATAATATTATTTTATCATCTCTTAAGAGAAAAAAGTAAATTTTTTTTTTTGAAAAAAGAGGGTGAATGACGTCTCTCTCACAAAACCAAAATTAATATTTTTCACTCATCATTATTATCATTATGTACGTTAGTAATAATAATATAAAATATATAAATATTATTATTATTCTCAATTTATTATTACATAAAACTTACTACTTTAAAAATAAATATGTTTTTATTATTATTGTTACATAGTATAAAATATTTTACTATTTTTTAAAATATTTACCCTAAAAATTTAATATATTTCATGATTAATGTAATAAATAAAATATATTATAATAATGCATATGTTTCATATATTTAACATTAATCATAATACATATATTTAATATTAAAAATAACATAAACTATATTTCTATTAATGTAATAAATTTGAAGTTAAATATTTTTGTAACACGTTAAAATATTAAAAAGATATCAAAATCTCAATAGATACATATATTTTATATTATTTTCTTTTTTTGAAAATAACAGAATAATTATTCCTAATTTATACATAAAAAGAATTATTAAAATATCACTTAATCAAACGGATTAAAAAGTGGAGTGTGTAACTCCTCCTGAGAGCATCATCTCCTTTTTCTTCTTTTATTTTTTTCCTTCATGCTTCATCTCTTTTTTTTTCTTGGTCAAAGCTAAAAAAAAATGTCCCGCATGATATTGCTTTCATAATTCATTTAAGAATGCAAAATCTAAATAATTTTTCATATTATCAGAACATGACCATAAAAAAAGTTGAGCAAACTGCCTAATTTCATATTATACAAAACAAAAAGTCCATTCACTCACACTAATACAATTGTTTTCCTAAATTAAACGTGCAACTAATTATGACAACTCATCTACATCAATCTGTAGTCACAGGTTTTTAGGTTTGCAGTTTCTCATGTGACTCAGAAAAAAAAAAAGCTACATATTAATGCTTCGTACACACACCTCAGCATCCATATGTATGGATGTTTTTCCAATCCATACTAGAGAATTTTCCTTAAGTTATATGATTTGCTTCTGGACGTTCATTTATATTAGTTAATTCCTAACAACTAAAAAAAGTTAATCCATTGAATTTTCTAAACAAAACAATTAGCTATATTCTCAATTAAGTTTTCTTTTAACCGAAAAAACTAGTTTTATTAACAACTAAACCAAAGTATTCTTTAGTGAAAAAAAAAAACCAAAGTATTCTTTTATAAATAAATTAGAATTTTAGAGCGGTAATATTAATTCCAATGCAAATAATCAATGCAAAAAAATTGACTAATAACACCAAAGCCAAAGCAGGAGGAAATGTTTAAATACAATACTTAATAAAAAAAATATGAAATACTTGAAATTAGGACATTTTTTTATTTTTTATTTTTTATTTGTCAACAACTATCAATATATATAAAGACCACGCTAAAATTAAATAAGATATCTTGATAAAGAAAATAGAAAAATATCCCTAACAATTTTAATGATTTCTGATAGGCAGGAGCGATGATTACTCATGCAAGCAACTTAATTACAAATAATTATAAGTCACGATATTTTGTTAATAATTAAATTAACTTGCAAAATCTTTTACTGTCGTTATATACAAAAGTTCAGTCAAAATTTGGTCAAAAATTAAAGAAAATAAAATTTGCAATGACTATAAAAAACAACTAAAAAATTACAAAGGATCACGATCAAATGTTCAAAGATTTATAGCTGGATAATATTAAACATCAACATGTGTAACACTTGTGACAAATTGAATTTTTTCTACAACTTTTAATAAGTTACCGTCTTATATCCAAGCTTAACCATTAAACTTAGTTACAAATTGTTTTGTTTAAACTGTTAAATATAACTATAAATAGGTGGTGCATCTCTTGTATTTTATCTTTTTATATATGAAGAAGAATGTTTAGTATTTATTTTTGTAAAATTTTCTCCTTATTAATATGAGTGTTAGTGAGTTTGAGAGATGAAAAATATGATAGTGTCATTTATATGAGTGAGTAATTCTAAAGCTAAATTAAGTGTGAGTATTATACTTATATATTTACAAACTTTATGATATATATATTGTCAAAGTAAAAATGTATTCACGCACAAACATTTTATATACACATTTTAAATTATTATCTCCTAGTAAAATCTTTATTTTTCATATATATACTTTTTTTTTTTGAGAAATTCATATATACTTCTTTGACATAGGTGAAATTAAGGTATGAATTATCTCGATGTTATTGGCTAACTCAATTTTAGTCTCGTGTATTAAATGAATGAAAAATTAAACCAATTAATATGTATTGAATAATAAAAACATCATTTTAGTCAAGATTCTTATGTTTGTTGTCTAAAAAATGTGCTACAATTTACAAAATGAATGAGTAGATATAAAAATTACGAAAGCCCAAAAAAGTCTAAACAAATTCAACTCCATTATTGAATTTGCATTAATTGATTTCTTAGTTGGATTCAACATTATAGCAGGCAAACTAACGTTATTTTAGGATAAGTAAACAAAAAAATGTTATCATAGAAAGTAAAAGCTAACGACAAAAAGGACAGAAAGAAAATTACTTTTTAGATGTATCATTTTAAATTCTAAATGAGCATTTTATTTGTACTCTAAAAAAGTATAATTTTCTATTATCTTTCAGCAGAGTAAATATGGTAATATAGGTTTATAGGTAGGTTTATTTTAGTATTCTTTTTTACTATTCCTCCACATTACATTTATTAACCTCATTTTTACTTTATCATTATTCTTGTTCTATTCTTAATTTTATAACTCCTTCTTCCTGCTCTTTCTTCCCTCACCCATTTGATCTTTTTTGTCTTAAGGTTCGTTATTAAGCTCATTTTCTTCTTCTTTATAAGCTTTCTTTTGTCTCATTTTTAGTTTCTGTTATGTATATGCAGCGTAGCATTATTTTTTTTTCTTTATCATTTTAACTTTCTTTTATATTATTTATTCTAACCTATTTTTTTAGCATCTTTTTCCTGTTCTTCAGAGACTCGGCCATACTGTAAGTTTTGTCCTCCTTGTAGTCTATGTTTATTGGTTCTACTGCATTTCTCTCTTGAGAACTCCCCATGGTAACTCAAAATTGGTACCAGAGCCGATGGTTAATTGGTCTGGTGTTTTAACGAGCTAGAAAGAGTCTAGTGGTTTAAAGAACTAGAAAGAGAAAAATTGATAGCTCACACTTGAGAGGTCATTAACTCAAAGCAAAACACTACATCGAAGATCTTTTATTTCATCTTTTACTTTCATGAAAGCAAACCTAGTATAGGTATCAGAACCTAACAAGTGGTATCAGAGCCGATGGTTAATGGTCTAGTGTTTTAATGAGCTAGAAAGAGGAGGTCTGGTGGTTTAAAGAACTAGAAAGAGAAAAATCGATAGCTCACACTTGAGAGGTCATTAACTCAAAGCAAAACACTACATCGAAGATCTTTTATTTTATCTTTTACTGTAATGAAAGCAAACCTAGTATAGAAAATGTGAACTCGGTCTATTGTGGACTCAATCTATTTAATACACTTTTATAAAAATGTGGACTTAGTCTATTTAATATGCTTCTATAAAAATATGGACTCAGTCTATGTCTTGACTCGGTCTATTACTACGCAGTTTCAGCACTTTTACACTTCCAAAATTTGCTATATATATCCCCATATGTCAGATTTTCAATGCAAACTAAAATTTCTCAAATCTATCTGAAAGTTTGTTTTGGATTGAAAACTTTAAAACTAAATAACAAACTTTTAATACCATGTTCAAATTCTTTTGTTTTATTTATTATTACTATGTAGAGCCTTGTGCAATTTCAAAGTCGTTTCTTGTGATGAGAAGGACAAGAACTCATTACTCAAACTTAAACATGGAGTCACTGATCCTTCTGGAGTACTTTCTTCATGGTCCATTCGAAAAAAAGATTATTGCCAATAGAGAGGAGTTCATTGCGAATTCACTACTGGCAAAGTCACGTAGTTCGGTCTTATTTGCCCTCAAATTTATCCTGTTTATGGTAATGATGTTAACAAATCACATTACCTCACAGGTGAGCTCGATATCTCTTCTTTGTTTGAGCTTCAATTTCTAAGTTCCTTGGAGTTGGACAACAATGACTTCACCATCATTCATTAGTGAAAATTCTTCCAACAACCTCTACCACATTGATTTGTCAGATAATGACAATCTTAAAGCTGATCATATGCTTCATTGGATTTTTAATCTTTTCTATCTGTAGTATCTGGACCTCACTAGCATCAATCTTCAAAAGGAAACTAATTGGCTTCAGTAAGTTACATTGCTTCCTTCTTTTTCAGAGTTATATTTGGAGTATTGCGGACTTTGAGACATATATCCATCCTTGTAATACGCCAATTTTACTGCACTTGACTTCTTTGATCTTTCCAATAATGACTTTGTGCCAGCTAAATTACCAAAATGGATTTTCAATCTTAGTTCTGGTATTTCAGCTATTTTTCTCAAACATTTTCATACTTTCAAAGTCTTTATTCCTTATTTTTGGATGACAATGATCTCAATGGATCCATTCTAAATTGGGTGGATCAACTTGAGAAACTAAAAAACCTGTATCTTTCTAGAAATTCATTTTCATGTCCTTTTCCTAAAGGTTTAAAAAATTGTCATCTTTGACTTTTTTATCACTTGAATCAAATTCTTTTACTAAAAATATTTTTAAAAATTTTTTTCACTCCTTTTCAAACCTAGAATATTTAGGTTTAGGCTCACAACCATTGTTGTTCGACTTTGATCCTTAATGAATTCCTCTTTTTCAACTCTAGACTTTGATATTGGATGTTGTGAATCCCAAACTTTCTTCATGGATATATACACAAGATTCGCTGCCACTTTTAACATTTTAAACTCAAGAATCCCATTAGAACCAAGTGAAAAGTTCTGAAAATTTATTTCTGATCAAGTTGAGTATTTTATTTTCTGCTATCTTTCACCAGAGCAAACCTGGTAGTGTAGGTTTATAGGTAGGTCCATTTTAGAGTTCCTTTTTACTATCCCTCCACACCTACATCCATTAATCTCCTTTTTACTTTATCACTATTCTTGTTTTGTCCTTGGTTTCACAGCTCCTTCTTCTCTCACCCATTTGACCCTCTTTATTCTAAGGTTCGTTATTTAACTCATTTCTTTCTCCTTTGTAAGATTTTTTCTTCTGGCTCATTTTCAGTTCCTGTTATATATATGTAGTGTAGCATTGTTTTTTTTTCTTTATCATTTTAACTTTCTTTTTTATTATTTTTTCTAACCTTCTTTTTTTAGCACCTTTTTTCCTATTCTTTGGTGATTCGACCATCCTGTAAGTTTTTTTCTCCTTGTAGTAGTGTTTGTTGGTTCTGCTGTATTCCTCTCTCGAGAACTCTCCATGGTGACCCAACAATTGGTATCAGAACCTAACAAGTGGTATCAGAATCGATGGTTAATTGGTCTGGTGTTTTAACGAGCTAGAAAGAGAGGGTCTGGTAGTTTAAAGAACTAGAAAGAGAAAAATTGATAGCTCACACTTGAGAGGTCATTGACTCAAAGCAAAACACTATATCAAAGATCTTTTATTTTATCTTTTACATTTATGAAAGTAAACCTAGTATATGTATCAGAACCTAATAAGTGGTATCAGAGCCGATGGTTAATTGGTCTGGTGTTTTAACGAGCTAGAAAGAGGAGGTCTGGTGGTTTAAAAAACTAGAAAGAGAAAAATCTATAGCTCACACTTGAGAGGTTATTAACTCAAAGCAAAACACTACCTCAAAGATCTTTTATTTTATCTTTTACTTTCATGAAAGCAAACCTAGTATAGAAAATGTGAACTCGGTCTATTGTGGACTCAGCCTATTTAATATGCTTCTATAAAAATGTGGACTCAGTCTATCTCTTGACTCGATCTATTACTATGCAGTTTCAGCACTTTTACGCTTCCAAAATTTGCTATATATATCCCGATATGTCAGATTTCCAATGCAAACTAAAATTTCTCAAATCTATCTGAAAGTTTGTTTTGGATTGAAAACTCTAAAACTAAATAATGAACTTTTAATACCATATTCAAATCCTTTTGTTTTGTTTATTATTATTATGTAGAACCTTGTGCAATTCCAAAGTCGTTCCTTGTGA
Organism: Arachis hypogaea; assembly: GCF_003086295.3. Taxonomy (NCBI): domain Eukaryota; kingdom Viridiplantae; phylum Streptophyta; class Magnoliopsida; order Fabales; family Fabaceae; genus Arachis; species Arachis hypogaea. Next base: position 652,177 of record NC_092044.1, read on the forward strand.
TGAGAAGGACAAGAACTCATTACTCAAGCTCAAACATGGAGTCACTGATCACTCTGGAGTACTTTCTTCATGGTCCATTGGAAAAAAAAAGATTGTTGCCAATGAAGAGGAGTTCATTGCGACAATACTAATGGAAAAGTCACGGAGCTCGGTCTTACTTGTCTTCAAATTTATCCTGTTTATGCTAATGATGTTAACAAATCGCCTTGCCTAACAGGTGAGCTCAACATCTCTTCTTTGTTTGAGCTTCAATTTCTAAGTTCCTTGGAGTTAGGCAACAATGACTTCAGCATCATTCATTATCATGGTCAGGGTGAAAACTCTTCCAACAACCTCCACCACCTTGATTTGTTAGATAATGGCACTCTTAAAGCTGATCATATGCTCCATTGAATTTCTAATATTTTCTTTATGCAGTATCTGGACCTCACCAGCATTAATCTTCAAGAGGAAACTAATTAGCTTTAGTCAGTTACATTGCTTCCTTCTCTTTCAGAGTTATATTTGGAGTATTGCGGACTTCGGGACATCTATCCATCCCTGCAATATGCCAATTTTACTACACTTGACGTCCTTGATCTTTTTAGCATTGACTTTGTACCATCTAAGTTACCAAAATGGATTTTCAATCTTAGTTCTGGTATTTCAGCTATTTTCCTCAAATATTTTCACACTTTCAAAGCCTTGATTCCTTGTTTTTGGATGACAATATTTCAATGGATCCATTCCAAATTGGGTGGGTCAACTTGAGAAACTAAAAAACATTTATCTTTCTAGAAATTCATTTTTATGTTCTTTTCCTACAAGTTTTAAAAATTTGCCATCTTTGACTTATTTATCACTTGAATCAAATTCTTTTACTAGAAATATTTCTTAAAATTCTTTTCACTCATTTTCAAACCTAAAATATTTAGGTTTAGACTCACAATCATTGTTGTTTGACTTTGATCCTCAATGGATTCTTCCTTTTCAACTCTAAACTTTGATATTGGATGTTGTGAAGCCCAAACTTCTTTCATGGATATATACACAGAACTCACTGCTACTTTTAAACATTTTAAACTCAAGAATCCCATTAGAACCAAGTGAAAAGTTTTAAAAATTTATTTCTATTCATGTTGAGTATCTTATTGTCTGCTATCTTTCACTAGAGCAAACTTGGTAGTGTAGGTTTATAGGTAGGTCCATTTTAGAGTTCCTTTTTACTATTCCTCCACACCTGCATCCATTAACCCCTTTTCACTTTATCACTATTATTGCTATGTCCTTGGTTTCACAGCTCCTTCTTTTCTCACCAATTTGTCCCTCCTTATCCTAAGGTTCGTTATTCAGCTCCTTTTCTTTTTCTTTATAAGCTTTTTTCTTCTGACTTAGTTCTAGTTCCTGTTATGTATATGCGATGTAGCATTGTTTCTTCTTTTTTATCATTTTTAGTTTCTTTTTTATTATTTTTCCTAACATTATTTTTTTAGCACCTTTTTCTTGTTCTTTAGAGATTTGGTAAGTTTTTTCCTTCTTGTAGTCCATGTTTGTTGGTTGTGCTGCATTCCTCTCTTGAGTCTCTATAGTAATCGAAAAGTCTCTATGGTGGCCCAACAATTGGTATCCGAACCTAACAAGTGGTATCAAGACCGATGGTTAATTGGTCTGGTATTTTAACGAGTTAGAAAGAGGGGGTCTGATGGTTTAAAGAACTAGAAAGAGAAAAATCGATAGCTCACACTTGAGAGGTCATTAACTCAAAGCAAAACACTACATCGAAGATCTTTTATTTTATCTTTTACTTTCATGAAAGCAAACCTAGTATAGGTATCAGAATGTAACAAGTGGTATCAGAGCCCATGGTTAATTGGTCTAGTGTTTTAACGAGCTAGAAAGAGGATGTCTGGTGGTTTAAAGAACTAAAAAGAGAAAAATCGATAGCTCGCACTTGAGAGGTCATTAACTCAAAGAAAAACACTCCATCGAAAATCTTTTATTTTGTCTTTTACTTTCATGAAAACAAACTTAGTATAGAAAATGTGGACTCAGTCTATTTAATATGCTTCTATAAAACATGAACCTTCAATACCATATTTAAATCCTTTTGTTTTGTTTATTGTTACTATGTAAAGCCATGTGCAATTCCAAAGTTGTTCCTTGTGATGAGAAGGACAAGAACTCATTATTCAAACTCAAACATAGAGTCACTGATCCCTCTGGAGTACTTTCTTCATGGTCCATGAAAAAAAAAGATTGTTACCAATAGATAGGAGTTCATTGCGACAACACTACTGGTAAAGTCACGGAACTCAGTCTTACTTGTCCTCAAATTTATCCTGTTTATGGTAATGACGTTAACAAATCGCATTTCCTAACAGGTGAGCTCAACATCTCTTCTTTATTTGAACTTCAATTTCTAAGTTCTTTGGAGTTGGGCAACAATGACCTCAACATCATTCATTATCATAGTTCGGGTGGAAACTCTTCCAACAACCTCCACCACCTTGATTTGTCAGATATTGGCTATCTTAAAGCTGATCATATGCTAGATTGGATTTCTAATCTTTCCTTTCTGTAGTATCTGGACCTCACTAGCATTAATCTTCAAGAGAAAATTAATTGCCATCAGTCAGTTACATTGCTTCCTTCTCTTTCAGAGTTATATTTGGGGTATTGCGGACTTTGGGGCATCTTTTCATCCCTCCAATACGCAAATTTTACTGCACTTGACTTCCTTGATCTTTTTAACAATGATTTTATGCCAGCTAAGTTACCAAAATAAATTTTCAATCTTAGTTCTAGTATTTCAGCTATTTTTCTCAAACATTTCCACACTTTCAAAGCCTTGATACCTTGTTTTTGGATGACAATGATCTCAACGGGTCCATTCCAAATTGGGTAGGTCAATTTGAGAAACTAAAAAATCTGTATCTTTCTAGAAATATATTTTCAGGTCCTTTACCTACGGGTCTAAAAAATTTGTCATCTTTGACTTGTTTATCACTTGAATCAAATTCTTTTATTGAAAATATTTCTGAAAATTTTTGTCATTCCTTTTCAAACTTAAAATATTTAGGTTTAGGCTCACAATCATTGTTGTTTGACTTTGATCCTCAGTGGATTCCTCCTTTTCAACTCTAAACTTTGATATTGGATGCTGTGAGCCCCAAACTTCCTTCATGGATATATACATAGGACTCGTTGCCACTTTTGAACATTTTGAACTCAAGAATACCATTAGATTCAAGTGAAAAGTTCTGAAAATTTATTTCTAATCAAGTTGAGTATTTTATTTTCTACTATCTTTCACCCAAGCAAACCTGGTAGTGTAGGTTTATAGGTAGGTCCATTTTAGAGTTTCTTTTTTACTATCCCTCACACCTGCATCTATTAACCTCCTTTTCACTTTCTTTTTGATTGTTTGCCCTAACCTTCTTTTTTTAGCACATTTTTCTGTTCTTTGGAGATTCGGCCATCCTGTAAGTTTTTTCCTCCTTGTAGTCTATGTTTGTTGGTTCTGTTGCATTCCTCTCCTGAGTTTCTCTGGTAATCAAGAACTCTTCATGGTGGTCCAACAATTGGTATCAGAACCTAACAAGTGGTATCAGAGCCAATGGTTAATTAGTCTTCCAACAACCTCCACCACCTTGATTTGTCAGATATTGGCTATCTTAAAGCTGATCATATGCTAGATTGGATTTCTAATCTTTCCTTTCTGTAGTATCTGGACCTCACTAGCATTAATCTTCAAGAGAAAATTAATTGCCATCAGTCAGTTACATTGCTTCCTTCTCTTTCAGAGTTATATTTGGAGTATTGCGGACTTCGGGGCATCTTTTTATCCCTCCAATACACAAATTTTACTGCACTTGACTTTCTTGATCTTTTTAACAATGATTTTGTGCCAGCTAAGTTACCAAAACAAATTTTCAATCTTAGTTCTAGTATTTCAGCTATTTTTCTCAAACATTTCCACACTTTCAAAGCCTTGATACCTTGTTTTTGGATGACGATGATCTCAACGGGTCCATTCCAAATTGGGTAGGTCAATTTGAGAAACTAAAAAATATGTATCTTTCTAGAAATATATTTTCAGGTCCTTTGCCTACGGGTCTAAAAAATTTGTCATCTTTGACTTGTTTATCACTTGAATCAAATTCTTTTATTGAAAATATTTCTGAAAATTTTTGTCATTCCTTTTCAAACTTAAAATATTTAGGTTTAGGCTCACAATCATTGTTGTTTGACTTTTGATCCTCAGTGGATTCCTCCTTTTCAACTCTAAATTTTGATATTTCCTTCATGGATATATACATAGGACTCGTTGCCTCTTTTGAACATTTTGAACTCAAGAATACCATTAGATTCAAGTGAAAAGTTCTGAAAATTTATTTCTAATCAAGTTGAGTATTTTATTTTCTACTATCTTTCACCCGAGCAAACCTGGTAGTGTAGGTTTATAGGTAGGTCCATTTTAGAGTTTCTTTTTTACTATCCCTCACACCTGCATCCATTAACCTCCTTTTCACTTTATCACTATTCTTGCTCTGTCCTTGGTTTCATAGCTCCTTCTTCCCTCACCCATTTAACCTTCCTTATCCCACGGTTCGTTATTTAGCTCCTTTATTTCTTCTTTGTAATCTTTTTTCTTCTGGCTCATTTCCAGTTCCTGTTATGTATACGCAGTGTAGCATTGTTTCTTCTTCTTTATCATTTTAACTTTCTTTTTGATTGTTTGCCCTAACCTTCTTTTTTTAGCACATTTTTCTGTTCTTTGGAGATTCGGCCATCCTGTAAGTTTTTTCCTCCTTATAGTCTATGTTTGTTGGTTCTGTTGCATTCCTCTCCTGAGTTTCTCTGGTAATCGAGAACTCTTCATGGTGGTCCAACAATTGGTATCAGAACCTAACAAGTGGTATCAGAGCCAATGGTTAATTAGTCTGGTATTTTAACGAGCTAGAAAGAGGGGGTCTGGTAGTTTAAAGAACTAGAAAGAGAAAAATCAATAGCTCACACTTGAGAGGTTATTAACTCAAAGCAAAATACTACATCGAAGATTTTTTATTTTATCTTTTACTTTCATGAAAGCAAACCTAGTTTGTGTGTGTGTGTTAAAAATTTAGTGGATCATAGGAAAATTTTTTTAGTAAAATCTTTTAAACTAACAATAGCAATTATGGCTCAATTTGTCATTTTAATCAGCATAAAGATTTGATAGTGTATTAGTGTTTTTATTCAAGATAGCCATGATTTTATATGACTAACATCTTGGACTATCAATCAAGAATCGATTATTATATTATTTTTGTTCAATTTAATGTCCCTAACACTTTTATACTGCCAATTATATGGCCTGTTTTAAAAGTTATGAAAATAAAAGGTAACAATAAAAACTAATGGTAGAAAGAAAAATTACCTTTTGCATGGACTTTTTGAATTAAAAAAAAAACACTTTTTATTACTCTACGACAGTATAAGCTTCTTCTAACTTTCATTAAAGCAAATCAGGGTGTAGACTTATAGCTAAATTCTATTTGAGTATTTTTCTCTATTACTCTTTGTTTTATATTATTCTTTTAACATCCGTGAGAGACCTACTGCACTCGTTTGAACCACAATTTCGGTGGTTAAACGTGTTACTAAAATGATAATCGAATTGGGTAGACAGTGACTCTAATAACATAAGTCGCAAGCCATATACAATCAAGGAAGAAAGAGTTTAATTGTAAGTTAGCTATGAGAAAGATCTGAAAATTGGGATATATTACCACTTTTCAAAAGACTGTGACTATCGCTTAAGTAGGATTATATTTTATTTTAACTATGTGATTTTTTATTCTTACCATATGCTTTTTAAGAGCAAATTTACCACTGATAGTTCATTAGTTCTATTTTTTAAACCATGTTTATAATTAATAACTTTAACGTACTAATTTTTTTCAAGAAATGGACTTTTGAACAAATTTAGGCTCATTTGTTTTGTTTAAATATTACAAAAAGCTGTAGCATTTGTAAATATATGTTTTGCGAAAGTAAAGAACAAGAAAATTCAAAACATTTCACAAAATGAGCATGAGAAAGTATAAAAGGACATCACTCATATTGAACAATGTAAACAACAGGTTAAAAAAGAGAATTTAAATTAATGTTAAAAACAACTCGGTTAGGTAGACAACAGAAATAGTGAACATGAACAATGAGCTACACTCCCTGCCTACAGAAGGTGAAAAAAAAGTTCACCCCAAAATCCTATTTTCACTTTTTACACTTTAATCATCCACTTTTTAATTTTTTTACCTCTGCACTCCAACTCCCCAAGGGTTTGCGCCATTGTTCCTTCTCTCATCAGCCAGCTTCAGCACTGTCGTTCCTTCCCTCACCTGCCAACCTCACTGTTGTCGTTGCTGTGCTAACTATCCTAGCAGAAGATAGTTGTCGCACTCCTACTCGAAGTTGCACCGTCACCTTCCACCGATGCCATTGACCGAGCAACAGCAGCAGCACCACCAAGAAGACATTGGTCATGAAAAATAAATATTCATAAATTAAACATTCCATTTGCATCAAAAATAAATATTTGCAAAGGTATAAAATTTTCACTGCATACCTTGTTAAGAAGTTGACCCTTATCAATGCTCAAATTCTCACAGTTGCCCTCTGATTGAGTAAAATGGTAAGTAATGTCAGAAGTTGGGGCATTTGAACCATCTTCACTAATTGATGAATTCATTTTCGGTCCTATTCAATCACATTCAACAATGTTAATTTTATTGTTATAGCAGCTGTGGCAACGCGCTTTTTGATCATGAGCCAACAGCAGCGATGGCAGTCTTGGGGACGTGAACAACAGCGATGGCGGTGGTCCTGAGATTGTGAACGACAATGAAAGCGGGAGAACGGGATTGTGAATCAACTGTGGTTGAGTGGGTTCTGCGGGACAGTGGCAGCTCTCAGAAAGACAACCATCACTGGTGATGGCTGCCTCTGCCGACGACTGTGAGATATGTAAGTTGACCTGCAGGGAGTTGTGTAGGCTACGTGGCAAAGGTGGGAGGAACCGAATGTAGTGTGAATATGTTAAGGGGTGTTAATCCTAAGTTTTCAAATTTGAAAACCTGATAATAATTAATTAAGATTCTAAATTTAAAATTAATTTAGCCTTCTTTTTTAATCTATTGTTCGCGTTGTTTACTAGCAATTCGCTAGATAAACAAAGTGAGATGCAATCAACGTGAACAATAGCCTTCTTTGCTCTAGGCCAACTAAACATAAAAAACATCTCAACCTAATTACTCATTTTTATTTGCAATTACACCGTTCACTTTCACTTTTCCCATTACTCTACTTTCACCACACGACTCCCCTTCTCCTCCCCTGTCACGTCATCAACATGTGATTGGCGATTGGATGCACACCTTGCATCACTCAACAGTGAACAAAATTGCTCCTCGCATAAGAGCTCCTTTCAGTGGCGACGACGCACTGTGGAGGCAGGATGGCGGTGGTCGGCGAAAGTGACTGGGACGTTGTGTCACGGTGCGATGAGAAAGCGTGGGATATGGTGTGAGGCTGTGTTTAGTGGAGATTACGTTACCTAATCCTAATTGTTCAAATTAAAAAATATGATTATTCCTAATTAAGTAAAAATTTGATTTTTAAAATTAATTTAAATTTCTTTTTAAACTTATTATTTAGGTTGTTTAGTACGAGTGATGTTCTCTTATACTTTCTCATACAATAAGTATGGAAGAATAATATAGTTATATACAACTTTTTGCAAAATTAATAATAGGGTAAAGTATATTTTTTGTTCCTGAAATTTAGCAGAAGTTTTAAAATACCTCTAAGTTATATTTTGTTTTAATTTTGTCCCAAAAATTTTTTATTTGCATCAAATATACTCCCGACGGTTAAATTTTTAAAAAAATTTAAGCCCAAGCTAACAATAATGCATGAAAATTATGCTTGATTTGCTTGTGTTGAGGTTTATTCTTATAAAATTATTGTTGAATTTGTCTTAAATTTTTTGAAAAGTTAGCTATCAAGGGTATATTTGATACAAATCGAAAAATTTTGAGACAAAATTGAAACAAAATAAAATTTGGGGAGTATTTTTGAAATTTTTGTCAAACTTTAAGGACATAAAATATATTTTACTCTTAAAAATAATACAAATTGTGATACATTTACTACCTTTCATTTTCTCACACTAGTTACTCAAAGAAAATGAAAATTCTTCCCACATTTCATATTCATACCAAGAATTAGTTACATTACTTAAATCTACCGTCAACAAAGCATCCATGTTGCAAGAAGAGATCCCTCTGGCTATGGGTAGGGCAAAATCCAGGTGGAGGCCTTATTTTCCTCAATGATGGCCTTTGCGGATACCATCCAAGCAACGACATCGGGAGATAACTTTTTTCAATATTTTGCCACGAAATGTCACTGCACCACAGAGACGAATGTGTGCAATAAAAGTAATGTAATACATTAGGCCGGCAACATGGGGAGCACCGGCAACACATTGGACATTAACCTTGACAATCTTACGAGGCTCAATATGCACCTTCTAGATAGTAATAACAACAATAAAAATAATCATTAGTGAATGAGATTATAGACATAAATAAAACACAATAAAGCAAAAACCATCATAGACACAACTTTTTGGTCATTGTAGAATTGCAAGCATCGCTGAATCATATCCTTCACAAGTTTCTGACGATGCTTATTAAACAGCGCATAGGGTCCAATTCCTTCGGCATTCTACCTCCATAGTCAGGAACAATGAGATTATATTTAAAAAACCCTAATGAGTTAAATTATGAGATTATATAAAAAAAAAGCGTGTGGTGAATTGAAAAGAACCTGACTGCTGAATGACTGTCTATAATACTCATTAACTTGTTCATCAGTGAGTCTTTTATCTCTTTTAGCTCCGACAGAAGCCTTACTAGTCGGACGGTGTACAGCAGAAGTTCCTTTCACCGTTTTCTTCGGATTACGATCCACATCATCCCTACCTCTTTTAGCTCCAACAGAAGCCATATCTCTCTCTAACTGTCAATTTCAGAATCAATCAATAAATAACAACAAAACAAGATAGAAGCACACGGAGTTTCAATTCAATGATGCACAAAATCAATCGTGTGAATCGGAGAAGAGAAGGCGGAGTACTTACGACAATCACCGGAACGTATGATATGAACAAAGAGTCAAAGAAGTCGACGATTCTGATACTATTGAATTGGGGTTAGGGTTTTTATTATTTTTTACTGGTGCCTTCAACGTGAATTCACGGAGGGAAGTGTTGTTTATTGGGCTTATATGTTGGGCTTTTTATTGGGCTTCTTGTTGGGTTTATTTTCATGATTTTTACTACTTGGTAGGTTTATAATTGGCTCTCTTCCTTATAAACACCATGGATACTAACCTTGACAAGGTGATCAAGCTCATAACTCGCATTCTACATGGTAATAACAATAATAATTAGTGAATGAGATTATAAACATAAATTAAAAATCAATAAAGCAAAAACCATCATCATAGACAATACTTTTTGGTCATTGTATACTTGCAAGGCTTGTTTAGCATAATTGCTCAAAAGTTTCTCATATCTTTCATCTATGTTAATGTGAGCATTTCCGCCAATCGGATGATCTAAACCTGAATCTGAATCTGAATCTGAATCTTCATCAGAATAAGTTACTACTTTCACCGTGTTATTCAGTTCATCATCAATCTCGTAATCGGAATCTAAATCTAAACCTGAACCTGAATCTGGATCTTCATCGGAAGAAGTTACTACTTCCACCGTGTTATTCAGTTTATCATCAATCTCGTCCCTACCACTTTTATCTCCAACAGTAGCCATATCTCTCTTTAACTGTCAATCTGATTTAAAAAATGCAGAGGAGAAGCATGCCAAGGTTTAGTCAATGATGCACAGCAAATCTCAAATTAGGGTTCTTAATTTCTTATTTATTATTGGAGAATTATAAGGTACAGATTTTATTTGTATAGATATTCTTTTTTTATTCATAAATAAAATAATGTGTGTATTTACAAATGGTTAAATTACACAGTTAGTCCCTACACTTTCAGTGAAATTGCAAATTGGTCTCTACAGTTTAAAAGTTTGTAATTGGGTCCCTGAAGTAAATTAAAATTTGTAATTGGGCCCCCACTAACGTTTAGCGTGAATAGAGACGTTAAATGTTGTTATTTTACCAGAATGCCCTTATCTATCATAACGTTCTTAAGAGTCAGAGTGAAAGAGAAGATGACGATCTCTCACAGCGTTCCTCCAGTATCTGTATCCCTTTGTTAGGGGTGAAGAAGGGTTTCTTCGAGCTGTGATGGAGTCAACCCAGTTGTCCGAAGGAAGCTCAACATCTAGGAGTATGAACAAGAGAAGACATCGATGCTTCTGTGGGGAAGAGATGGTGGTGCTCTCGTTGTCGTCAATGAACAGCCCAGGTAGGAGATTTGTTGCTTGTTGTAAATTACCAAAGTGTAATTTTTTTGAGTGGATTGATAGAGAGGAAGAGGTGATGGGAAAGGGGAGAAGGACTCACTGCTTTTGTGGAGATCTGCTGAAACTCCGAACCTCCAGTACTGTGATGAACCCAAATAGAAGATTTATATCCTGTCCCACTAGAAGATGCAAGTTTTTTGAATGGATTGATGAAGAAGACATGGCTGGGGCTCAATCTCAATGCACCCAACACAGATCTCAAACGGAGGGATGCTCAAAGCATGGTGGAGATTTTATAAGGTTGGATGAATCTATGAATGCTGCACTACTAAAGGCACAAGAAAGAAAGATAGATAGATTACATATAGAGATAGGACGCATGGAAGCAAGTCTAGGAAGATTGCGTTCTGATTTTACATTGCTACAACAACAAAATGGCAGAGTAGAGAGTGACATGAAGAAGCAGAAACAATTGCAGAAGATGATATTGAGTTATGTGTTGGTTGTAATATTTGCAGTGTATTGGTTTAACTAAGTTTGATGAGATAGGAGGAAAAGTGTATCTGCAGTGTGTTGGTTGTAATATTTGCAGTGTATTGGTTTAACTAAGTTTGATGAGATAGGAGAAAAACTGTGCTTGCAGTGCATTTGAATAGTGTTTAGTGTTGAATGTAATCATCTATTTTTTATCAATGACAAGTGAATCTGAAAAATTATTTGCATTCATTTGGTCCCATAGTAGAAAGCTCTAGTAGACATAATATAGAGTAAAGTAGTTAACATTCATATTAATTAATAGTCAATGTGGTCCCTCCAAAACAGCTAGCCACATGCCCAATATAACAAAAGCAACAAAACAAAACAAAAGTGGTTCATAATCCACTGACAGTACATGGACATAGGATACAATAAAGTTCACAGTCACAGCCAAAAAACTAATACCACCAAGTCCTAATTACTTAAAAAAACTAATCTTCTGTGAGGTCTACGGTTTCAGTTGGTCCAGATTTTGCCTTCCTCACACCTATCTTAAGTCTCCCACTGCGCCGCACACCTAAAATTTTTGTCTTAGGCAGTGGTGGAGCTGTGGACCTTGTTGGAGCTGGTGCAGGTTGTGGTGGATCTGTTGGAAGAGGCACTGGTGGAGCTGTGAAAGTTGTTGGGTCTGGTGGAGGCAGTGGTGGAGCTGGTGCAGTCACTGGTGGAGGTAGTGGTGGATCTAGTGCATTCACTAGTGGAGGCAGTGGTGGAGCCAGAGCAGTCACTGGTAGTGCAGAAGGAGTAGCAGATCTAGATTTTCCAGGCCTGGATCCTCCTCTACCACGTCCCCTTCCCCTTCCTCTTTGGCTAACACTAGCATATCTAGTGGTGGAGGTTGCAACAGTAGCAGGAGCAGGGGCACTACCATGAGGAGCAGGGGCACTACCCTGAGGAGCAGCAGTTTCAGATCCAGGGTTATTTCCTGAAGAGAAGAACACACATGATGAGTGATAGAGTACAAGACTACCAAACTATGAGGAAGCCAAGAAATAAAGGCAGATACCTGTTATGTCTGGATTGGGACAATGTCTCCTATTGTGTCCATATTGGCCACAGTTGCTGCAGGTAACTGATGTTCCACTCCTTCTTAGTTTTGTTTGTGATCTATCCTCATCGTGCTCTCTAATTCTTACTCTCCTAGGTCTTCCAGGCTTGACTCTGAAGATTGGAGGTCTAATTGTCTCAAGTTCGACCTTTGGCCACATATTTTCACCATTAATTGGATTGAGTGTTGTCCCATAGCATGCCATATATGCTGCTGGTGTGTAATAGTTACTGCAGTAGTCCTCAGGGTTGTCTCCTTTCATGAATATTGCAGAACAAGCATGCATACAAGGCATGCCAGCCAACCCCCAGAACCTACAACTACATGAACCGGCCAGTAAATCCACCACAAACCTCTCTTGAATCATCCTATTTTTATGTGAAACCTCATACTTTAAATCCCCAGCCCACCTAGGTTGCCATTCCATGGACCTTCTACATATGATGTCTAACCTCTTTCTAGGCTTAGGCAGTATTTTTTCCATGAACTTAGCTCCCTTTTTCTTCTTCTCAGCAAACCTCTCCATCCAATAACATCTAATCCATTCAAACATGGTTAAAATGGGCTTGTCACGAGCTTCCAGAATTCGTCCATTAAAAGCCTCAGATATGTTGTTCATCAGCATATCACTCTTGGCATATGGAGTGAAGTGAGATTTAGTCCATACCTTAGGATCCAGGGCTGCCAACTTGTCATAACACTCTTTATTTACCTCTTTCAAACGATCCATCTTTCTATTCCACTCCTCCGCATAAGTTGCCTTAGCAGTAGAAAGTATCAAGTCCCTTAAAACTGTTCCCCCACCAAAAGCCTTCTTACAGTTGGCATAGAGATGTCGGAGGCAAAACCGATGCTCCACTCCCGGAAGCATTTCATGAAATACTTGAAGCAGCCCCTGCCAAGTGGTCAATGGTCAGCTGAAGTAAAATTAAAATTCACAGAAATTTATAAAACCGAGTTCATAGAAAACTACAATTAATATCTTGCCTTTTGCTGGTCTGACATAAAACCCATTTCTTATTTGTCAACTCTCCAATGTCATGAAGTAGCAAGTCCAAGAACCAGGCCCATGAATCCTTAGTCTCTGCCTCTACTGCTGCAACTGCTAGGGGAAAATAGTTATCATTGGGATCTCTACCCACAGCAACCAACAATTGTTGTCCATGATCACCCTTCAGATGGCAACCATCAAGTCCAATAATAGGCCTACAAGCAGCCAGGAATCCTTTCTTCACAGCATCAAGACACATGTACATTCGTACAAACCTTGGTAGGATTGTTGGAGAGGGTCTTTCCAACTTCAGCTTCAATGTCGATCCTGGGTTTGCTCTTAAGACCTCTGCACAATAGTCTCTGATCCTCCCATATTGCTGCACTGCCTTCCCATGCACCACTTCCCTTGCCTTTCTTCTTGCCCAGTAAGCTTTCCACACAGATATATTTGCCATGTATTTTTCTTGAATAGTTTGAATTACAGTCCCCAGCTTCATATCTTCTCCTCTACTTATGTTATTAGTAATTTTTTTAGCAATCCAATTGCTGGACGCAAGACGGCCACTGTAGTTCCTCCCACAAGTGTGCTTACTGTTCAATGTCTTCAGCCTAACACATCCAGATTTTCCTACTTTACTTGCAAATGCCATCCATGGACACTCTCCGCCTAAACCCTTGCATTTGACTCTGCATCTAACCTGATCGTTCTTGACATATCTAATGTCCCGTCCATTCAACAATGCATGTTCCTTGATAGCCTCCTTAAACTCAGCAATAGATTTAAACTCAGTCCCCAGCCGAAACTCATAATCAACACTCATGTCAGCTTCATTATATCTAGGATACCTCTTTCTTCTTACGGGCTCATCAGAATCTCCATCATAGCTGTCCAATGACTCTGTATCATAACCCGAAGAAATATCACCAACATCAATTTCTGCTCCATCTTCAGTCACCCCTCCTGTGTTATTTTCAACACCAACTCCCACATCAACATTATTAGCATCTGTTCCTAATGAGCCACTGTTACCTCCGAAGGCATTTGGATGCTGACCTTGTTGGTTTTCTTTTTCAACATTAAAGCCAAAATGATCCTCGTGATCACCATCGTCCGCACTGTCATCAAATCTGTTATCTTCACTTGAAGACTCTGATTGACTTACCACTTCTACTTCAACTAAATCATTAGCACTGTACTCACCATCAGAGGGTATATAGTCTTCATCAGTTGAGGTTATCTCAACCCCATTTCCTTGTCTACACCCACTAACTGCATACACATGGCAGTGTTTAATCTCTTGTTCCACTACATACTTACCCATTCTCATTGCATCTCCATCAGACTTCAACTCCCTAAGACCATCCTTCAATGAAACTCCAGGTTCGTTCCACCAGATTTTAGCATTGCCTGTGTATCCAACTTCTTTCAGCGCTGCAACAATTTCTTGTAACGACCACTCATCTAACTCAAACTGCAACCCTTCCACTACCATCCCACCAAGGTATTCTTTCCCTCCTTTCCTGCTAACCATCTGACCACCATGGTAGAGATCGAGAGTAAACACAGAATCTCCCATCACTACCAACAAAAATAAAAAAATAGATTCATCAGAGAAACCCTAACTACATTAGATACTCTAGCATCCACTGAAAAAAAAAAGAACCAAATCAAACCATAACATTCAACTCACACCTGTGAAGGGACTGGGGGTTATGAACCCTTACCTGATTTAGTGTTGCTCTCTTGCACACTTCACTCTTCAGCTGCCAATAATGTCAACCATAAAGCAACTCCACACAGTCCGAACCACACACTCGACGATCAACTCCAACAATGGAAGGGAAGCCTGAGCAGAGAGAAATTCTACTGGAGATGAAGCGTAACGATAATGAAGGGTCTCAGTGGGGTTTTTGGTCATTACAAAAATTTGGAAGTAAGAAATAACGAGTATTTTCTCAGTCAAGCTTCTACATGTGCAACTCACATGCTCAAGGGCGAATATGCTGTAGAATATTCCGTTAAATCAAACGGAATTTGAACGGTAGGGACCCAATTACAAATTTTAATTTACTTCAGGGACCCAATTACAAACTTTTAAACTGTAAGGACCAACTTGCAATTTCACTGAAAGTGTGGGGACTAACTGTGTAATTTAACCTTTACAAATCTGCAAGATAACGTAGGAAAGAGAAAGTAGAATTATAGTTAATACTTAATACACTTTAATAGTTTAATTACAGAATATTATTTTTATCAAAAAAAGGAAAAAAATATGAAATAACATAAAATTCATTTTTGAGAATGAGTATGTGTATATAAAAGAGAAAGAGTCAGACATTCTCTCCAAATATTAAATACACTTTGCCTTTCATATGTTTTCTTAACTCTTTTAATATTAAAATTTCTTTTTATTATTGTATTTAAAAAATAAAATTTATTATTAAAAAATTATTTATTGTATTTTTAGAATAAAGTAATTATACACATAAATTTAATATATCTTTTTAAAAAATAATTAAGCATTGTTAAATTAGTTTAAACAACTTAAAAAAATAATTGACAAAAATAACATTAATTTAATATTAACTAGATTTATTTTATTTTAACTAACAAATGAACATATAGTAATAATAATACTCCAAATTAATTTTTAATAAGGAGGCGCGTGGACTAAACGTGCCATAAGAGGCGCGTTTTAGGGGTAAATGAGTATATGAACTTGTAAGATTTGTATAGTAAAAAAGGCTTGTATATGAAGATTAATTCTTAATTTTTTCATCCAAGTTTTAAATTTTAAAGTTTTTGCAATTTAAATTACATCTTATCTAAATTTAAAATTTTAAAATTATTGTAATTTAAAATTTTTAATTTATCAAGTTTTTCAAACTAAAATAAATTGATCCAATCTAAATAATAATTACTAGAATAAAAATGGATAAAAAAATTTAATTAATATAACATAAATTCTTATTATTTGATTTTTTTATCCATTCTGATTTTAGTAATTGCTATTTGAATTGAATCAATTTATTTTGGTTTGAAAAACTTGATTCTAGTAATTGCTATTTGAATTGAATCAATTTATTTTGGTTTGAAAATCTTGATAAATTAAAAATTTTAAATTATAATAATTTTAAAATTTGAGGATAAAAAAATTAATTTGTCCTTTTAAATTATTTGAAACTGATTCATCTAATTAACTATTATGTTAATATTTATTTTTTAAGTATTAATTTATTTGAAACAAAATTATTAAAAATTAATTTGAAATATTATTATTACTGCATGTTGATCTGCTAGTTAAAAAAAACAAATTCAATTAATATTAAATTAATGTTATTTTTGTCAATTATTTTTTTAAGTTGTTCAAACTAATTTAATAATATTTTAATTATTTTTCTAAAAGATATATTAAATTTATGTGTGCAATTACTTTATTCTAAAAATACAATAAATAATATTCTAATAATGAATCTTATTTTTTAAATACAATAAAAAAAATTTAACATTAAAAGAGTTAAAAAAACATATGAAAGACAAAGTGTATTTAATATCTGAAAAAAATGTCTCATTTTTTTCCTTTTATACACCCATACTCATCTTTAAAAATAAGTTTCATGTTGTTTCATATTTCTTTTTTTCTTTTTCTTGATAAAAACAACATTCCGTAATTAAACTATTAAAGTGGGTAGTGTATTATCTCTTCTAACAATAATTCTATTTTCTCTTTCTTAAGTCATCATGCAAATTTGTAAACACTCATATTACCTGTGTTGTTTTCTTTGTGAATAAAAAAAGAATATCTGTACAAAAAAATCTGTACTATAGTATGACCCTTTATTATTTTTTGCCGTGCCTTTTTTTTTTTGGCACCTTCGATTGACGGAGGTAAGTTTGGGCTTATAGGTTGGGCCTTTTATTGGATACCTTTAACATTCTGATTCTGTTTATTGGGCTTATACTTTGATTTTGGTTTTTGGGATGAAGCTAGTTTTTCGTAAGTATAATTCAATAATGATAAAAATAATCACAAATCAATTAAATTATATATAGAGTGCTGGTTTAGGCACAATTAAATTAATTAAATTACATTTTTTTATTTTTTAGTGTATCTGATAAATTTTAAATAATAAAAATAAAAGTATAAAAAAATATTTTTTTTAAAAATTATAATTTATATTTTTTTATTTTTTAAAAAAAATATTTTATATAATAAATAAATAAAATTATATAAAATATTTAAATATAAAATTATTTTTATTTTTATAAACAAATTTTTAAAAAAATTTCAAGAATAACGTCCAAACAAGTTTAGAGTATCTATAAAAATAAAGAAACTGTGTGTAAAAGGCAATGAAATGAATATTAAAAGAACAAAGAGAAAAAATATTAAAAAATATTGAGCTATAGTTTGGCCGTCTTAGGCCGCCTCAATAATTTGAAGAAAATATCTGCCCAAAAAAAAATCTGAAGAAAATATAAATTATTATTACTTTGTGCCGCTTCTTAAACTAATGCATGTATATAATGTGTATGAGTAATGAGTTTGGAGGATAATTTTTTTTAATAGTTAATACTTAAAGGAGTAAAACGTTAAATGTGCATGTTATTTTTAAAAAATATCAAAAAAATGAAAATGTTCAAAATTTTTTAGTATTTTCAAATATTTTTTAATATAATATACACTGGTCTGACAAAAAATTATCCATGTAAATATAGAAAAAAAAAAAACAAACATAGATTAGAAGAAGAATATATAATATTTATATGCGACTGTAATTAGCATGTAAGTTCATGATTGTTCTTTAATTATTTCCTCATATATTTTTCTTTGAAATAGATGAAATTGATATCTATAGATTATCTTGCGATTATTGGCTAACACAATTTTAGTTAAGCTGAAATTTTAAAAATTTGAATGAAGAAATAATAGTATTCTTCCTATTTAAAATAATAAGATTTCATGTTCCTCTAGCTTGGTATATATTATATCATCATCGAGGGATATGTGAATGAAATGTTTTACAAATTTTAAATTATAAATATATTTTTTTTCCATCCAACAAAAGAGAGGAGAAGAGAAAGAAAGAGAAAAAGAAAAAATTAGTTGAATATGAATTAAAAAAAAAAGTTTGATTTTTAATTTTATTTTGTTGAAAATTTTAAGATTTTTTAACTTTAAGATTTATTCATGTTAAATTATTAAGAGAACAAGAGTGCGAAAACATACCTAAATTCGTGAGTATAATTGAAAGAATTTAATTATTTGATTTTTTTAATTAAAATTTTGTGGATTTTTAATAGGATTAAATCGTAATTCCTATAAAAAAGAATTACAAAAATAATTTTAATGTGTTAAAAATCAAAATCTTAACGTTACTATTTATATTTGAGTATGACACTTATTAAATTTTAAAATTTAAATAAAATAATATCTTTGTTTTTAATCTTAACTAATTTTAAATAAAAAATAATAATATAATAATTAATTCAGTATTTATTATAATAAATAAAATTATCGTTATATAAATAATTTAATATAAAATAACTTAATTTTATTATTATATATTAATATATATGTATTGTCTATAAATAAATCATATTTTAAATATCTAATATTTTATAAGTTAATAATATAAGAGTTTAATTTCTTTTGGATGAAATTGATAACTTGGATGCAGTGGATGAATTGGATATTAGCTTACTATTATGCTAAATCAAATTATCAATAATTGTTTATATAGATTAATTTATTCAGTTATCATATTAACTTATTGCTACGTTGCTCAACTCTAATATATAAGATAGAGATAGAAATAGAGATAAAAGATAGGGAGAGGTATATATAAAGAAACATGTAATCATGACAATCATATATTATTTACAAAAATAATAATTAAAGACGTGGGACAAATCATATATAGTTGCTTCGCCTGGATATATTGGAATAATTCAGAAACTATTAATTATATATAATGAGTGTGTATTCATCACACCTTTGAAAGATACTATTTTATCTACAAAAATGCCACTATTTTATTTTATTTTTGTGGTCCATCTCTTATGCAAGTTTATGCTTTTCTATAGAACTTATTTTATTCATAAATTGATTTCAAGCTAATTTAGATTAAATTAAGTGAATCAAATTTGTCAAAAATCAGGTGCTCGTTGTTTTTATATTTTTCTTCCCCACTTATTGTTTCACTTATTATTTGTTAATTCATGAAAGTGAAATTTAGTTTTCATTGTGAAAGATGTGATCACTAACTTTTTTATTTCTATTGGTTGCGGTGTGATGTGTGTGAGGCACCTATTCTTGTTTTTATTATATGAAAGTATATATATGCAAGTTTATTCAATTTTTCGAATAAGGTTTTATATTTATAGACGAGAGATCAACCTCTATAAAAATGTTGGTATTTGATTTTATAATTAACTAAGTTTGATTGTTTAAGATATAGGACTTGTTTGAACGTTATTAAATCGATAAAAAATAATTTATTTTAATAAATTTTTTATTTTTTAATATATTTGATAGATTTTTAATAGTAAAAATAAAAGATTAAAAAATTATTTTTTTTAAAAATTATAATTTATATTTTTTTTAAAAATATATTTTTTATATAATAAATAAAAAAAATACTTTTATCTTATTTTACCTAAATATAATTGATAAATAAAAAATTAATTTTATATGAGATATTTAAATAAAATTATTTTTATTTTTGTAAATAATTTTTTAAAAGAATATTATTTAAAAAATATTTTTTTTCAAAAATAGGACCCAAACAAATGCATAAAAATGTGATGACTACTATAAATAATACTTCAAGTAATTATTGTAGAACCTTATTTAATTTATACCAATAACTAGATATTTTACGTATTTAAGTGTATGCAATAGATTAAATTATCTTAGGGAGACTCTTAATTTTTCATTTCTTTTATAGGATTTGCATCCATCAAACTGAATCAAGTTAAGATGAAGTTCTAATAATTAACAGAATTTGGATGCTGATAATAATCATATCTATATTAAAAAAAAGGGAAAAAATATAGATATGTATAGTATTATAGTTATATAGATAAGTAATTTTTGTCATATAATATATATCTTTTAACTTCAAACGTTTTTGTCATGTAAAATCATAATTACAATTCTTCATGTTAATCTAAACATGTAAAGCTATGGTATAGTCTTCCAAAGTACATGTTTTATTGCAACCAAACGACCTCGCCATATTCTTAATTATCTTAACTAATTTCATAATAAAATAGTTAAGTTCAATTGTGGCTGGATTAATTAATCAACATGTGAGAAAACAATCAATTAAACAATAAAAATTCTAGAAAAAAAAAAGGCTAACAATGCGACAAATAAAGCTATTTGAAATAAGGTGTTATGAGATATTTTCTCCGCGTTATTTTATGGTTGTGACGCTTTGCAAACCATCAATTTGCAATTCTATATATATTTAATAATTTATCTACAAAACCATGATCAAATAATGCACATCGATTTGGAAAAAGTTCGCTGTTGCAATATCATTAAACTATGTATCTACTTTGTTCTAAGTCACATTATTGTTGGAATTAAAAGCCCACCTTTTTTGTTGAATATATAATATTTTTTGTTAAATATATATAAAAATATAAAATAAAAAATATTATTTATACTAAAAATAATTATAAAATTAATTATTATATATTTATATATAATTTAATTTATCTTTAATCTATATATACATATTCTGTATTGATAATTAATTTAAATAATTAATTTTGATGTACATCTAATATAATTAAATATAAGATAATTATTCAATTGTTCATAAGTAGGAGATGCTACATGTAAACCCCGATTAATTAGTAGATAATTAGTCAATAAATTAATTTTTAATAAGGAGGATTAGAAATATGAATATTATATCAAATTAGGATAGAGCTCATCGAAACGAGAATTTTGACACCAATTTTAAAGAAAACGGTCCAAAATTGGACCGAACGGGCCGAACCGGTTAAACCGGGCCCAAACCAGACCGTGGGCCCAACCGGACCAGCTTTTAAAAAGGACCCACGTCCTCATCTTCCCCATTTCAGCAACGTTGAAGTTGCAGGGGAAAGGAGAGAAAGGAATCCCGTAACCCTTACGGTGAACTCCGAACGCCGTATCTCCTCCGTCCGAGCTCCGATCGCCGCACCGTTTGTGGCCACGCGACCACCGCATCGAGCTCTACGTTTCTACCGGAACAATTTCATAGGTAACTTGTTTTTTTATTCTCAGCCTCTTCTTCCCCAATTTTTGAGAATTTGAGTGGAGGTATTGAATTTCTTTAATTTTTGATGTTTTAGGATCCAATTAGCTTGAGAAAAACGTTCACTCTTGCTTATGTGAAGCTTGGGTAGGGTGAGGATATGATAATTCTATTTTAATTTCATTGAATTTGAGCTTTGAGTATTAAATTGGATATATATGTGTTATGAATGTGTATTAGGTTGTGAATCAATAATTGGAGCTTGAAATTGTGAATACTGGAACTTGGAGGAAGCGGATTAGTTGAGTTTTGAGGGGCTGTCTTGGTTTTGAATAAATAACTTTGGTCGTTACGTGAAAATCGGCCAAGGTATGGTTTATGTTTCTTGCATTTAATATATAATGTTCTGTGAAAACTTAGGCTAGATGACCATAGGATAAGTTGGAATGCAGGTGTATGTTTAATGTTTAGTAATTTGTCGATGAATATAATTGGTTATTAATTTTGGATGTTGAATGTTGTTATGTTAATTTGGAGAGAATTATAGTTGAATGTTATTGTTGATGAACATGGTTGGTTTGGTGCTTGTTGATTAATTAATGATTCGGTGAATTATTGATTTGAGGTATTGTGTGTTAAAAGCCTAGGATTTGTGAACTATGACTCTTAGTTGAATTTTGGTTGTTGGATTTGAATATTGTATGAGTTTAATTGTTGATCTGAGGTAGATTTTTTTTGTGGAGATTGTTATGATAATGAGGAAGGGTATGTTGAATTGAAAAGAAAGCAGGTTTGGACCCGAAAAGGGTGGCAAAGTCCGAGTTTTAGAGGAGATGCTGCCGAAATTTTATAAAAATTAGAGATTTTGTTTATATGATTATTTAAAAAGATTTAGATTCAAAGGTTATATGGTTTGATTTAGAGTTATTAAGAAAATGAGCATGTTTTAAGTTTGATTCATTTAGAAAGTAATGAGTTATGTTTTGAATTGGAACTATTGATGGACGGAATGGGAGGTGTGATAATGAAGGATAAGGATTGAATATGATTGATGTATGATGATGAATGAAATGCGATTGAGAATGATGTTGAAGTTGATGAATTATAATTGAATTATTTATATGGCTTATGAATTTGAATAATCTGAGATACGAGATTCCCTGGATTAAGTGCCGTGGCTTGCCACCACGTGTACCAGGTTGAAAACTCGATACTCTGTTGACCCTACGACGTAAGTGTGTGACCGGGCACTATATGAATTCCCGGGAATGTTACCCCCATTGAGTATTATTGATTATTTGAGAAAAACTATGCATAGACTCTTGGGGATGCACGTCGGGGGATAGTCTAAGTACAATTCAGACTTGTCGGGTTGGCTGGATAACCGACAGATGAGCCTTATCAGCCATAGGACAGGCATGCATCATATGCATATTACTTGAATTACTTGCTTGTGTATTAACTGGGTGTGCCTAAATGTACTTGCCATGTTAAATGTATATTTGTTATCTGCAGTACTTGTAACCTTCTTGTGCTTGCCTTTGTTTGTTTACTTGTCTGTGAAAATGCATGATGGAGTTGGAGGTAAGGAGGAATGGCAGAATGGGATTTAGATTTAAGGTTAAGTTAAGTTAGGTTTAAATATCCTTAGTAAACCACCTTTTATGGCTTCTATTTAATACTTTAAGCTCTATAATCTGAGTGTCGGCGTTCTAGGATTGCCTCTGGCATTCCCAGGACCTTATATATTATGTGTGTGGCACCTTTACCATACTGAGAACCTCCGGTTCTCATTCCATACTATGTTATTATTTTTCAGATGTAGGTCGAGAGGCATCTCGTTAGGCGTCTGGACTCTTGAAGCGGAGTGGTTACTGGGTTATTTTGTTATCCTATGATGTATATATATGTACTTAGCTTTCTCTCCACATAACTTATTCTTTTTGATCCTCCTAAAGGTGTATGGAGAGGCAGGATTTTGTTTATGTACATTTGAGTTTTGGATATGTATATATATGTATATATGTGTGTATATTCTCCGGCCAGTCTTGACTTCGCAGGCTGAGTCAGGAGCTCGTTATTTTGTATCTTTGACTCTCTATTCCTGTTTTGGGTTACTTGACACTTGATAGCTGTAGCTTTCTTTGCACGCAAGTTAACTCATTTCTCGAGCGTTGCGCTTTTATATTCGCGATTTTTTTATTTCCTCTATTCTTCAAGGCTCCTAGCATATTATAATTCTTCTGCTATTATGTGTACTCATTTTATTTTAGAGGTCGTAATACCACACCACCTCTGTTTTACGACTTAAGCGTAAAACTTAATGTGGTAGGGTGTTACACTACAAAGGTTGAAAAAGTTATTCAATATCCAATTTTCTTTTATTTCAATCATTTTAATAAGTGTGATCACATTCTCATATATGCAACATATATTTGGTGTGAATTACATTTTATAAGACCAACTGCTATTAATATATATATATATATATATATATATATATATTTCCAACAAGTATCGATTAAGTTGACTATAAAAAAATTACTTTTAGTTGTATTTTGTTTTGTTTTTAGCGACAGTATATAAAAATAGCTCCTAACCATATATTTACAGTAATTAGACATTAATTATTTTATATTTTATTATAAAAAAATTTAGTGACAATTATAAAAAATACAAATAAAAACCTTCTCAACGATGATAAATCTTGTAACTTATAATAATAATAATAATAATAATAATAATAATAATAATTGAAAAAATTAAATTAAACTAGAATAAACAGTGTTGTTATTACCACTTAATAATTTGCTATAAAAATAGTTTTTGTTGTAGCGATAGAATAAAAATATGTATTAGAATTGTAATAAATGCGATAATATGATATTTTGTAACAGTTGGTTACTGTAATTATTAAATGGAAGTTCCCATCAGAAAGCCTCAAGCTCTCAACCCTCAACGACATGCATGCGTTTGATTGAGACAAACCGGATATATGCTTACACATTATTGAGATAAATTCAATAAATGACACTGAAAGCATAATTTTTTTTATGTTTTCTAATATTCTAATTCTCTTTTCTTATTGTTTGTTATTGACTTTGTTTTTTAGTAAGACTCTTTAATTTTATTCTTTAATTTCTTTTGATTTAATTAAAATTTTATTTTTATTTTTTTATATTTTTAATTCATTCAATTATTTTACATTTTATTTTGTAATTATATTAATATATATTTTTTTATTACATAATTAAATATTATTGAATAATAAGATTCATTAGTAATTTAAATTTTGAAATATAGTATATTAACTAAGAAAAAAAAACAGTTCAAATAAAAAATAAGATTTAAATATACAGATATCTATTAATATTTTTTTCTTTTGAAGTTAGTTCTAATTTTGTTAGTAATAATGACATTAATTAAAAAAAATAATTATAAATATTATAAAGAGTCAATTTCGTAATCTTATAAGACATAAATTTTAAATAATTATTTAATAATATATATATATATATAATAAAATATTTAATTATATTAATAATGAAAGAATTATTCAATCTTTTTAAAATATATATCAAATTTAAAAAAATTTAATTCTAAGCTATATATTATTATTTAAATTACTATATAAGTATTTTAATTTATTAGTTAAATAACTAAAAAATTAATTATATTTTATAATAATAAAATATAATTATAAAATTATAAAAATTATCATATTTTTTGAATCTGTCTATATAATGGCTATTCAATTTCGGGAAGTTAAGATTTAAAAGCATGAAAACATGGAGCCATAATAAGTGAGAGGCTGAAACAGATCATAAGTGATAGATTAATTCCAATTTTCAATCCTCAACACTCATTCAAACCAGACCTATATCTAGGATTTAGATCTTCTAAAGTTTGAATTTCATTTTAAAGAGTAAAGTGTGATTTTTTATTATTGATTTTATAGGTAAGATCAATAATAAATATGAAATAAAAATTATTTAATAATAAAAAACCACATTTCATTCTCTAAAGTGAAATTCAAACTTTAGAGGATTCAATACAAATTCCTATATCTATTATCTACCACTCATACATATATTATATACTAAAAATTGAATTAATTAATATATTAAAGGGAAATCTAAACTAGCGGTCACTATATGCAATTATGCACCAATGTTAATGTGGGCATTGTCAATGGAATTGAGCATCAAGTAGGCTAATAAGATTCTCTTCCAAAACTGAGCCACAACCATGAATGGATTCTTTTTTATTGTTTTTATTATTAATTTTGGAGGTTTCATAAGTCTTATTAGCTGTAATCGACTCAAGAGCACGTCAGCACCAGTCCCACTTCCCCTTACTTTTATTCATTTTGGATAGCATGGGACATTGTTCAGAGCCCCTACCTCCTCTAATCATTTTTTTTTGTCGAGATAAGAAGATTCGAATTTGCGATCTCTTAGTTGAATATAGAGAGATTATGTTATTTAAACAATAATTCATTGGTTATTAATCATTATTGTGAAGTGAACTATTTTAATTTTTAATCATTTATTTGTTACTTTTGAGAATTAGTTAATCATGTATATATGTCTTGTT
The DNA here is from genome assembly GCF_003086295.3 of Arachis hypogaea. Classification (NCBI taxonomy): domain Eukaryota; kingdom Viridiplantae; phylum Streptophyta; class Magnoliopsida; order Fabales; family Fabaceae; genus Arachis; species Arachis hypogaea. The sequence goes on from NC_092044.1 coordinate 678,069, forward strand.
ACTTATGTGGCCACATTTTAATAAAGTTTTATTAACCTATGTTATTTTTGTAAGAACCAAACCCACAATAGACAAAAAAACTAAAAAATTAGTCAAATTTATTTAATTTTTTAATAATTAATTAATTTAAAATAGTTTTTTTAAAATAATTATATAGTTTATATATAAATATATTATTTTATTATATATAATTTAATTTTAGTTAAATCTCAATTAATTTTGTAAATATTTAAATTTTTAGTTTTGCTATTTTAATTACCGATTTAGCTTTTAGAACTTTAACTTGTGCCTAAAAATTAAAGAATAAAAAGAGTATTTGCTCATAATACACATTTTGAATATTACCCATAGTCATACTTTAGTTAAATCAACTTTTTATCTACAAGATCTTCAGTTATAATTAATGTATTATTAATTCAATAAAAGTTTGTGTACTAAATCACCACTACCTCCAGTTTCTATATATGATATAGATAACAGAATATATTTTCTTAAAAATTATCCATGATGAAAGACATGTTAAAAAATAATTTATTATTTTCTTAAATATTAATAATAGGTTGATAGTATGAATTTTCTAACATAATCAATGTATAAAAATAATATCTACTTCAAAATATTTAGTTGAAATTTTATTTTGAGTCAATCGAATTCAATAAAAAATAAGAATTAAATTTTGATGTATTAATTATATACAAATGATTTAGTATTAAACTACTCCTCCAACTTAGTCTATGACAACAATAAATTCGTGGTCTACAAATTCAACCCAACAGAATACATAAATTAAATTATAATTTTAGTTTTTATTATCTTTTCTTTATCTTATCTTTATTTGTTTTTATCTTTCATAGGACAATACTCTATATATATATTTTTTTGTTGACTTACTCTATATATATTTAGTTTTACCCTCATAATTTACAACATTCTTTAATTCAATTCAATTCAATCAATCAACAATCAATAAAAGTTTGCATTCTTTTTTTTTTATTCTTTCACAATTTTATCAGTTACTTTTTAAATTTAAATAATAAATTCTAAAATTATTTTTAACATGAAAATGTATATAATGTACAATTAAATATGGCAATATATATATTGAATCCAAATAACAAATCTCAAGTTAAATAAATTCTTTACACAAATAAAAATAATAAGAAGAAGTTGGAAAATACTAATAATTCAAGCTTATATAATAATAAATAAATAGAAATTTTTTTTAAAATTACTAATTTTTGGTATTTTTGTTATTATTATTTGACTAGTACAAACACTAAATTATTTTGAAAAAATAAATTTTATTAATTTATATATATAATTTTAAAAAATATAAATACAAATTTTAATGATTTATCTGTATAAATTTTAATAAAAATTATATATTTTTGTGTAAAAATTTTTATAAATATAAATATAAATAATTATTAGTTAAATATTAATAAAAAATAATAATATTTATTGATTATATAATATTAATATAATAATAAGCATAATGACTAGGTGTGAAAGAAAAAAAAAATAGGAATGCAATTGCAAAAGGTATACCATAACCTAGACGGCAAGAACAATGGTAGTACAAATAAGATAGCCGCACTCCAAAACCAAACAAACAATGATGATAAGTGGCTTTTGTTCCACGTCATCTCCACCTGTTTCAAATCTTGTTCAACTATATTTTCTCATTTTTGGCTTTTCTAGATATTTCTGATTTTTCTCCCACCTACTTTTGTTTTCATAATAATTGGTCCACCTCTTAATAGTTTCCCTTTTTGTGAAGAAACATCACTAATATATTAACAATATAATTAATTAAATATATATTTCATAAACAAAAACTTAAATGATTAAAACCTTTTAAACAGCATACAATAATTAAATATATAATACTAGAGACTCAATAAATATGATGTATTTTTGTAATTTAAATATTAGCACTTTTTTTCTCAACAAATATCTTTAAGATTATTATAATTATAATTAAGAAAACAATAAAACAAATTTGCAATAAGAAAATAAATTTTAAATATTCTTAATATTAAATAGATCCAAATTTTAAATTTTAATGACAAATCAAATATATCAAAAAAATAAATTTTAACTAATATTATTTTAAAAGATATTATATGTATATAAAAAATTAATTATCAAATTAATTATTATATATTTATATATACGTGTGTTTAAATTTTATTTTGTTTTTTAAAATTTGAGTTTAATTTAATAAACTCATGTAATTATAACTATTTTTTAAATAAATATTTATGTAATGTAATTAATGTAAAAAATAATTATTTTTATTAATATAAGATTATATATTTAGATGTGCGTATAAATGAATTTTAAATTGAGAGTGCATCAAAATTAAATTATTTAAAATATATTCAAAACATTAATTAGGTTGAATAGCTGGTGTTTTCCAATTTTTTCAGATCTTAGACTTCTTTGATCATTAAAAAAAAAAAAAAAACTAATATCCTTAGAAGCACATTTTAAATAAAAAGCCTACGAATCATACTAGTAAAATAATAAATTAATAATACTTTTTTAATTTTTATAGAATATCCTGGGTAGAGTCTAGTCAGCGTTTATCAGCAACCACAGGTCCTTACCTTTTTCTTCCAAATTCCAAATCCACTCTGAAATCAAAACCGCGTCCTCCAAACCGTTCTAGAGAAACACACAAAGCGCAATCCCAATCTCAATATATTCCCCCTCACTCCATTAATAAATTCCATCACAACACAAACTTCTTCAACTTTCACTCAACCTAACCCAAAAACGGAAAAACCACACCCTTATTTTTTCTCTTCTTTCCTTCTTCCTCTCTTGCACGTAGATACACACCGGAGTTCCAATCTGGTGTATCACCTATGCACCATGAAGATCTTCAACCCTTCTGAATCCTTTCTCCGAAACGTTGTGTGTCCCTCGGACACTATATTCCTCAAAGGAATGAACCTCTCCAATCTTCACCACTCCACATTCTCCCTCCTCTCTTGGCCATACAATTAGCCTTCACAACCACTAATCTTAACTAACTTTCTTTCTTTTCCTTTTCTCTCTCTGGAATCTTCCTCCCATGGATCTGAAAAACGAGATGGAGATCAAGTTGTCGAACAGCGCTAGGACGGTGATATTCAACAAGTACGAGATGGGACGCGTGTTAGGTCAGGGGAATTTTGCCAAGGTATACTACGGCAGGAACCTAGCGACGAACGAAAGTGTGGCGATTAAGGTGATAAAGAAGGATAAGCTGAAGAAGGAGAGGCTGATAGAGCAGATTAAGAGAGAGGTTTCGGTTATGAGGCTGGTGAGGCATCCGAACATAGTGGAGCTGAAGGAAGTCATGGCCACGAAGGGGAAGATATTCTTGGTTATGGAGTATGTTAAGGGAGGCGAATTGTTCAAGAAAGTGGAGAAAGGGAAGCTCAAGGAAGATGTAGCTAGAAAGTATTTTCAGCAGTTGATCTCGGCCGTTGATTTCTGCCATAGCCGCGGGGTCACTCACAGAGATCTCAAGCCGGAGAATCTGCTGCTTGATGAGAATGAAGAGCTTAAGGTCTCCGATTTTGGCCTCTCTGCTTTGCCGGAACAACGCCGTGCAGGTTCGTCACACTTTTTTAATATTTTTTTTTCAATTATTGAAAGTCTTAATTTGTTGCTACTGGTTTGGCTATATTAGGCTATGATTGAATCACAAAATTGACTATAATTAGGGCATAATTTCTCTTATTGATTATAAAATTAGGTCATAGTTTTAGTATGGTTTTGTAGTATACCATATTTGTTGGATGAGTCTTCCAATTTTGGTATCCACGCGAAAAATCAACATAACAAAATGCATGAACTCAACTGTTTAGAATTTGTTAGTGGAATTACTTGATGCTAATTGTTGTGCAAAACATGGTGCAGATGGTATGCTGATAACACCGTGTGGAACACCTGCATATGTGGCACCAGAAGTGTTGAAGAAGAAAGGGTATGATGGATCCAAAGCAGATATATGGTCTTGTGGAGTGATTCTTTATGCTCTGGTTTGTGGCTATCTACCCTTCCAAGGCGAAAACGTGATGAGAATCTACAGAAAAGCCTTCAAGGCTCAGTATGAATTCCCTGATTGGGTTCCGGAAGGAGCAAAGAACTTGATCTCAAACCTACTTGTAGCTGATCCTGAAAAGAGGTTCTCAATTGCAGATATCATGAAGGATCCTTGGTTCCAAGTCGGCTTCATGCGTCCGATTGCATTCTCCTTTAAGGAGTCTGCCATTGGGGACAATGTGGATGACTTCGATGAGGATGATGGTGATAGTAATAACAATCAAGAGTTTAACAAGGATGATTTGAAGCAGAGTAGTTCTGCTAAGCCTGCACGGCCGTTTTACAATGCTTTCGAGATAATTTCCTCGCTGTCGCATGGTTTTGATCTGAGGAGTTTGTTTGAGACAAGGAAGAGGTCACCTTCAGTGTTTATATCAAAGCTTTCGGCTCAAGCAGTGGTGGGGAAGCTAGAGGCTATGGCGAAGAAATTGAATTTCAGAGTGGCCGGGAAGAAGAAGAAGGAGTTTGTTGTGAGGATGGAAGGGGAGAGGGAAGGGAGGAAAGGGAGGCTGGCCATGACGGTGGAAGTGTTCGAGGTGGCGCCGGAGGTGGCCGTGGTGGAGTTCTCGAAGTCTTCTGGGGATACCTTGGAGTATATCAAATTCTGTGAGGAAGAAGTTAGGCCTTCATTGAATGACATTGTTTGGAGTTGGCAGGGAGATGGTAACAACTAATAATACTAGTCATGCCATTGGGATTATTTTGCCTATGTTGTTCTTCCTTTTTACTGTTTGATGCAGCTATATAATAATATAGTTTGATTTGCATAATAAGTAAAAGAAAAGGAAGATGCTAGGAAAGAAATAATGCTGTATTTTGATTTTAGTTACAGGATTTCATTTCATTTGTGTAAAAAATTTGAGTTTAGTTTCTGATGATGTTTGAAGTTAATACTGAAAAGTCATCTCCAACATATAGCTTTATTCTTCATTTAGTGTTTTATTGTTCCGAAATTTCAAATTTCTGATTTAATTTGGTGTAGAAAATGGATTCCATGATCTACAATATCTATATAATAAGGTTTAGTAGCTAACAATAGTTGAAGATGATGCAAAGAATATGTAACCTTATAATTTGTAAATTGTGGAATTCAATGTTACTTCCTTAAACATCTAAAAAATCTAATAGAAGGTAAAAGGTAATTTTATAAGCAAAAGACTACATGTGACAAGATAGTTTAAACATATAGAAGAATATTTACAGCTCATCAAAATTGAATTTCAAGAAATATTTGAATCTGCTTCTTATCCTCTACAACAATATGGATATAGATGATTCGTACACGATGGGCAAATAAGGGTTTTTGCATTTTGATTATTATTACTTTAGTCTTTAGGTTGGGACACATGAAGCAAGTAGAAGTGATCATTTGGAGGGTAGTGAAAAGCAAATTGTCAAATAGATCAGTTGACTCTATATGTAATTGGAAGGCTAGGATTAAATTTCATAAATTTGGTTATTCAATCAAATTACTTTTATGTTGGTTGGTTGGTGCTCAATTAGATTATTTTATGTGGTGGTGTGTCACCATATGGATATTATTTTAACTGATAATTTTTTTCATAATTGTCTTTTTGTCAACAAATGGAAGAAGTGAATTAAGACTTTTGGTTCCATAAATTATTTATATATTTGAATGGAGGATATGAACATGAGTGCATCAGTGAAGCATAATAATTCATACTAATATATATTTTAACTTTTTCCTTTAGGATTTGGTACTTTTATATTTTGTAACATATCATATATATTTATAGGTATGGTATCCATGTCCTCTATAGGGAAAAAAAAATAGCAAGTAGGAAAAAGATGAAATCATTCAATGTCATGAATGATATGATATGACTTTGTATATTTATCTTGAATAAGGCCAATGCACTTTTTTATCTTAAAATAACTACTAATTCTAATAAAATAAATAACTGAGGCCCGGATAGTGGACCAAAATATCAAGTAGAGAGTAAATTGCAAGACAGCCAAGACATTGATTTTCTCTAACATCATCATTGGTTTATTTTATTATTTTTTAGTACCAATTTCTGTTGTGTTCTTCTTACAATTCTGTACCCCAGGTGTGCAATTTAATTCTAAGGCGAAACAAACGGCAATTTTTTTCCCCAACATAGATTAACTGTATTTTTACTTCTTAGCTTTAATTTAATTTTCCCCCTCTATTATTATTCCACCATGTTTTTTAATACATATTTAGCAGATAAAATCAAAAGTGCAAAGTCGGCATTGGTGTGTGTACTGTGAGTGGAGGAGACATTATTAAATGTCAATTTTATCCATAAATAAGGACTAAAGAGGGGGGTTGCATCAATGGCCAATGGGGCCTTATTGAATTTCAAAGGTTCCATCAGCTGACTAGGATCATACTCACCTTTGTCACATGAGGCTCTAAAAAAATCCCTATAATTCAGGAAATTGAGTATATATAACAACAAAATAGGGAAAAATAAAATTAAAGGAATTTGATTGCTGGCTATCAAAATTTAATAGTGCCAAAATTGGATCAATATATAATATAAGGAGGATGTTCAATAAAGACGCGTAAAATGTCTTTTTGTAAAGACACTTATATGTCGCATTATTATTGGACATATTAATGAATCAGTTATTTTGAATTTTTTAATAAATTAAAATAAAACTGATTTTTTTTTATAACAATAACGATAAACCTAATTGTTATCAAATCCGATCGAACCGACTAATTTATATAACTCACTGGATCATTTTTTTATTTTAAAAAAATTAGGAATATATTTGTCTTTTTATCAAAAAATTTAAACATGATTCAGTTTAGATTGTATAAATCGATCGAATTAAATCGGGTTTAATAATTATAGTGCGGACAATTAGGTTTATTATTGTTGCTATAATAAACCAATTTTGTTCTAATTTATTAAAAAATAAATTATTAACCAGTTTAATAAATATGTCTAATAATATCATGACACATATAAACACTTTAAAAAAAACATTTTTAATATCTTTATGAAAGTGGTCTCCATAATATAATAATTCAGAATGTATGTTAATAGTTAATTTAAAATAAAATTATTTTTTTAAGCATGCACAATATATATTTAGAGTTTTAGGAATTAATACCTCTTTTTTTTCATAATTTAGATTTATAATAAAAGAAGTTCCATGGAATTGAACAACTAACTGACGTGGAAAATAATCTTTCTTAATAAATGTTATAAAAAATTATAGATGATATTTAAAGTTTTATTTCTTTATTTCTAAAAAATAAAATAAAATAAAATAAAATCTATGGTGCATATTAAAAAATGTGCATTATTAATAAACAATTTTTTATGTTTTCAAACCCACCTTGCCATGCAACTTGCATAAGCATATGTGAATTTAATTTATCACATCTTTTTCACAGCCCCACCTATATATACCTACATACCTAACTCATCTATCACTATGCATGTGACAATCAATATATGAAAACTAATTGCAATTATTGCAGCAGTAATTTTCAACTAATATGAATATTAAACACTAATAATTATGGTCTTTCTTTGTTTTAATTGAAAAACTGAACATAAATGGAAAACTTACTTAGCCTGTTAGGTTTCTGTCAAAAACAAAGCATATAAGGGTATTATCCTTGTGAAAGGCATGAATATATGCTAATGATTTTTATTTTATTTTTTTGAAAAATTGAAAATAAAAAAAAAGGGATAAAGAAAAGAAAAGGACAAAATTCTAGCTATGGCAATCCCTCACGCCAATAAGATACATTGATGGTTAATTGCTGGCTCATCAAACTGATATAATTGTTGTGATTATTATTGTTTCTAAAGTTGAACCACTACCTCAATTCGTCATGTAAATCAATCAATTAATATACCATAATATTTTAATATTACTATTTTAAAGTGTACTTGAAATGAATGGTAAAGTAATTAAACTATAGTTGTGAGAATCGAATCGGTAATCGAATTAGTCAAATTATTAGTTTACTAATTTATTAGTTCAATCGATAAATTGTTGGTTGAACCGATAAAATTGGTCTCTCATAAATATAAAATAATTAAAAATTTAAAATTAAAATTTGAAATACATATTTTCACTAACATTTTATGAAGAATTAAGTATCAACTTCTGAAAATAACTAATATAAAAAATCATAAAATTTATCAGTAATACTACAATAGTATCTTAATTTGACACAATAAAAAAATTTAATTCACAAAGTCTATCATCTAACTATAATATTAATAGATTTTAACACTAATATTAAAATAAATAACCTTAATCACAATACTAGTATTGAAATATCCAGATGGCTTCGTGTTAATTCTGAAAACGACAGAGTACTTACAAGAGATTTTGATATTTAAATCAACAAAGATTTAAATAGATTTATGAAAATTAAAATTAAAAAATATTTGAATTTAATAGAATATTTACAAAACATGGTGATTATCTGATAATCACTTACTAAATCTTTTTTCTATACATAATGAGTAATTTTTTTTTATTGTATAAGAAGTTAACTCATGTTGGGTAGATATCTATCTTGGTGTGAATGATAATAAAAACACCGAAAAAAATAAAAATTTATTTCTTAAGTCAATTTAAAAAACGATAGTTAAAAATATTTACAAGAAATTTTAATGTATAAATCAACAAATTAAAGATTTAAGTAGGTTTATAAAAATTGAAATTAAAAAATACTCGATTTAATGGAATATTTATAAAAAGTGATTATTTGATCATCATTTACTGAATTTTCATGACCAAAACAAATCCTGTTGGATCTAGTTGGGCCAAGTTAATTACTCTATTTAGAGCCATTGCTTTAAATATTTTGGCCATAACATGAACAATTATATGATAAAATAAATATGAAGGAATTTTATCCCACTAAGTCTTTGAAATGACTATATTAAGAAATCGGGTAATTATGTGGGACAAATAATTATAGTAGGTGGGAAATTAAATCAGATTATAGTGGTGATGATCAAATCTAAAGGCAAAAGAAGTAGCCACTTGGATCATCAATGTGTCCATAGAACTCATAAAGAGATTACTTAATTGATGATTATGAAAATAAGGCATATCAGAGTAATTAATAATCCAATGATGTTGGCTTGTGTATTCTCCTCTCTTATTGGAAAACTAGACTTTTTGCAATGAGAAAGTCAAAATAATGATAAAAGAAAAAACAATGATAACGAGTGTTTTTTTTTTAACTTGAGGGTAAATTTGGACTTAAGTAAACATTTAAAAAATAATAATTTAGTATTATATTTAAATCACAAAGTTAATTAGAATTGAAAGTTTCATGCAATAGTTATTTATAGATAATATTTTAACATTTCACTGACTATATTTAAATAAATAATATAGTATTTTAATTAAGATGAACCAATTACTCAACTAACAAAAATTGGCTACACTTGTTAAAATTATTCAAGATAAAAACTGATTTATTATTCATGATGAGTTCTAAATCATCACCTTAATTGTGTATTTATCTCTAATTCAATCTATATATAACTTGGCACTTGCAACCTATGACTTTAATGACATAAAAGGTTTCAATCATTAAACGGTAATAACAACAATTTATGTGATATAACTTGACTACTAAATGTTTATACAAGTAATTAATTTGAGTTAGTAAAGTAGTTAATTCATTGTTCATTTAAACAATTATTGAAAAATTGAATTTTATTTTTTATATGTAATAATTTATTAATTAATTTGATTTGGCGAATTAAAAAATATAGTGAATATACAACAAAAATAAATGTCTATATAAGTCTCCTTTTATGTGTTGAGAAAGAACTCTTTAACCAAATTATAACTCTAAAATTCGAAAATACTACTTTCATTTCAATTATGAATTTTACATAGGAACAAAATTTCGAAAAGGAACCTTATCCGATTCTAAAAAAAATATGTGAACATTTTAAGTTTTTTTTATATAATAAATATATTGAAAATGCATTAAATTTTTAAACTCTCTTATCAATATGAATTTTTTAAATTGCTAATAATCTCACTTCTTAAGAAAATTTTAATATATAATAAGAAGTAAGCTAATAAAAACTTAAGTTGAAACCACAGCTAGGATTGCGGCATGTGTGGGAAGCAACATTAATAATGTCCATCTCATTGTTTTTCTTCAATCCAAATCCATGCTCATAACTCATGAGTTCTTATGTTACGTCACTATAACTAATTAAGACTAGTAGTAAAATGATATAATATAATGTCCCCTTTTGCTACGATTCTAGTGGCAATTAACTTGATAATCTATTAATCGTATACACTCTTAGCTTCTCATCATTTCTTTATTAAATATATATATAATAATCAAAGTTGTATTTGAAATTCAGACGTATCATATGTTAGAGATAAGTGCATATGTTAAATAAAATATTATTATTATTATTATTATTATTATTATTATTGTTATTATTATTATTATTATAAGTTTTTATAATTTATAATAGTATCTTTAATTAAAATTAAAAATAAATAATTATAATATGAATCATAATAAGGATAAATGGCAGTATTAAGCCATTTTATATCAAAATTTACGTGATTAAGTCAAACAAAAAAATGAAACATGAATCAACTAAAAGCATGTCTCTATATAATTTGAATCAAACCTATTCGAACTAAAAAGTATATTAATTCGAATCAATCCTGTTCAAATTAGTGACGGAGTTTATTTACAGTGTGAATAGTTCGAATCATACTGATTCAAATTATTGATGGGAAGTTCGAATCTATCCTATTCGAATAATAATAATAATAATAATAATAATAATAATAATAATAATAATAATAATAAGATTTAAACATACTTTATTATATTAGGTTATATAAAAATTAAACTATTTAAATAAATAATTCAATGTTTAGAAGTCAAGCATTAGAATAATTTTTTGGGAAATATTTATCATATTATAAATTTATAATTATGTAAGTATGTGAAGGATTTATTTTTTAAATTACGTTTTTAAATTAAATGACTTTCAATATTATTAGATTGTCCTATTTTTAAATCAATCAATTCATTTTATATTTATATATTGTAATTATTTATTTTGTAACGAATATAACTAAAATTTTAATAACAATTATTAAATTAAATTTTTTTACAATAAATACTATAAAAATTTATAATGTACTCGTTATTAACCTATCATATAATTTCTCGCTTATACTAGAATTAATAACAAATTAGCTCTAGAACTTACATGTATTTTTAACACCAGAAACTTTTGTTTATTTGTTCACGCTAAAGGTACACTTTTACTAGAAAAACAATTATTGTTGCATCATCACACACAAAAATTAAAATAAAAATTTAAGTAAATAATTGAAAGATGATATTTTCAAACATTATTGAAGCTGATTTTTCTTCTCTTATACTGGCATATATGCATTATTATCCAGTCTAAGATGTTGACATGATTGTTGAAATTAAAGAGGATTTTTTTTTATCCTCTAAGATCTTATGTATAGTGATAAATGATAATGATAGGGTGCAAGGTGTCCATTTTTTAATAACAAGAAATTGCCACATATAGCCATAATAATAAAATAGCATGCTTCTGGGATATTCATGTACGTGTTATATATTAGTGTTATGATATCATCGTCACATTATTGTAATTTTAAGCTAAGGTGTCCCTCCACATAATCGCTATATAAATCATATCTTAATGTCTTTCCCCAACGTTATTTGTCAGTTATTTATTTGCATGCCATTATCAAATATAAATTATAACGACAAAAGTAGTTGTCAATAATAGCATATGTGTTAGTCAGAATTTGCGATCAAAATCAAGAGTTAAACCCTTTTTTCTTTAAAAAGTGTAACATCTTTTTAAGTTGGACAAATCATTTTTATTCCGCCCAATTTTGTTTGAATATCGAGATGATTCATGTTCTTTCATGACATTATACCACGACATTAGTATATATAGTTTGAAAAGAAAACGGAAAGAAAAAAAAAAAGAAAACCGGAGTTCCATATAATTTACGGCTGATTTAATTTCATGAAAAAGTGGTGAATATATATTAACAAAAATTATTGTTAAATAAAAAATAAAAAAATTAAAATAGTAATAAGTTCTGAACCAGCAAATATCTATATTATTCTAAAAAAGAATATTTTTAGAGTGGTTTAATAATAATATTTAAATAGATTATATCTCAAGATATTAAATTTACACGAGATAATAATGAGGTTGGAAGGATGAGTTTTTATTTTTTAGCGAGTCTTTAAACTCATTTAAGTTATATATCTTTGGTAGTTGACATATGATATATATATGATTTTTCTGTTAAAAAATCCTTTAAATAGTAACGAAAATTAGTTTTATGAAAGTTTTATTTATAATAAAATTTTCACAAAGTTCTTTTCAACAATATAATTAACTATGACCACTATTATTACTACCTTTTTTCATTTTCATCATTATTATATCTACCTCTATTATTTTTATTGTGTAACCATACTTTATCATCATGGTTATCTCTTCTAATGTCATCATCACCAATACAAATATCATCAACATTAATGTTATTTTATTTTATTTCTTATTTGATGTTATTTTTCTCTTTAAAAGGTTTATTGCAATTACCTTTTTTTTCTGCGACATCATTTTCAATAATAGTTTTTCTCTACTTAACCATCACCGATAAAAAAAATTTTCAAAAATAAATAGTTTGTAAAAGTTTAAAAATCTCATAAATTATAAATAAAACTCTCCACAAATTAATTTTAATTATTATTTAACGGACTTTTTAATAAGGGGATCGTATTATTAATATAAAATAGTGAAAGGGCAAAGTATCCTTTTTTTTTTGGACAATGGCCGGGTTAGTTTTTTTTTTCTTATCCAGATATGAATAGTGGAGATAGAAGAGAATACAAAATTTCTCCTTGTTTTTGGTCTTTTCTGGGCCGAAGCCCAATACTCACACTCAGCAAACAGCAGAGAGGCCCCTAGATCCTCTTCTTCAGCCACCAGGGTTTAGCGATTTTTCTGGGCCACCCTTTAACTCATGGGCTATTCTCTAACACTATTATATATTTATATACAGATCATATTTTTTTTTCTGTGACTGTATATGGATCACGATTATTATAATAAATAACAATAGTATAATCCAAGTTCATTCTTAGTACAGAAGCGAATAAAAAAAAAAAGTAAAATTGGGTAACAACGTTACTTATGTTAGTAAAATGGATAAAAAATAATTAAAGTAAGAAAAGATCATTTCAAGAAAAGTAATTAAATTTTAATAAAAAATAAACTAAAATACATTAACTTATATGTATATTAAAAATTACAAATTTGATCATGATTAATGTTTTATTTTATGATAATGTGTTTTTTATTTTAGAATATTTAAATTCTTTGTAGTCGTACCTTAACCATATACAACAAAGCTTCAAATCAAATCCAGACAACCTAAGACAAAAAGGGTTCCACTGTGGTACTTTCGTACCAAGTTGCAAGTTGCATCGGGTGCACGTGCGAACCTGCTTTTACTTATTTTTGAAATAATAAAAATAGGAAGAAGCTGTTCGGATTGAGTTCAAATTTGAAGTGATAAGTCCGAATCAAAATCTAATTCAAGAGTAAGATTATGGTTAATTTTTTTTGTTATAGAAGTAGGGGTAGTGATATAGTTTAATATTGTAATTTTTAGTATTTTTTAAAACTGTGAAAAGTACATAAATTGAAGGGTTTGATTTTTATACTTTAAATTTTTTAATTTTTTTACACAAATCAGACGGTCCGATTTGTATACTTCTCACAAATCGAACGGTTCAATTTTTACTTCTCTAATTAAATAATTCCACATTTGAGTATAAAATGTCAGCATTTTAAAAAAATACCACTACCATTCTAATATTAAAAATAAAAAGTTCTAAGATTATGGCTAATTTTTTTTTAGAAATAAAAAAATGGTATGTAATCTAGTATCATAATTAATTGTTGTGATTTTTTTATATAAATTTTATTTTTTTATTTTAAATAAAAATTAGACTCTTAGATTTTATACTGCATAAATCGAAAAGATTCAATTTATGGTGAAATACTTTTTTTTTATTGCAAAGCAAATTGGGAGATCCGAGTAACATGTTTCAAAAAAATTTTAACACTCAAATACAAATTTAAAGGTCAGCTTTGTGTATTTAAAAAATTTTAAAATAAAAAATTGACCTCTTACATTTGCATATTTACAAAAAAAAACTGACCATTAAATTTGTGGTATCCGCACAAATAAATACACCAAATTTTCATATTATTAAAAAACATTATTAAAACCACAACACTTAAAATAAAAAGCTTAAGATTATTTGTCTTTCTTGCCATGATTTTAAATCAATCGAATTTTTCGGTAATATGCTCTGAATAATCATCAAAGACCACCATATATAATATATATATATATATATATATTATTTATTTATTGCGGTGAGTTAAAATTCAGCACATCCCCATCAAGAGATTCTGGAATAAAGTTAGGCATCTTAGGAGGACGATCGACATTGCTAATGCTTTAATTATCATCTTAGCATTTTTCTTTTTGCATGATATATAGGTCTAAGGCTATTTTTGGTATTAAAAATATTTGTGTAATTTATTTTTGTTTTGCGTTCATCATAAACTCAACAGTAAAGTAAACAATGGTGGAGATGGGAACATAAGATTACTTTTAATTTAATTTTATTCTCAACCTTAGGACATTCATCCAACCTAGCTTCCAATTATGTACACAATTTGCATATTGCAATGCAATAAATTTACCGTATAGCGACCGTCATAAAAAAAAATAATTGTTTAATTTTCGATCATTAAATAATTTAATCGTACGTTCTTGTGTTAATAAACTTCTCTATACGTAGCTAGCTTGTCTTAAATGAAATCAAACTATCTTTTTCGATCTTTAACAAAAGGGACATTCGTTGGTATCAAATAATAAAAAAATTTTGTTTTACTAATTTTTAATCGTTGATTTTAATTATAAAAAATATATATAATATATAATTAAGATCAACGATTAAAAATTATTAAAATACCGATAAAGCAGTACACTTGAAAACATGAGTGTGAGTATTTATCAAAAGTATTTTGATACTTCTCATTGTAAAAATTTAATTATTACCTTTTAAGAATATTTATTATGAAAAATTATCAAAACAGCAATCAATTTTAGTGATTAAAAAAATTAGTCATTAATAACCATTAATTTAACAATTGTTATAGATTTTTTAAAATAAAAAAAGTTAATCATTAGTAACTATTAATTTAGTAATCAATAATTTTTTTCTAGATCTAGAATAACGTTGATAACTAAATTTAATTTCTATCTTTTAATTTAGCGACTAAAATTTTAGCAACAATTAAAATTAGTCTCTAAAAATAACTAATTTTCAAAAGACAATTAATTACTAATCGATCATTTTCAATAATTTTTATATTAGTTTTTATATATTTTAATCTCAATTTATATTTCTAAAATTTATCTTCTATAATTTGTCTCGTGAATAATAGGACTATTTTCCTCGAATTAAATCTTTGTATCAAAATTCATTACCATTAGCTGTCATAAATGATATGTATATGATAGTTGCGATGAATTTTGATATATAGTTTATAAAAAATATTAAAAAATTAATATTTACATCTTATTTTTTATTATTAAAATTTAAAATTTAATATTTAAAATAAGTCAAATATATATTAATTAAAATGATAGAAGAGTTTATTAATCATGTAACATCGTTCAAAATCTATTAGTCATTGTGTAGTAATTAGGAGATGTCATGAATTAAAATAATAATTAGGCATGTAATTGTAGCATCCGATAACCACTAATGACAAATACTTTTAAATTTTTTTCCCGACTATTCTCTTTCAATTTCGTGGTTGTTCACCAAATCCAAAACTAGCATGGACTAAAGATGCTTTATGCAATTTGTCTTCAAAGAATTAACTTTTTTTTAATGGAAAGAAAATAAACAACAATTAAAAAAGAAAAAAGACAGTTTTGTAGAATATTATTTTTAAACTCTTCTAAGGCAACGAAAATTTCATTCGAAGAGAGTTTATCAAGATTAATCGAAAATTAGCACGTCATTTTTAAGATATGATATATCTTAAATTTTTAACACCAAAGAATAAATAAAATCAAAACAATTCTATAAATTATATATTGATAATAATAAAGACATTTACACAGTCTGTCTCATATATAACAATTTGTTATCCCAAATTTTAAACTAAAAAAAAAAACTTTTTTAAATAACAAATAATTTTTTTTTGCAGAATAATAAAAAACTAACTCTTTTTTGTCTTAAAAATAAACTATTTAATTAACCAAAAAAAATGATTGTGCTTACAATTGTTTCCTAATATTAAAAAATGAAAAAAATTAAAATTTATTTTATTTAATATTTATTAATAGTTGAAACATTTATAACTTTTTTTCTCTTTACAAATAGAAAGAAAACAACAATTTAGCTGATATTGAGTGAAAAGGATGGAGAGATTCAATGAATGATATTGAACGAACAAACGATTATAAATCATATAAAATAGGATAAATCTTTATAATATTTTCCTAAAATTAATTTGATAAAATTTTCTGAAAAATAGTTGTACTAAGTTCATAGTATTACTAGTCATTAAATAATTAACATAATAAACACTATATATAGTAAACGCAAAATTCCATATGTTAATGATGAGAGGGCTTTATTTAGTACATTAATTTTGTTGCATTAGAATAATTCTTTTTAGATTTAATTACTTTCTTAATCTTATTGTAATTTTAAATTTGCAATTAAGTTTCTGTATTTTTTTAATTAAAACTCTACACTACTTATAATTTTATAATTAGGTTTTTAGATAAAAAAATTAAAATTAATAGAATATTATTTTTAAAAAATATATGATAAAAAATTTAATTAAATTTTTAATTATAAATATTTTTAATTTATAAATAATTATTTTATTAATTTTAATATTTTTATACTAACAAAAATTTAATTATAAAACTAAAAATAATATAAAGACTCAACTAAATAAAATTATAAAAATTTAATTAAAAAATTTATAAAATTACAGAAATTAGGAGAATAATTAAAACATCCTTTTACACGTTATATATGGTCACCAATAGATAGTACTATAGTACTATCATGTCAGCATTTTTTTATGACTCTCACTCTTACAATTCCATGAAAATTAATATTATTTGTATTATTCCTATATTCTAGCATACTGATATATATGAGATACACCAATATAAAACAAAATAAAGCACTATGAGATAGACTTTAATAGTTTAATATACTAATTATGTAAAACAATGACATCTTAACTATATGTTATATATTGTGGTATGATATTGCCTATGTATACATGAGGTAATTGGAACTTCTTAGAGGTACACATACAAATGGATTATCTCTGGTGGGTGGGTAGATAGATATATAATAATATAGGAACATGATAATGCTAATTAAGTAAAAGTCAACGACTTGGGTTGGGGCAGCCTGCTTACTATATTATTTGAAGTAAACTATCAAGTAACGACCCTTCTTTTATTTGTGGTGCGTGTGTTAAATATATTTTAAATACGATATTTATTTAATACGTATATTTTTTTATGTTTAATTATATTTTAATAAAAGAATTAATATACTTAAATATTATTATATATTTGTATATTTATTATTTTTTTAATATATATTTTTAAAATAAATTTATAAATAATATATTATTAATTATTAAAATAAAAAATATTTTAAATATGTTATATAATTTAAAAAATAAAAAAATTAATTTAGATTTTAATATTATAAAATATTAAAATGTCTTATAATTTATCTAAACTATATATATATATATATTATCACTTCGTGTCTTATAAAAATTTTAAATTTGTATGTTCGCGTATTTCATATTATATTATGCTTGTATTATTATTGTGTCTTATATCAATGTTAATGTATGTTCGTATATCATAGGAAGCAAATAATTATATGAGTCGAGTAAGAAAATGGACGCCCATGAAATGTAGAACAAGAATACAAATTTGATTAAACACCCCCTCCCCAAAAATATAGATTGTCAACTATTAATCAATAATTTAAATATATATAGAAATATTATTTTCTACATCAACATTTAAAAAAAAATTCCAACTCTAATTCTTGAATTTGTTTCTAAACAACCAAATTGCAAGATAATTTATGATACAATAGATATAGCTCATTTTTTTGTGATAGAAATTACATTTGTGTTGTACTTGGTTATGGGTTTTGAAAGTGTTGGATCAATATGTGGGACAATTTTTGCTGAGTTGCAGTGTGAAAAATTTGGACTATGCGAATTTTTTTGTATAGAAAAGTTGATGATCAAATCGGAGGGTCCGATTTGGAAGTAAAAAAATTTTGAATCTTCGACAAAGTAAATCGGATCGTCCGTGTTGTGTATATATTTAATTTTTTTAGAAATTCGTATATCAAATCACATGATCCGACTTTATTATTATAATTTATTTTTGAATGAGCTGAAAGTAATCGTTGAGTCCGATTTATGTGTACATATATATATATATATATATATATATATATATATATATATATATATATATATAAAAGTGTGTAACTCGTAAAAAAGATTTCAGATTCCGTGTTCTTCTTCTTTCTCGGCTTCTTCTCTCCTTTCTTCTACTCGTGTTCTCTCTTCTTTGATATGAAGTAAAAAATTTTAGTAGTGAAGTTTCTATTTTTATTTAGGTGAGTGAGAGAAATAGATGATAGAGTTCTTTTAAAAGTATATTACTTTGGTCAGATTTTATTACAAACATTTGAAGGAGTGAAATTTATTTGTGAAAATCCGTTAGATGTTGTTATTCCCTTCACAATTTCATTTGAAGAGGTCAAAAGTGTGATCTGCGAGAAGATAGATTTTGAGATGTCAAGAAAAATATCATGTATTTTATACAGATATCCATACCGGTGTTTGGTGGATTCGTCCAATTTGAAACCAAATATGTAACGAACGAAGCGAGTATGCAAGATATGTTTTCAATGTATATTAAAAGTCGTGCTCAAATCTCATTCATCGAGTTGTACATTGAATTCGAACAATCTGAAGCCGACCGGAATATTGTACGAGAAGATTACAATATTGACTGTAAAGAAGAGTTCGAAAGCAATTACGAAATTGTTGGTCTAGACGGAGATGAAGATCAAGGTAACGGCACTGTGGCTCCAAATGTGACAGACGTGGCAAATGCACTCGCGAACGAAGTTCCGTTTGAGGAGCCATCTTTCATGCGAGTGTTGGATTTGGAAGCCATGCATGTTCTGGAGTTTCCAGAATATATGAGTGTAGGTACATAATTGCCTATATTTATAAAAAGGATTAGAATTTTGTAATAATTTATGTTGATCGATGGACGTAATAGTTAGGTGACATGTGAAAATATACTCAATTCGAATTTATTTATTGTATTTATTTAGGTAAGTTTAAGATAATAGTTTTTTTAGTTAGTTATTGGTTTAGTTAAATATAAATTAGTATTTAGTTAAATATTTAGGTAATTATGTGTTTATTTTTTTATTTTGTTTAGACTAAGATAAAACTTGATGTAAAGTTTATTTATATCATAATTGATGCAGTGAGTATTGATTTACCTTTAATTTCAGTTATTAAATATTCGTGTATTAAATTTTTTTTGTATGGTTGTTGTCGCGGCAGAAATTTCTATTGTCGCAGATGGTGAATTTGCCGTCGGGATGGAATTCAATTTCAGGGAAGCTGTTATTAAGGCGATGAAAGAGTATACCATCCGAAGAAGTGTAGACTACTGGGTGTATGAGTCAGAGCCGTTGACATTTTATGCGAAGTGTACACAGTATGGATCAGGGTGTGATTGGCTTATCAGGGTTAGCATGATCAGCAGGAAGTATTGTTGGGTTATAAGGAGGTATAATGGTAGTCACACTTGTACCAGAGCCATCATTTCTCAGGATCATTTGAAGTTGGATTTGAATACAATTGCAAAAGCAATAAAGCCGTTGGTTAAGGATGACCCCTCGTTAAAGGTAAAATCAGTTATTGCAGAAGTACAATCGAAGTTCAACTACAGTGTCAGTTATCAGAAAACATGGTTGGCTAAGTAAAAGGCAGTAGAAAAAATATTTGGAGGTTGGGAAGCATCGTACGAAGCGATGTAAGCCAGTTGTGCAGGTGGATGGGACTCACTTGTACGGAAAATATAAGGGTCTTCTGGTAGTGGCAGTTTTACAGGATGGCAACAATAATATCGTCCCAATTGCACTTGCTATTGTGGAGAGAGAGACTTCTGATGCGTGACACTTTTTTCTTAGTAACCTGCGACAACATGTTGTGACTCGGAATGGTGTGGAACTGATATCCGACCGACACGAATCCATCAATGCAGCTGTGGCTCGCAGTAACGGAGCTTGGTTGCCTCTTATAGCTTTCCACATGTTTTACATCAGGCATATTGAGTCAAACTTTCTGAGAAAATTCAAGGCACCGTACCTGCAAAAACTTGTCGTCAATATAGGTGACATTGAGTAATTCGAAGTTTGTTATTAACAGAGTTTGCTTCATTAAGTGTTTGTCATCCCTTTTTTGTTTGTTTTTTGTTATTGTACGTGCAGGATATTCGAGGACGGTGCACGAGTACGAAGTGCGTTACCAGCGTTTACGAGAATGGGGCGAGGCTTACACTAACTGGTTAAACCAAATCCCCTGCGAACAGTATGCATTGGCATTTGATGGTGGTTATCGATGGGGTCACATGACGACAAACCTAGTCGAATGCATAAACCCTGTGCTGAAGGGTGCATGCAACCTCCCAATCACTGCACTTGTCAAAGCAACATTCTACAGGCTTAACGAGCTGTTTACCCGAAAAAGAGCCAAGGCAGAGGCTCGGATTAATGCTGGCCATGTATTTTCGGAGCTTGTGACCTAGAAATTGCATGCAAACTAACTTGCATCAGGAAACATCTAGGTTAATTACTTTGATAGGCAGAATGAGGTATTTGAACTGCGTGAGATGCAAAGTGGACTGGAGTATGCCGTCGACCTCCGTCGGCATCGATGTGACTGTGGCAAGTTTCAGGTGGACCGAATTCCGTGTCGACATGTGTTTGCATGTTGTGCAAGTTAACGACTGGACTGGCAAGTGTATGTGCATGATGTGTATAAGATGGACCAAGTTCGACGGGTTTACCGAGCTCGGTTTAAGCAACTGGAAAATCCTACTACATGGCCTGCTTACAATGGGCCACGATTCGTACCGAATCCGTACCTAAGACGCGTGACCAAAGGTCGCCCCAAGATGACGCGCTTCTTGAACGAGATGGACACGCAAATGTTGCGTTCTCCACGGCGATGTAGGCAATGTGGGGTTGAGGAACACAGCCGTAGGAGATGCCCTCGGTCAGCTGGTGCAGCTGCCGAAAATAATGCTCAGTAGAATTATATATTATTATGCTATTTGAAACATTGTAACTTATATCAATCTACTCTATGATATATGCAACTTTAGATTATGTCCAATAAATTAACCACATTTGAAACATTATAACTTCTCCAAGTACTCTATGTCATACATAGTAAGTTTACATAGAACAGTTAATTGATACATAGAAAAGTTGATTGATTAACAGAAAATGTTAACAACACAACATCTACTTTCTCATGGACCACTTTACATCTTTCACAAAATTCTTGCATTTCTTGGCGGCCTTTTTAAACACAGAAGGAGTAAATCGATTAGCGGTACGACGGGGCGGATCAACCCTGAAATTGTAGCCTTTACCTGTTTCATCTGGAGTATGTGCCTCACCTATATACAATTTAATTAGACAGATCATCCTAACATGAATATAATTACATCAACTGAGCAAACAAGATTATAATACCATCAAACCAACATAGATACCACATATGAATATAATAACATTAATTTACCAAACAAGTATATATGAGACACCACATATGAATATAATATAATCAATTGACCAAACAAGTAAAGCAATGATAGGACATGTGTCATCACCATCATCAGATGCATCATTACGGGATTCTTCATCCTCGTCCATGTCCTCATCTTCTTCCTCTTTGTCGTCTCATCTATTTTATCTACTAGATACTCATCAGTCTCTTGCTCAAGTGTCCTGGTATTTTCCTCAATTAGACTCATTGAAACACAGTGAGGATTTTGACTATTAAGAACTCCTCGATCACCGTCACTCCTACTATAGTCGCCAGAAACCAACCCTCCCGAAGCACCCGAGGAAGTGCGGCACGGGTGCTTCACGTCCAAAGAATACCTACCCGCCATGATATCAGGCTGATGGCCATATTATGATTGGCCTGCATCTGCAGCCATGAACCTAAGCAACTGGCTAAAAGAACCTCCATCTCTTGAGTCATACTGTGGCACACTCCAATACTGCTGATGTATTGGGTATGATGAGGTAAACTGCATTTGAGGTACATATTGACTTGAGGACTGAGGTTGTTCTTGTGGAGGTGGAGGTAGAGGTGGAGGTGGCGGTGAATGTGGATCCTGGTCTTCATTCTTTTCATTCTCTTGAACCACATCATCTATAACCTGATCACCCTCATCATTCCCTTGATTCACAAGATCCGACAAGTTCAAGTGGTTGCCATATTTTGTACGGTACCAGTGCATGTAAATATCTAAGGGATGCTGTGGAGGCATGAGAAGCTCAGTAAGAGCGTGATTATACCTATTTGTCCATTGCATCACCCAAAATGAATGACTCATGGCTGTGGCCCAGTTAAGATTCTTAGAACCAGTCAGGACTTCACCGTGTGCCTTATCAAGATTTTGTTCCTGATGAGGAACTCCCTGAACAAAACCGAACTGTCGCATATATCGATCGGTTGCATGCCACTCAATGCATTCAAAAGCCACCAATGGCACCGTAGCACTCCACACAATCGAGTGCATGTAGATGTCTGCAGGAATTATGTCTAGATCCACGCGATCTACGGCATAAGCAACCCACACAAACTGGTGAAAATTAACGAGCCTGATGATTACAATCCAAATAACAATAACATTAAACCCGAACCAAATACTTCTGTAATGAAAATATACCTGGCCTTCCTGAAGATCATCGAATGCCTTCCTAAAGTGAGCAAGTGTAAGATACCTAAAGCGTCGGTCTCCACGCTCCCAGTTACGCCACCTAATATGACTTATTTCCTTAATACAATTGGATTCTAAATATGAAGATACAGAGTCAATATAAGATAATGTTACCTGTTTGCAACCAGAAAATTGCGGGGTTCCCTCGAAACCGGTGCTAGATATGGCAGGCGGATCCAAGCCCAAACGAGCAGGAGTGTTAGTGGACCATCGATCTCCTTATAGTCAAAACGAAATGCCCTGCATAATGCCATGTACAGATGTGCTAGGCATGCCGATCCCCAACTGTACTGTCCAATACTGCCAAAATCACGAAGCAAAGGCAGAAACTTTCAGTGCACAAATGCCCCAGACTTGTCTCCAAACAAGATCGTACCGATCAACAACATAACGTGGCACTTCACATACCTTTGTATAATATTTTCATCAGTCAACTGTAAACGTTCTTTCAGATCACGAAGCCATGTCAGTTTTATGCAGCTTCCTCTACAGTCTGACTTTCTCGGTGCAACCCCAAATTGGTGCAGACACTCTGCCTCTAAGGCTTCAAAACTACTTATAGTCATCTCTGTGACCAGAAGACCGTCCGTCGGAAGACCAAGAATTAAGGCCATATCTTCCAGCATCACAGCACATTCACCAACCGGAATGTGAAAGGTATGTGTGTTTGGATGCCACCTTTCGACTAAAACATTTACCAGTGCTTTCTGACATTAGACTATTCCAATTTGGGACGCATGATAAAAACCAGTAAATCGTAAATGCTCCTCCACCCTATCATCATACCGATCCGAGGGGACATGGTGATCCCACGTCAACATCCGTAAACTCTACAAAAACATAAAATACTAGTCAAATTATTAACAATTACTAATTTACTACTAAAACATCATAATTTTCTAACTAGAGCAACTAATTTATTAAAATCATGCTAAATTTTTTGTTAATTACCAAATTTAGTCATTACCATCTTAACCTACTAATTAATTAACTATCATTATTAATCATTTTACACCATTAACTCAACAACAAATATTAATTCAAATCACACAACTATCATACATAATTTTACTAAATCTAATTAAAACAAACAATTTTACTAAATTCAATTTATTAAGTAATAATATTTTAACTTCTAAATTTAATTAATTATCTGAAAGCTAACTATGAACAATAAACAAACGCATTGTATTGTATTTTACAAAACCTAATTATTAATTAAAATCATCAACATTATTTCAGAAAATTTGGCACCCATTTACTTTATTTACTGTTACAAAAAATTACTATAATTTATAAAGTTATAATTTCTAAAAATAATTATAAAAGTTAAATAATTAATTATAATTTCTAAAATTATTACAAAAAATTCTAAACATATATTTTTTATTAATCTATCATATTACTCGTAATAATATTTATATTTCTAAAATATATGATGATGATGATGATGATGATGATGATGATGATGATGATGATGATGATGATGATGATGTATATTCCTAAGTTAAAACTACTGGCAACAATTATAATTAAATTTTTAATAATAATAATAATAATAATATTATTATTATTATTATTATTATTATTATTATTATTATTGTGGCTGCTATATATGTTCTTAAGGTGAACTATCTCCAACAATAATTATAATTAAATTTCTAACAACAATAATAATGATTTTGAAATATAAAAAGTAATTAATAAATACACTTACATAATTATCATAACTGAGATAATTTACAATATGAAATTTAAGGCGATCAACATCTCTATATTTTTTTCTTTGGCATTTTAATTTGTTTTGGATGAAGCAGAAGTAGCAAAATTTGTTGAAGGATGAAAAAGAGGGGAGAATGGCTGCTGCTGAGTGGAGATGAAAATGAAGCTTTGAGAGGGACTCGGAAGTAGATGTGGATGGAGTAAAGAGGGTATGTTGGTTAAGGGGGCATCATCCTGGGAAGCAAGGCGCCTGCGACACGTGGCTGCGGTGAACAACTCTGATGGTCCGTGTTGTAGGCAGCAAATCAGACCCTCCAATAAAGCCCCTTTCACTTGCATCGTCCGATTTCTCTTCTGCTGACACTACATGTAGGTAAAGCACACTTAATCTCTATAACGGGATCTTATCTCATTCTAACCTCTATAATAAAATTAAAAAGTGTAATAGATACATCTAAAATATGACTTATATAAATTACTCTTTATGTGATTTTAGAGCATAATATAATGGAATGTTTATTTTTTTTATAAAAAATAAAAAGACTCAACTTTGTAATTTTTTAAGTAAATATAAGAATATTATATCATTTAAGTTATAATTCATTGGCTAATATAATAAAATAGTTGTTTGATATAAAAATTGTTCATATATATGTACTTATTACTCAATAGAATAAAGCTCACGCTTTTTCTAGAGAAAAGTAAAATAAAAATAAATAAAAATCTGAAAATCTGAAGAGGTCCCATAGCCACGTGTGCCTTTGATTTCAAGAAAAAAAAATTGTAAATTGCATCATTTTGCAGTAAAATATCCAATCAGAACTAAACACTTCATCTTATTGATTCTCTAAGGGGTGCAACATAGCAAGAAAACGAGTAAATGTGTGAATATGTCAACCTTGGAAATTGTAATTGCCTAATTGGGGTGATTTTGGTATTAAATCTAGATATCATTGAATTTGTATACAGATTTGCAACATATTGCAAGAATTTTAATCAATAATTCAATCGACTTGTTTTATATGGATTGAGTAAAAAGAATAAATAAGTTCTGACTTCGGATTCATTTCTATAGTAATTAGTAATTACATAGACTTTTATCCAAAATGAATTAAATTCGAAGTCACTAAGTGATACGAATTTATATTAAGAATTAAAGAGAATTAAAAAAAATTAAAAAAAATTTTAGAATTAGAGTAAAAAAAAGAAAATAGAATTTTTAATTATATCATATGTATCTCATATTATTACATCATATTTTTATTTATAGTATAATTCTCTAATTAAGTTAGTTCAATATTAATCCTATTACTAAGCTAGCACAAAAAAAATGTAGTTGTCAAATTTTTTTAATATGAAAGAAGATTTAAAATTTTAAATGACGTCTTGTTTATTTAAAGAAAATTAATTTTAGACAATTTTTTACTTGCAAGTTTATGGACCTAGGGCTTTAAATACCGAAAAATTCTTTAAGAATGAGATCCGACTCCATTTAAAAAATAAAATAAAAAATTTATAGGTTAAAGTATAATTTTTTGTTCGTAAAATTTGTTAAAAATTAAAAAAATAATTTTAATTTTTTTTAGTTTTGTCTCTAAATTTTTTATTTGTATTAAATATATCACTGATAATTAAATTTTTAAAAAATTTAGAACCAATTCAATAATAATCCATGATAACTATATATGATTTATTTATATTGAAAGCTGTTCTTGTGAAATTATTGCTAAATTGATCCTAATTTTTTAAAACATCAGCCATCAAAGATATATTTGATATAAATCGAAAACTTTTAGAACAAAATTGAAACAAAATAAAATTTAAGAATATTTTTAAAACTTTTAACAAATTTCAAGAATAAAAAAATATACTTTACCTAAATTTGTATATCAAATATTATAATTGTTAAACTTAGATTATTCGAGTCACTTCACTCATCTACTTAAATAAATGTCGAAAGTTTGAATCCCGCCTTAAATCGAGGGGTAAAATATTATAGTGGTTAAAAAAAAATTCTTATTACTAAAAAATCTTATCTCTTAAAAAAATAATTATGTTATGTATGCATAAAAAATAACTATTAAATTAATTATCATATGAGATATATACTTAAAAAATACTAAAGGATTATAAGACTAAATAGTAATAAAAAATAATAAATTAGGATAATCTCCTAATATTTTTATATTTAAATATAAAAAATATATAAAAAGAATATAAAAAAAAGTTTTATTTTGTTCTAGTTTCACATCAAGTCAAAGCTTATATAATACATAATAAGAGAGAGTGAGAGCAAGCTAAGTTCCTTCACCTCTTCTAAGTTCTAAGCGTCTCTTCTCATTGGTACATATCTGCAACTTCACTTCACACTCTTCCTTCTGTATGTCCCTCTCAATCTTCTTTTTCTTCTTCTCATTTCAGGGAATATATAGATTCTTAGAAAGAGAAGGACATGGCTCCAGAGCATCCACAGTTTATGTCAAGCACTGGTAACCACAGCTTCACAAATGCACCCTTAATAGACTCCATTGATGTTCACCAAATTGAAGTTCCTGATGTGAGTTTCCCTTAGCTTTTCTTCTTCTTCTTCATATTATTATTGTTATTATCATTAATAATATTATTAATTATTATTGTTGTTGTTGTTGTTTTGCAGAGGAGGAGTTGGAAGAATTTATTTGCATATATGGGGCCTGGATTTCTTGTTTCTATTGCATACATAGACCCAGGAAACTGTAAGATCAGTTATTGAAATAAAAAATAAAGGAGCTATGTGCAAAGTTATTTATATGCTTATGATTTATATAATGATTTTTCTTTCAATGTTCACAATAACTTGCAGTTGAGACGGATCTTCAATCTGGAGCACAATATAAATATGAGGTATGCATTTTTGTATTTAAATGCAGTACTTTAGTTAGGGAAAAAAAAAATAATATATCATTTTCCAAGATGCAAGTAAACTGCTATAAAATGTTAACCAGTTACTTGTTTTATAATTTTAGAACAAAATTTAAGATAATTTCTGAATTTCTACAATAGACATATTTTAGTGATGATTTTTTGTTCAATTTTTTGTACCTTTAGAAAGACAAAAACCAAGCAATATCTTAAGGACTTTTTATATTAAAACATGTTTTAGCATATACCTATGCTCATATTATATATTACAATTCTTTTTGGTCACATCTTTTGTTTTCAGTTACTTTGGATTGTATTGTTGGCATCATGTGCTGCTCTTGTGATTCAATCAATGGCAGCAAATCTTGGAGTTGTAACTGGTACTCAATTTGATTAACAATTTTCCTTTTTCTTAACTGAATAATTTTGATTTAACAGATACATGGGTGCTGAATTTCATATCTGTTTTCTTTGGTGCTTCTAGGAAAGCACTTAGCAGAGCATTGTAGAACTGAATATCCGCGAGTACCCAACACGATCCTTTGGATTATTGCCGAAATTTCTGTTGTGGCCTGTGATATTCCAGAAGGTGAAAATTGCCATGATGAAAAACTAATCAACCTTGTTAAACAAAAACATGAAAGAGTTTTGTATGATTTTCTATGCAGTAATTGGGACAGCTTTTGCATTGAACATGCTCTTCAGTATACCTGTTTGGATTGGTGTTCTTCTTACAGGGCTAAGTACATTGATTCTCTTAGCATTACAACAATATGGGGTAGTTTTTGTTATGCACTACACATTTTCTTTTGTTTCATATGGTTACTATTTATATATAAACAAATTGATTGATTTTTCTATGTTATGTTGCTTTAACAGATTAGAAAACTCGAATTCTTAATTGCTTTTCTGGTATTTACCATCTGTGCTTGCTTTATGGCTGAGCTTGGATATGCAAAGCCTGATGCAAAAGAAGTTGTGAAGGGTATGTTTGTTCCACAGCTTAAAGGAAATGGTGCTACCGGCCTTGCAATTTCGCTCCTCGGCGCCTTGGTTATGCCGTGAGTTCTTTTCTTGTGTCTTCTAGAAGCTTCTGTTGATGATATGTTCCCTTATGCATTTGCTTCTTCAGACACAATCTCTTCCTCCACTCTGCATTAGTACTTTCGAGGAAAATACCTCGATCCGTTCGTGGAATCAAGGTAAGCATTTAGCATTCTAGAATGGATTCTGCTTTTGTCACAAGAAATCTTCATGGTTATGATTTTTCCATTTCATTGTTTGATAGGAAGCTTGCAGATTTTACATGATAGAAAGCGGATTTGCTCTTATGGTGGCCTTCCTCATAAATATCTCTGTTATTTCTGTAAGTGGTGCAGTTTGCAATTCTTCAAATTTGAGTGCAGATGATCAGAAGAGCTGTGAGGATTTGGATTTGAACAAAGCCTCATTTCTACTTAGAGTATGTAACACCATAACACTTTCCCTTTATAAGAACTCTTATTTTCTGAAACTATTAAGGTTTGAGGATGATTTATATATATTCAGAATGTGTTGGGGAAATGGAGTTCAAAACTCTTTGCAATTGCTTTGCTAGCATCTGGTCAAAGTTCTACCATTACAGGAACATATGCAGGGCAATATGTCATGCAGGTATATATACATTTAGTCGAGGGCTGTTAGATGATAATTTAGTCAAATTGATCAAATCATTTAACTACTCTCAGCTATTAACTTCGCGTAAAGTTAACTGCAGCTGAGTTTTCACCATGACATATATAATATCAGATTCTATATATTATTTCAGGGTTTTCTAGATTTGAGACTGAAGCCATGGATTAGGAACATGTTACTTTCATGTGAAGTTAATAGCTGAAAGCTGTTAGATGATAATTTAGTCAAATATGTCAAATCATTTAACGACTCTCAGCTATGAACTTCACGTGAAGCTAACTGCACCTGAGTTTTCACCATGACATATATAATATCATATTCTTATTTCAGGGTTTTCTAGATTTGAGACTGAAGCCATGGATTAGGAACATGTTAACTCGTTGCTTAGCCATTACTCCAAGTTTGGTTGTAGCACTGATTGGTGGCTCTTCCGGTGCCGGAGAGCTCATAATTATTGCATCTGTAAGGCCATCTTAATGCTTTTGCTTAGAAAAATTATGATAATTGAACAAAATGTGTTCTTGATTCTCTGCTATTCAGATGATATTATCATTTGCGCTTCCATTCGCTTTGATTCCACTTCTCAAGTTCACTAGCAGCAAAACCAAGATGGGAGAACATGTTAACTCTTTGATGGTAAATTCTTTGAACTATAACATGTTTAAAAGCTCAGAGATTAAATTGAATGTTTACTTTTTAAGAGCTG
This sequence comes from Arachis hypogaea, assembly GCF_003086295.3. NCBI lineage: Eukaryota > Viridiplantae > Streptophyta > Magnoliopsida > Fabales > Fabaceae > Arachis > Arachis hypogaea. The sequence continues at coordinate 708,418 of NC_092044.1, forward strand.
TTAGATGATTTGACTAAATTTTCATCTGACGGTTCTCAGATATCAACTTCACGTGAAGTCGACTTTACCTGATTTTTTACCTTTTTTATGGTAGATCGCGTCTGTTACTTGGATGATCGGGTCGTTGATCATGACCATAAACATATACTACTTAATATCTAGCTTCATCAAGCTGCTTCTTCATGCAAAGATGAAAATGGTTGGAAAAGTGTTTGTGGGAATACTAGGATTCTCGGGCGTGGCAGTGTACTTAGCCGGAATTGCATATCTGGTGGTGCGGAAGAACAGAAAGGCCACACCGTTTTTGGCACTAACATCAGCAGCAGCAGCAGAGGATTGCAATGAGTCACTTTCTCATCTTCCAAGAGAAGACATAGTAAGCATGCAATTGCCTGAGAGAATTGTCAGTCCAGCAGATATTTGAATTTGTCTACAAGGGTAAACATCTATTTTAATAAAGATTTTACAGATATTATGCTTCTTTCTTTTCAACCAAGATTCGAATCCGGATGCAGCGTATTAAGAGGCACATGATTTACGAGCTGAGCGAAACTTCAGCTGCATGAGTAGCTGATGTTGTAACATGCATGCAAACATTGGGTGGTTGGACACTTGGACGAATCTGAAAAAAAAAATTAAGAAAATCTTTATTTTTCTAAAAAATAAAGCCAACATTATTAGGAACCTAGGTCCAGATATACTTGTTGCAAAACATACACCACTGAATTAAGACTTTTTATGCATATAGATGCACATATACATGTATGTTTTTCTTGGAGAAGGTACACTGGGCCTGGACAAAATCACGGCCACCTGACAATTCTAAAAAAATGTTATTTGTACATTAAAATCAGCTACTAAAATCACCTACTAATGTATTTATATAAATACATGTATGGTTTAATTTATTTTCAATATATATTTATATTCTCGTATGTATTTTATACTAATGGCTAATTTTGGTATACATGTAACATAATCCATACTTTTAATATCTTAAATGGCATAGTTTTTCTTTTTCCACCTAAAAGTCTCATATTTGAGTTCTAAGGATTACAACCGATCAAAAAAATCTCTTAATTATTGCTGCAACATGTGTGATAATCCATCTAAAAAAAAAAAAGAAAATACATTTCATTTTTTTAATCAATTTAGACTGATCTAATAATTAGCTTATTAGTACGTGCGATAAATTTTTAAATGGAGTTTAAATCCACGATAAATTAATTATTAATCTATCGAATTAAAAGATACCATAAAAAAAACACATTTTACTCTTTTTTTTTTTCACTTCCTTCATTCTCCATCCATTTCAAATAACTTTCTCTTCCTTCCTCTTTTAATTAGTTTATGTTAATATATGTTAGGTTCGTATAATAATTAAAGTAGGTTAGTGTAGCTAGTATTTAATATAGTGATTAACATAGAATGGAAAAAGATTTATGAGTAACAATATTAAGTGCATATAAAAAAATTAGCTATAAAATTAATGATTATATATTTGTATATAATTTAATTTATTTTGCATTTGAATATGTATCATATACTAATAACTAATTTTAATAATTAATTTTAGTATATATTTAATATAATTATTCTATAAAAAAATAAAAACAGATTAAGTCAGACCAAATTTTATCTGATTTTTAATAAGTCAAGTCTATAATAATGTAGTTAGTTGGCTGACTTCAAATCTACTATAAATTCTTTTTTTTCAAATATCAAACTTGATTTGTTATTGAATTTGATTTGAATTAAAATCTATTAAAAAGTTTGATATATTTTTTTAAAAAAATAAAAATTTTAATTTTCAATTAATAAAACGAGCGAGGAGGTTAATGCATGTCCTCTTCTTAATTACACGACACTTCTTAATTTGTCCCATGTGCCGTACCAGCGAGTAGTAGTGTATTAAATCATAATTTTGATTAAATAAAAAGGTGTATAGCATGTGGAGCTGTATATGTATGTATCCAATTTTACTATTAAAGAGTTTTAAAGCTTCAAGTTATGTAATGTGAAAACAAAAGATTCAAGGAGAATGGATGTTAAATCTTTGTTTCAAAAAAATAGTTTTCTTTTTTATTTAATAATTTATTATTTAATTTTATTAAAGGGGGAATGTTGGATTGACCTGAGAGCACTTTATACTTTATACACGTTCAAGGAAATCAGAAAGTACTTGCCCTCTTGTTATATAAATACTACTAAAATAAATTTTATTTTTATTTTTCCCATATTATTCCTGTCATTTTCAGTTCTACCAACTAAAATCCATTAATATTATTATAGTCTTTTAGACAAGGCAACAATAATTACTATGAAGTAACGTCTCTTACAATTCTGAATTTATGCTTCATTTTTTATAAGCTTTTTTTTTTCTTAGTTTTATGAAACTTTAATTCTTATAATAGTTTACTACTTTATATTTTGATGCCTCATCAAGAGGAGTAGCTAATTAATAACTATTAAATTAAAATTATAAAAACAAATATTTATCAACAATATTATAATAATATAGGGATTATATTAATCAATAATACTTTTACTTTGCAAGAAATTAAAATAATAAAAATGAGAAAGAATGACATACATATCTTAATGGTAAAGAATAACAATAGAAAAAAAAAATACATGGGTCTATATATAGACTCAAATTAAGTAACATTATGAACTATATATTATTTACCTTAGCTTAATTATATAATCTTACATGAAATTAGATATAATTATAGCTTAAAGCTATATAATATACTTGATTATATTTGACATGGATCATATATATATATAGACCTTAATTAAAAGTGATTTGGAGGAAGAGGAAGGTGGCCATTGTCCTGAAGATTCTTGACAGTTTCATAGAGACACAAGTTCACTGGGGTGAATTTCATTCCCAAATCTTTGAGCCTTTGATTTGAAAATATGTAGGGTTTTACTCTTGGGTTCTTCTCATCTGAACATCTGCACATATAATTAAAACTATTTTGTTAATTTTTTATTCCACAAAATTACACTATCAACTATATAAAATTTATTTTATTATTTTTTTAAGTAAGATAAGCATGTAACTACACAATACTTTATTATAAATATTAATTAAGTCCCGTGGTTGCTTTTGTAATTTTAAAATTGTCTTTGAGATTGAAATTACCTCTTCCATTTTATTCCAATATTCTATGATTTTTTTAAAATAAAAGTCTTTTAGAACAAGCAAGAATGATGCAATAATTGAGGGAATGGAAAAAAAAATATAAAAAAGTCAGAAGATTTGTATCCTTATTACTTATCTATCAATATATGATAATAAATAAATAAATATTCATTAATAAGAAATTCAATGCAAGTAACTTAAAACCATGTTTTACTCAAGGAATCATAAATATAAAAAAAATTATTATAGACGATTAGGTATATATAGGGGATTTTTTATTTTAATATGGAAGAGTGAAGAGAGTTTTACATCAATATTACAAAAAATAGAGTTTTACCGTATTTTAGAAGTGCTATTCTGTGCAAGCACAATACGCAAAATACGTATTGTACTGACAATACAATACGTAGACACTGTATATTTACAATACACAGACTGTGTATTGTAATTAAATATTAAAATAATACAATATGTAGTCTGTGTATTGTCTTTATAAATTAAAAAAAATTGATCTGATAATTCGCACTCTACAAATTCTATAGCCCCAAAATTTTGTAAAACACCATAACTTCTAATATTAAAAAATTACACCCATTTTTATTCAATATCCAAAAAAATTAACCATGTATAGGCTTTTATATATATATATATATATATATATATATATGAGAAAAAGGTAGGTTAACTTCTTTTTTCTTTTTTTTTTAAATAATAAAATAAAATAAAATAAAAGTGGTAGGTCAATGGCAGGAGACACTATCAATGTCAAAATGTAACAAGCAAGTGACAAGGACATTAGATTTGGTAAAGACAAGTAAGCTCCATGTATGGTTCATATGTTTGGATTTCAATTTGACTTGACTCTTCACAATGCAAAGTCAAAGTTGTTACACCTACAACTTGAGAAAACCATTGCTATATTTACAGTGTGAATTAAATGCTCAAAATCCTTAACCACCGAATTACTTCTAATTAGGAAACATTCAAACAAAACTGCGCTCTAATATTATTTCTACAACTAATTCAGCTTTAACAGTTACAAAAAAAGCACTCTCTCTTCCATTTTAAAAATAATATAAATATTAAGAGAGGTAATAATAAATTAAATTAAATCCTACTAATTATTTTAAAAAATTATTTTTTTTTAAAATAAAAAGATTTTACATTCAAAATACTAGTAGTAACTAGTAATGCCTTTAATAATAAAGCCGGTGAATAATGACATAGATTCATTATTAATAACTGTACTTTATATTGGTGGAAATTCAGGTGCAGTCGATTTTCTGAGAGCCGTTAAATGATTTAACTGATTTGACTAAATTTTCATCTAACGGCTCTCTTGAGATATCAACTTCACGTGAAGTCGACTTCACCTGAATTTTCACCCTTTACATTACTAGCAACTCGTTAATGCTAGAAAAAAATTAGTCTAAATTTATCTTATTTAATATTTATTAATTTTAATAATAATTAATAAATATTAAATAAAATAAATTAATTTTTTTTACCAAATATTTCTGTAATTAAAAATGGGAAGAAACTCGCACCTAATTTGGTCATGATGTCCCTTAAAAATGGGAAACAAATTGCATTTGTCAAACAAAATCTCAAACAACATTTATTTTCAGGGGAAATTAAATTATCAACCACTACTACCTAATTAGGATTTGTGCATAATTTATCATAATAAAAAACAAAAAAAAAAATTATGATGAGGATTAGACTTACTTGGTAGGAATAGGGTACTCAGGAAAATACTTGGCTAAAATTGCAACAACTTCTCCACGGTGTAAGGAACTCTCAGCACAAATGTATCTACCATTGGCAGTAGGTGTCTCATACACAAGAAGGTGTGCCAATGCAACATCCTTAACATGGACATAAGCTTGAGCAGCATTGACAAATGTCTTTGCTGATCCTGTTAGGTATTTTAGGATGTGAATTGTGCTTGCATTTATGGTTGATTGTAGCAATGGACCTAGCACCAAAACTGGGTTCACCACAATTAGTTCAACTCCTTTCTCTTTTGATATTTCCCATGCTGTTTGTTCAGCCACTGTCTTCCCATAGCAATACCAATTCTACAATAATTATTATTAATTCATCATTAGTTATTACTAAGAATCATTGATAATAAAAACCATGTGTCAATTGTCTTTTTGAATGTGCAATTTCATTTATTAATTACATTCTCATCAATGATTGTTATTAATAATAATTTCATTATTTCAATCACACTATGTGCTTGTTTGGACGTCATTATCTTGATAAAAAAAGATCTTTTTTATTTTTTAGAGTGTTTGATAAATTTCTAATAGTAAAAGTAAAAGTACTAGAAAAATTAAAAAAAATATATATTTTTTGAGAAGCTGTAATTTATATATTTTTTTTAAAAAAAGATGTTTTTCATGTAATAAATGAACAAAAAAGTACTTTTATATTGTTATACCCAAACATAATTGATAGATAAAAAGATCTTTTTACATGAGATATTCAAACATAAAATCACTTTTACTTTTAAATAAGATCTTTTAAAAAAGATAACTCGAAAAAATATATTTTTTTAAAAACTCATCCAAACAAGCCCTATGTGATGTTAATTTGTCGAGTATCGAAGTTTCATTTAAGAGTTTGTCATTGATTCGTTGGTGAATAAGTTGCTGCATACATAAGACGGAATTCAAACTCTTAATACTTATTTAATTAAATAGACTAGTAAATTAACCACTAAACTATTGATTATTTTATCGAGAATCAGAGAATAAAAAAATGTTTAAAAAATAATAAAAAAATTAGTTTAAAATTATATTATTTTATATTCTTAATTATTGTTTATTTTATTTTGAATGTTTTAATTATTAATAAAATAATTGAATAATATTAGATAATAGAGGTAGTGATAAGTAGTATATATATATAGTAATTACTAATTTAGTAATTAAAATAAAATAATGAAAGAAAATGAATTAAACCTTAGTGTTCTTGCAATACTCCAAATCACTCCAAGATGATTCATCAACAATTTGATCCCTGCTGGTTTTGGGGTCCATATAAACTGTTCCAATGGAGGAAGTGAAAATCACGCGCCTCACTTTTGCTTCTGCAGCTGCCATTATCACATTCCTTGTTCCATTCACTGCTGGTTCCACCATCTCTTCCTGTATTAAATTATATATTGTGGAATATAATTATTATTTATTTCATATCTTCTTATTCACATTCACATATAATTACCTCAAATATATATTCAAGTAGTGATGAGATTTTTTTTTTAAGAATAAATTATACTTTTTTACTTAAAGTATGATGATTCGGGTCAAGTTCAGTTTTATAATAATGAAAGGATAAGTTTCCGATATGCACATATATATGAAATAATGGACCATACGTATAAACATTGGTATAATTAAAGTAATGGTGTTAATGATTTATGAAAGAGTAGTGTTAGGGAGTCAATGGCCTAAGTGTACAATGTGTACAATGAGCTAAACCTTTGGTCCATGAATAAAATGAACATCACCCACACTATTCAGAATACCAAGGATCGAACTCTTGACCTTTCGGATCTAAAACTCTAATACCATGTCATGAACCCATTCATCCCAAAAGCATAACCTGACAGGACAATGTAACACTAATACTCATATCTCTAATACTTCATAAACCTCCATTATATACATTGTACGCTTAGACCATTAGCTCCCTGTACTTTTCCTTTATCAAAATGTGGTTTATTAAATATAAGAAAGAACGTGGGACGTGGCAATTGCATGATAAAAGAGAAGAAGAAAACAAAGGGAATTGTGTTAGGGAGCTACTCAAATGAAGATGCAAAAAACATCTTTTTATGAAGATGCTTTGTATAAAAGTGTGATTTATTGATTTGGCCACACTTCAAATAAAAACAACACTTTTATAACATATCAAAATCTAACCCTACACTCCATCATCTAAGGGTCAAAAAGAAAAATCATCACATGAAGACAATTATAATATCTTCATGGGAGTACCCACCATTGTGTTAAGTAGCATCCAAATTATTCATCATGCATGCACTTTTCCCACCAATTAATTAATTGTATTTTTTTAATTAAAAAATATTCTTTTCAAATCTAGAAACTCAGGAGTGTAGTTAATGTCATCCGAATTTAATAGGTAAAAATGGTTAAATAATTTAATATGTTTGTTTAAATTATTATTTAATAATTTTTAATTATTATTTTCGCATAAAATTAACTATAACGGCGTGTATTCGAATTTTTACCCAATTAAAAATAAATATTATTATTTAATTTTTATTTTAATTTTTAATTATGTTTATATAAATTTTAAACTTTAAACTCGATAGTTAGATATATCTTTCGGTTTAAATTTTTAAATAATTAAAAATTAAAAAAATTATGAATAATTATATATTTAACAATAAAAATGTTAGAAGTTATAAAAATTTATTATTTTTAGTCGCTATTTAGTTATCAGTTCAATTTTTTTAGTCTAATAATTTAATAATATATTTTATTCTATAACAAAAAAATATTAACAAAAAACATTAACAAGAGATTAGGCCAGGTTAATTAGGTTAATAATGCTAACAAAATAATTGGTGATGAAAGTGAGATTGATTTTGGAAATTTTTGTTGAAGGTTGTAAGAAATTAAAGAAAGCTTACAGGGTTGTCAGTGACTGGAGAAGCTGTGTGGAAGATTCCATGGCAGCCATGAAAAACAGACTTAACAGATTCAAAATCAAGCAGATCAACTTTGTGCAGAGTTAACCTTTCCTTTGCTCCTTCCAACTCTCTCAGATGCTCATTCTTTGGATCATCTAAACAAATCATATATTATTACTACTTAATTAAGTTTTCATTCATATGCAATAACATGTTATTATTATTGAATAACAATATAGTAATAATAATGTAGCACTCTTTTTATAAATACATTAATTTTATCAAAAGTTAATAAATCTTCTATAAGTAGTAATGAAAATATGAAAACTCTAGACCATACACATATATAATGATTATTAATTAATTATAAGGTGAAAACTCAGGTGGAGTTGACTTCACGTGAAGTTAATATCTAAGAGCCGTTAGATGATTTGACTGATTTGACTAAATTTTCAACTAACAATTCTCAAGAATCAACCTCACGTGAAGTCGATTGCATCTGAATTTCCACCTATAACGAATATTATTATTATTATGCATGCATGCCTGGGTTTCTGAGTGTTCCTTTGACAGTGTAGCCTTTCTCCAAGAGAAGCTTAACAAGCCAAGAGGCTATGAACCCGCCGGCTCCGGTGACACACACCGTTTGGCCGGAAACCGGTGAGGCGGCGTCGACAGCGGCAATGGCAATGGCAGGCATCTTTTAATAATAATAATATTAATATGAAGATGAGATTTGAATGTGTAACTTGTTAAGAAAGAAGAAGAAGTAAAATGTTTGGTTGAGATTTGAGAGTGTTATGGAAGGGATATGATATGGTAACCAATCCATGCCTTTTTATAATTACAAGGAACATGCTCGCTCATTCACTCACCTACTAATACGTCTTTCAATACATATATTATATTGGAAAAATGTCAAGTGTATCTAGAATATTGGTATTCTAATTGTTTTAACTGTTAATTTTAATTAATATATATTATATATATTTTTTATAATTTAGATCAACGGTTAAAATAACAGAAATACCAATATTTTAGGTACATTAGAAACTCTTCCATTATATTATTAGTAGTATTAATACCTATATATATTTTATATTTGAGAAAAAGATATATCGATCCTGATTTTTCGGTTCTTGGATATTTAAGTTTTTTAAGATTTAAAAATATATTTAAGTCTTTAATCTTTTTAAAATCTGAATATATTGATTCTTAAGTCTAATTTGTCAAATTTTAAAAATTCTCACATGTGCATTCAAATCAACTAAGTTAGTATAATAGTGAGAGTTATATTTAATTTTTTTATTGAGTCTGACAGATTCAAGTAAACACGAAGAATCAATATGTCTGAATTTTAAAAAGGTCAAGAACTTAAATGTGTTTTTAAATTATCAAAAATTTAAATATCTACGAATTAAAAAATCAAAAACCTATTTATCATTTTTTTTATATTTTAGACTAACTACTCAAAATGCTTATTTATCTGACAAATTTTAGCTCAAATGTTTTCTTCTTTAATATATATATTTTTTTCTTCCAATTCTTCTATGTCTACATAATTTGTAGTAAATACTGTTTTTTGATATCAATATATTTTTTATAATTAATCATAGCTTTTCTTTGTTTTATTAATTAAAAGTTAATTTAATTACACAATTAATTAGTAATGATTATTTTTTTATACAAGTACCAAAAGTGTTTAATATATTAATAGTATTTTTTTTATTTTTATTATTCTAAAAATTCTGCAAATTATTATTCTTTTCAAATAAATTGCTTTATTTGTAGTTTTCACTAAAATTTTTAATATACAATATTGAAAAAATAAATCTTTAGATGAATTTATTATAACAAAGTAAGTATAAAAAAATATTATTATAATACAAATTAATAGCAATTCATCTCAAAAGACTTTTAAATAATAAAAATTTATTAAAAATAAAAAATATTTTATATTTTATTTTTTGTTGCTGTTTATTCAAGGAAAAAAGACTTATTGACAACGCAGAGTGGCGGCTAAACTCTAAATTATCAGATTAAGCTTAATTAGTGTTAAATAAATAATTTTTTGTTTTAATAATTAACAATAATTGATTAATTATTGAATAAGGGCCGGGGCCGCCCTACCGTGTTTGTGGAGAGAATATATGAATCTCGTGATTTAAAATTAAAGTATTTGTATTTCAAATTCAGAGTCTTATGAATCCACTTTTGAAATTTGAGTCAACCTACGCGTTGTGATAAATAGTAAGATCAAAAATAAAATAAAAAGATTAAATTGATTCAACTAGTAAGATTGTTTCCAAAAATAGTAATGATTATTAATTACTACGGATTATTTCCATAGACCATAGAAGAATCTACGGTAAGTCATGATTATTTCTATAATAAAAAAGGGTTTGACTATAACACATAGTTAAGGTTACATACTTACATCTAAAAAAATGGTGAAAGGTAAAAAAAATTTAGATAAATTCTAATGTATCCTTTATCAACCAGCTAGAGATCATGTTACTTATTTTTTTTTTTTAGTAAAGTATCGTTTTCGGCTCCAACATTTGAGAGTTTTAAAGTTATTCTTAATGTTTTAATTATTCTATTTAAGTATCTAATGTTTCAAAATTGACTCAATGTTGTCCTGCCGTTAGGAATCCGTTAATAGAATTGACGGCGGGACAAAATTGACACGATTTTAAAACTAGGGACTTAAATAGGACAAAAACATTACATAAAAATAAATTTTAATTTTATCCCTCAATAATATCAATTTTTTACTATACATAGTATTCAATTATTTTTTAATTATATCACTTTCATTTTAAATAAATTAATTTTTTTTTATGATTTTACTCTTAAAGATTTTTAGTCATCATGAAATGTTTGTAGAATGACTAGTATATAAATTTGTGAAAAAGAAAAAAATAATATATATACAATAAAATATAAATTATGCCTTTTGTCTCTAATGTATTAAAATTCTTTAAAATTATAAAAAAATAAATTTATTTAAAATGAAAGTAATGTGATTAAGTACACTTTACTTAGATATAATTAAAAAATAATTGAATACTATATACATTAAAAAATTGATATTATTAAAAGATAAAATTAAATTAAAATTTATTTTTATATATCATTTTTGTCTCCAACGTTTTCGTCCTATTTAAATTCCTAACGTTTCAAAATCGTCTCAATTTTATCCCACCGTCAATTCTGTTAACGGATTCCTAACAACTGGACAACATTGACTCAATTTTAAAACGTTAGAGACTTAAATAAGACGATTGAAACGTTAGGGATAACTTTAAAACTTACCCAAAACGTTAAAGACAAAAATGATATTTTACTCTTTTTTTTAATGCTATTTGTATATTAAAATTAGTCACTAAAATCAGTTACTAATATATTTATGTATAAATACATATATACACAATTTAATTTATTTTTAAATATATTTATATTTTAGCATATATTTTATACAAATAACTGACTTTTAGTAACTAATTTTAATATATACGTAGCATCACTCTTTGTTTTTAGCAACTCTCAATTTGATAAATTAAAAAATATACAATTCCCTTTGTTTTTTTCTTCTCTTTTATCATGCAATTGCCACGTCCCACGTTCTTTCTTATATTTAATAATAAACATATTTTCATAAGACGAACAATAATGTCTCTTAGACACAACACATGCATGATGAATCCAAAAATATCTAAGTACATTGATTTTAACATGAACAATATATTTAATTTGCTATTATTATCAGTTGAAAGTTGTTACAGAATATTGTCATCATCCTGGCTGCTAATTAAATATATAGTTAATTGGATTTAAAAGGAAAGCAGCCTTAACGGCTTAATTAATCAATCAATTATTATTATTATTTATCATTCTATAATAAAATAAATTATCATTTTTGGCCGCCTTATATAAATGCTAATATTTAAGAGCAAAATTAACATATATATGTACTTTAAAAACTAAATCTTAGTTGGAGACTACACCCAACAACTAGACATTTTTCTTCATTTTGAAGACATATAGTCAACAAATTTTCTGCACTTAATTACTTGATGAAGAGCTTGGATTATTAAACAAATTAAATTTTTCTTCTTTTTGAAGACTTTGTCAACAAAGTTTTATAAAGTTGAAAGAAATTATATTAGAATAATATTGAAGTAGTTGTTTTTATTAAAGAAAAACAATAATAAATATATAGAATAATATAATATTAAATGCAGTTATTGTTTGAACTATTGATGTTGAGAATTTTTTTTATATATCAAATTATATTGAGAAATTATTGTGCTACACAAGAATTAATTTTTAAATTTTAATATTAAAAAAATCATATTTGAGTAGAGGATGAATGAGATAGATGGGCTAATGGATGTTTGAAAATTACAAATAAATTTAAAATCATAAGTTTTGAAAGTTTAAAATTCTCATAAAATAGTTAATTTTTGTTATTAAACTGAAAATTTAGTTTGTGAAAATTTTAAATTATCGTAAAAATATGTAAAATTGCCACAAAAGGCAAAAAAAAAAAAATTATAAAAGAGCTCATATTTTTCTTAATTAATAACCGAAAGAATTGATTATAAAGGTTAATTTGATAGTATATGTAAATTGTTGGAATAGATACCTACAAATATGAAAATTGATTATTATAAAAATGTTATGTGTATATTAAAATTAATCACATTAAAAACAGTTAATTAATAAATATATATATTATTTAACTCAATTTTAATATATATTTTATATTTATGATTGATTTTAATAATTAATTTTAATATAAACCTAAAATAATTAGTTGATTATAAAGGGGGGATCAATGTATAGTATTAGATTTTTTTTGTCAAATGTAATAATAAATATTAGAATAATATAAGCTGAAATAAATGAATGTAATATTAAAATAAAATATTAAATGGAATTAATGCAAGTTACATATATATTTTTAGTATATCTTAGATCATATGATTAACCAAAAAAAAATGAAGAGAAGATGTAGGTATATCGTTTATAATAAATTGAAAAGAAGAGAAGCCTTGATGACATAATTACTATTGAGCACCTAATTATTTTAAACATTATAACTAGCTAATTTTCTTAAAATAAATATAGGTTAATTATTTGTTGAAGAAATCACATGAATCTTTCTATATCATATATTTAACATTCTTTCAGGCGGGATAATTAAAATTCTAAAGTACTCAAAAAAAAAAAAAGAAAGAAAAGAAAAAAGAAAAAATCTAATATCAAGTCAACCCTCTTAAAAAGTTATATATCCACCCAAACAAGTTAAAAACTCATACATGCTGCATGCTTAATAGCTAATACATCGAAATCTTTTTAACAACGTGAAAAGCATTTTTTATTTTATTTTAGGATGTTAATTGTTGAGCATGCATATATATATACATTCAACATTTTTGTGCCACAAAACTTTTCACACTCGTTTCCCATAAACAATAACTAATTAATTAGCATGTATATAATTTCAATTTGTCCCTTTTCAACTATACTTTAATAAACTTCAAAGGGGTGAATTTTTAATCATTTTTAAACGAAAATGGTTATAAAAATTCAATTTTTTTTATATATAACTGAAACGTGCTTTTCAAAAAAAAAAGGTAGCTTTTGGATAATAAAAAATAAAAACTTTCACATATTTATCATAGCATTTTCCCAAAATAAAAGTTAAAAAAATAGCTTTTCCACCTCCACCACCAAACCTTTTTCTTTATTGTTAATTTATTTATTGTTACTAGGGCTGACAATTTATATTCTATTCACGGGTATTTAATCTGAACTAACTCATTCAGATAGGGTTGTTTACTCTACCCGCTACAGATAGGGTAGGGTGCAGTATGAGTTAGCCTGCAAATAGGGTAGGATACGAGTTTAGGGTTTAGGGTATACCCTAACCTAACCTATCCTACCCGCACCCCTAATTATATATATATATATATATATATATATATATATATATATATATATATATATATATATATAAAAGTTATGTATATAGTGAAGAGAGTAATTGTTGAACTCACAATCTTTTTTCTTATAAAAACTTAAAATAACTACTAAACTATTTAATGATCATATTATTTGTAATTTTATGTTAGATTTTTTTAAGATTTTATATTTTTAATTTTAATTTAAACTTAGTTTTTTATTTTCTATTTTATTAATATGTATGAAATTTGAAATGGTTGAATTTTATATTTGTTTAAAATTTTTTTATTTTTCTGCGGGTAGGATCGGATAAGGTAGGATTTAAAACTTTAGAATGCGAGTAGATTTAGGGTTGAAAAATTCTCAATCTGCAGATAGAATAAAGTAAAATTTTAAAAAAAAAATTCAACCTATTTATAAAATTAGAGAGTAAAATCCAAACTCTAGCCTACGCTACTCGCTACTCATTACCAGGCCTAATTGTTACACTATAAACCACACACAATTTGTCATTAGGAAGAAAGAACCAAAAAACACAACTACTTGTCATTTGACTCATTTCTGTGTCTATAACAACCTCATATTCAATGAAGGGCTTAGATTTACCAAAAACAATGTCCATTGATCTAAATGTTTGTGATGGTGTACATGGGAAAGGAATCATGAGTTCTTGATTATTCTCTTTCACTCAAGTGGGAAACTACAAATATGCTTGGGTTTGGTGTATGGTGCATTAAAATTGAAGTTGAAATTCAACACAAAAAGTACAAGTGTACAACCATATATATACTAATTAAGATTCAAGTATTCAACCACCACAAACCATTCATTAGGAAGCTTCTTTCCTTCTTTCAATTAAGTCCACATCAACATTATATTATTTACATGAGTGTGTAAAAAGGAAGAAAAAATTAAAGAAAAGCATCTAGAATATCCATATATCACACCACTACAAGATGGAAAAACCACTATCGTTAATTGCTTTCGGAAAGTTAGTGAAAGACACTTTAATTTGAGAAATCTTTTTATGATTGTTTATTTCATCTGTGTTTATTTAATAGCACTTGAAATAATGCTATATATTTAAGATTTTTTTTTAAAACCAAGTTCAATTAAATTTAATATCAACAAAAATCAGGTAGGATAGCATTATTTTAAATTTTACTATATAATTTGATTAAATTTGATGGTGAAAATTCAGGTACAGTCGACTTCAGTCAAATTAGTCAATCAGTCAAATTATTTAACGTGAAGTTGATAGCTGAAAGCCGTTAGATGAAAATTTAGTCAATCAGTCAAATTATTTAACAACTCTCAAATATCAACTTTACGTGAAGTCAACTGCACCTGAGTTTCCACCAAACTTGATTAATAGAAAAACTTAAATGATGAAGTAGTGTAGCTATCACTTCAAATGTAATTTATATTTTATATACTAAGGTGATGTTACTGTTAGTCTTAGTCTTATATGACACCATTATATCAACAAAAGAAACATATATTATGTATATGGCTTAATCATATATTATAGATGACTTAATTTTTTGTGTGTTGGGTCACAACGGACCCACTTTAATTGAAAGACATATTTCAATTTACTCTTTTTTGTCTAAAATAGTTAACTATCAGTTTTCAAAATTCAATTTGGTATAAAATATAAAAAATGTTTAGTAACAAAAAATATTAGCTAAAATTTATTATTTTTGGCTTTATTTAATATAGCATATAATAAATAAATACTAAATAAAATAAGTGTGTTTTTTTCTAATAGTATTGATTTAAAAACATTAGGCAATAATAATGTTAATTAATTTCCCCTCCACTAATAACCTTATTTAATGAAAAAGAAAGTGAGTGAGTGAAAAGAGAAATAATTAAAATAATATATAATAAAAACATAACAATAATTAATAATAATAATAATAATATAAGTGTCAACAAACTATAATTTAAATAACAATTTTTTAATATTTATTTAAAAATTACGAATTTAAATTTCATCCTTAACTTAAAAAAAAATTAGTAACATAAGTATGATGGGAAAGTAACAAGTCAACCAATAAAAGAGAGACAACAACGACCGCCGTACAAAAATAGTGTTGCCTTAAATTCAAAGATTTCATTAGTGATCAGAATTCAACCTTCTTAAACATGATGATATAAGGTACAATATACATGGCGAGACTTCATTTGTAGCACATAACATTATTGTCAAAGTGTTGGTAAAGTTTAGTTTTATACAAATATGTATCACGAGATTATTTCAAAAAATCTAAGACTTCAATTCTTCTCTTGGCACTATCATTATCATTTTTAGAAACTAATGATATGATGGGTTGAATTATATTTCACCTAACACCGACACAAGTTTTATTCAATCCAAGCGAAATTGGAATTTCCTTGCATTGCATTGAAACTTTCATTATGTTTTCAAAGAATTTCTTTTCTATTTTTAAATAATGTGTATAGACACTAAAATAGATATAGTAATATCAATTTAAACAAAATTACGTGTGTTTTCAATTTATACTTATTTAATTATATAATATTAACTAGGAAGGGATTTACTCTATCAGTAAGTAAAGCTAATATGTTAATAAAAAATGTTATTTGTACATTAAAATTATTCATTAAAATTAGTTACTAATATATTTATATATATATATATATAATTTAATTTATTTTCAATGTGTATTTATATTTTAACATATATTTTATATTAGTGGCTGACTTTAGTAATTAATTTTGATATACACGTAACATAGTCGTATATTAATTCATCATCAACACACTTATTTAAACTGTAATAATCATTAGGTGTCTCAATCTAAGCATATTTAAAATTATATATACTTTAATTTTAATACACTATCAGTGTAATATAATTTTACACATATATTCAGTTATATAACACCATATTTACAAAAATAATTATCTTTTATATTAATCATATTAGTAGTTATTTAAAAAAATAAATATAATTATATAATTGTGTAAACTATTTTACACTATTAATATATCAAAATTAATATATATATAATTGATGTACTTAAAGAGTCATATGTATAATTTTTCAAAGTTGGTTGGGGAGTGGTTTGTTGTCATATGAGACCATTATGTTTGCCTTTGTAACTATAGATACCTTCCAAATTTTCAGTTTCTAATCTATAGTAGGAGTTGACTAAGGTCAAATTCCCATTTTATTTTATTTATTTATTTTAAAAGAAGATGACAATTTTACAAATGACAACCCTTACTCAAGAAAGTAATTTTTTCATCCATTATTTAAGAAACGTTTAATAATGATTATGCAAAAGATTTAATTATTCTACAAATTCCTATATTTTGAGTCATTAAACTCCTATAATATTTTTAATTTTTAATTATAACCTATATCAACTTTTAATTCATTAAACTTTCACATCAACCAATCCCTGCATAATACTACAATGTCAAACACAACAATTTATTCAATTCAATTAAAAAAGAGACACTTTACTATACAGATTGAAGTGGTATAGAGAAAGAAAATAAATTCTTTTTATAATTATTTTTTATTATTTTATTGTTATTTAAAGTGTGAATCCTACCTTTTTTCAATTTCTCTTTCATTCCATAAGAAGAGAGATCTGTAAACTTACTTCTTTACCATATAATTCACCTTAAAAAAAACTTCATTATTATTTGTCCTAGTAAGACTAGGATTAAAAAATTTTAAATAAAAAAAATCTAGCTGAAAAAATAGATCAAAATATAAATATTTCCAAACTAATTAACCTAATTAACCTTTAAGAAATAAGGCTATACTTCCTTCCAAAACAAACCCTTGAAGCATAAATTTCATGGCATGCTCAATTATCTATTAACTTAGCTATATTAGGCTCTTTGACTATTGTTGTAGCTCACCATATGTATTCTATGCCTCCTTATCCATACCTAGCTACCGACTATGGGACCCAACTATCATTGTTCACACATCACATGTGGATTGGTGGATTTCTCATAGTTGGTGCTGCTGCGCACGCAGCCATTTAGACATCATCATACTATACACATAAAAACATGTTTACATAAACCTCCCTCAAAATATGCTTAAACTATCTAGTTAGCAAGGTTAGTTCTTGAGATTGAATAAGAAGCAAAAAGAGACTTAACTTACAAATTTTACATAAACACTACATTATATCACATTAAGGCTTGTAACATTTTCTTGGCACATTTCCTACTTCAAAATTCAAGCATCTTGCGCTTCTTCCTGAGCTCAGAACCCATCTTTGATCGCTTGGCTTTTGTGTTCCCGGCAGGCGGATGGTCCGGGGCATCATCAGCCGAACTCGACTTGTCGAGTGCAGACAGAATCACTGATTTTACAGATTTCGATTTCGAGGTGCCGGCACAAGGTCTTCCCCTATTTGATCCATTAGAGTATTTCAGTAAGGATACAAATGAAGGAATGCTCCTTTTGTTAATCCCAAGTTGACTAACCTGGATTTTTTAGAGTTGACTTTTACACCCTTTGCCAACTCCAACTTTGATATTTCATTGT